>NC_046973.1:15094420-15433795 GCF_009769545.1 Cyclopterus lumpus
ACATAATCTATTTCTTCACAGTATTGGCATACTGAAGCAACCCGAAATGGCCCGCGGCATTATTTACCGGGCATCAAATCTAAATTATTTTAGTTTTAGAAGTACTTTTCTATTGTTGTGGGTAAGTGACACTTGTGCTGAAGTCGAACTCTACTTCAGCATTTGTTCCATGTAATCATTTTATTTTATCGTGTCTTACTCCCTCTATCATGTATGTCTATGAAACCTGTCACTTTGCACACACTTCGGGACTCTGAACTAAATAACTCAAGCAGGCTGACTTTGTTCTAAAAGCATAATTTGATGTGAACCCAAACACCTGCAACATCAGTTTCCATTATTTGCAATTTCGGGATTTAGCACATGTTCTTATCTAGTGACTCTAGTCCAGTTGCATCAGTAATGTGTGGGTGTAGTAACCAAACACAAGGCGTGGAGCAAATGGAGAGTTGAGTCAGTGAAGAGGAATGGTAGTACACGCTAATATAGTGTTATGAATGGGAGTGAAACCTAGTTATGTAGATTTCTTAATGAGGCGGTATATGACTCGACACATAAAGTATATTTGTCGTGCTACACAAGAATTATAGTTGAGTATCATCTGCATAGCAGGACTGTAGCTTGTCATACTAACAAGAATATCATCTACAAAGACGGTATTAGACAGATGAACAACATGGTAGGATGATTCTTGAGATGTTACGTCAAGGCCAAGGGACCTGGTTTGTATTAAGAACAGTGTTAAGCAAAGGTTTGAACCCCTCAGGGAGAGCATATGCAGTAAAGAAAGACACCTTTTCTATGAAACTCGATTGCTCTGATTGTAAAAGACCCATGAATGTAAGAATGTCAAAGACATGACAGCACATTTAACAATTTGTTACAATCAACGTTGGAAACATTTGGGATAATGTAAGGACACAACTCAACAACATATAGAACTCAGGCCTAGTTGTGTTTAGACATTGTAATGTGGAAATGTGACATTTATACCCGTTCAAACTGCAGAAACCAGTTGGCTGTAATCACACTATGTCTCTTGCTGTTACCCTCAACATAGTTTCCCAATGTGTCTGCATGATGTTGGCTTACCTGGACTCAGGTTCTAAAGCATCTCTCCCTCTCCTGTCTACTGCCTTTTCTCATTCCCATCACTTGTTCTCTCTTCTTCTCCTCCTGGGACTTTGTTTCATCCTCATAGTTGATCTCGAGAATAACTCTCCTTTGTTCTAAGTTAGAGAATGCAATATAAGTGTAATCTTGTGTGTTTCTCAAAACCGGTGCATGAAAAAAAGGTTGGACCAGAAGTTTGTTTTACTATGAATCAGTGGGACAACTGATGCAGTGTTGTGTTCCATGTTGCCATTGATAAGAGAGTAGAGGAAAACAAATACAAGTTTTTGATTTCGTCTCCGGCAGCAACCCCTGATGGGTTTATTTGCTTTGGGTGAGATACTCATGATGTTAATTTCTCTTCCTCATTTTCAGTCATTTGGCTTTCTCTCCCCTCCCTGCCCTCCAACTCATCTACGCATCATCGAACAGCAGCATTCCCTGATGAGATCCATGTCAACCTCTAGCACTTGACTGGCCTCAACCCTCCCTTTTTACTTCTCTCTATTTCTCTTTTGAATCTCTCCTTTTTGCCATCCCTCTTATTAATTCATCCTCTTCCATTTATCCACTTTCTATCTCCCTGCCGGCTTTGCTTGTCAGTACCCTCCTTCTCCTCTCATTCCTCCCTTCCTCCTGTCCCCCACGATGCGCCATGGCACATCGTGGGATCAAGGCGACCCCCTCTGATACATTAAGAGGGATCTCGCAGCAAATGGACAGAAAGAGCTGAGTGAAAACGGGTCACAAGGCTGCACCAAAATGAAATACCAGATGAAAGAGTCTTTGATAGACCTCTAATGGTTAAAAAGATTGAGAACTTTGAGGGGAAGGTTTGTGAATTGGACTGTGAGTGATGTCCCTGCGCAGTTATGCCAAAAGGAATAAAGAAAAGTACAGAAAGATACAAAGAGAACAAGAAAGAGAGAGAGTAAACGGCAAGTTTCATAGAGATATACAGATCAACCCATGTCATTGTTTCACGAAATATTTAGTGGTCCAGATACCTGAGAGAAGCCGAACAGCATTAAACGGTCTTTGTCAGTAAGTCATTTTAAGTGTTTGGCCAACGAGCTTCTGCAGACCATTTCATGATTAAGTTGCAAAGATAATACATCACTGCCACCGTCACAATGATTCTGGCTTCAAAAAAAAAATCCAATATCAATAAAAAGTACTATCATAAAAATGTATAGCTGTCTCATGAATTAATACTTTGACAGTAATTGAGATCATCAAGTCGCTCCACAGAGGAGAACACCCGTTGCTGTTCTAATGCCTCTCGCCATTACTAGCAGTCCACATTCACAGCACCAACACAGAGAATCAATACAAACCCATCCCTCCCATGAAAACTTGTTTATGGCTTTCACGTTCATGACAGTAGCCCTTAAGTCTCGCATCTCTCGGCCGACCCTTCCTAAAGGTTAACATGAGAGGCTCTTCTGTAATACCACTGGTGGAACAGCTGATGTTGCTGTGATCTATGATCACTTCACGTCTATAAGTGAGCCTCAGGAAGGACTCTGCACTGTCCCAGAGGGATGTATAGCCTGGCAATGCTAGAGGGCTTTTATTGTTTAGGTTCGCAATGAAGAGCAGATTATTTTTCTCTGCAGACTCACTGCATCACTTTCTGGATCTCGGCTCATCTTAGTCAAGCTATTGATCCCCTACACTCAAAGCCAACTAACTTTAATTCAACCCTTGAGGCAAAATGGGCCCAAACCTTTTTGAAAGTATCAAGAGTGAACATGTCCATAGCTTACTGTTTACCGTCGTAACCCAGCTAAATTTCCCCAAGAGCACATCATTATCAACCAGGTTAGGCTACATCCATTTTTGGGGTCACATGTTGCATTAAAAAGTACAAAAACTTGTGTAGAAGCTGGTGTCCCAGATGTTTTTTAGCAGGATAAAATATATATAGTCCACAAGTCCACAAGACTAAAATTCATGGAGCTAACTTTAGCTTCATTAGCTGGCTAGCGACAGCTGATACAATCTACAAGCAACAATTACCATTTCAGCTATTGACATCTTGAAAGTAAGGACCCACAGCCACAATACTGCAAATGGCCATGTAAAGTCTAATATAAGGGTAAGCGGGTAGAGACTAATGATAAAGGTAGAGGAGGTCAGGGCCTCATCATTTGTCACTGACAATACTAAATGCCTTAGAGGAGGAAGTGGTAAATGAGTGCAAAAGAAAAGTTTAAGAGAAGAGAGAAAGAGAGAGGCAAAGAGATTGAGAAGGGAGGAGAAACGGATCAGAGGAGGATTAGAGGACAGAGGGAGTGTCCCCCGGGTGGGAGGTGGGCGAAAATGAGGTGGAGGAAGGAGGGAGTGTTGGAGGGAGGGAGGGGCGAGCATGAGAAAAGAAGTGTGGCTGGTGTGAGAGGTGGAAATTGATGATTATTAATAGTAATGTTTGATTAGTACAAGTGCAGTTGGGAAAGCGACACGGGTCGGCCTGAGCAGCCGAACATCACTGACCCCGTGCCGAACTGGACGCCCATTTTTCATCCCAAAATAGTTGTAGGGGCCATGTATAAAACAGAAGGAGCAGAGCCTCTGATTTTTTTACTGGACGTCTCTCCTGCACCTTTCTGGCCCTTCTCACGCCTCAACATCAATCAAGTGAACTGGTAAGACAAAGATATGTGAGATATCATTTAGAGGGACAACGCTTTTAACAACTCACGGGTTATCGCAACATAGAAGTCGAGGGAACAAGGTGCTTGATATCAACATCTACACTTCGTGATGTTAATCTGTGATCAAATGCAGCGATAGATGTCATCAATAAGAGAGGTTGTAGCTCGAGAAATGTGTGAAGGAATGCAATATACCTTCTTTATAATACGAGTTGAGATTTTTATCGAGACAGTATATCAACCAGGTAATAACTTTCTGAAGCCAGCCGCTGGCTTCCAAAATAAGAGACCATTTTGTTGCAGGGCTTGCTTTGCGTTATCGTTCAAGGTCAAATTTTAATTACGCACAATGAGATTGAATACCGTCTCCGCCCGTGCTCCAGGGAAGTGTAACTTTGTCAAAATGCTGATGCGGGGAAAGGCTTGATGCTCCTCTTGGGAATAAATGTCTCATTCTACGGCTGATCACAGATCTGGCATGTGCTCATACAACAGACTCATTATATACAATGAATATTCATACAACACTAAGTGCACGCAGTCTCAGTTAATTAATGAGGACGCATAATATTTTGTTTGTGTGCCACAATGAAATATGTACGCTTTTCTTTTTTTTTTTTTTTACACTCTTGACGCTGTCGCTTTTAATGGCAGATTAAATGGAATTTACATCTATAATGTGTTTGGTAATATTTTATGCAAATGTGATCGAGACTGCGCGTTAAAGACCACTTTCGTTACAACGCTTATGTGTTTTGCAAAGTCATCTCAATAGAGTTTGTCACCTTATTAGATTATGAATCTTAGTGGTGCCCACAGTATGCTAGGTGGGAGTGAGTAACCATGGCGAGGCTTCTTGCATACACCCCCAGTGATGGATGGCTGTGACATTTTCTACAGGCGTTCATGTTCTCCTCGGGATGAACTGAGATAACTTTGGTGATCCCGACTTTTGCTCTAGTGCCATATTTTTAATATTTTTCCAGTACTTTTGTTTATGACCAAATATATTTTAAACTAATGAAAGTCCCGTCAGCTTGAGCTTTAGCATCGTCATTGTGAACATGTTAGCATGCTGATGTTAGCAGTTAGCACCGCTGTGAGAGCACAGAGAGGCCGTAGACATGAACACCACATGGCACAACACGGAGGTCTGTAGTTCCAACCAAGACGGAGAACTTTATTCCTCCTTTTAACCTTGATAAAGGAAGACCAGATCCACTCTTCCTGTGCTTACCTTTCACAATAAAATCCCCAGACAAAAACTTTGCGTAACTGTTTAACAGTAAGAACAAAAATGTAGTCGGAGCATTTTACTGAAAGGAAACTCAATTAGATATCTCACAGTAGCTATACAAACATTTACCTCAGACAGACGCTGCTCTGGGTCAGTAAGATAAATTTGCATCGGCTGGCTGCACGGTGGTGTAGTGGCTAGCACTGTCGCCTCACAGCAAGAGGGCCGCGGGTTCAATTCCCGGTCGGAGCGGTCCTTCTGTGTGGAGTTTGCATGTTCTCCCCGTGGCAGCGTGGGTTCTCTCCGGGCTCTCCGGCTTCCTCCCACAGTCCAAAGACATGCTGCAGGTTAATTGATCTCTAAATTGCCCATAGGTGTGAATGTGAGAGTGAATGGTTGTATGTCCCTACATGTGCCCTCGATGGACTGGCGGCCTGTCCAGGGTGTCCCCTGCCTTCGCCCTATGTCAGCTGGGATAGGCTCCAGCGCCCCGCGACCCTAATGAGGATAAGCGGTATTGAAAATGGATGGATGGATGGTGTGTTTTTCATTTTTGCAAAACTAGAACACATTAAAAGTTACAGTTTACTACAACCATGTGGCTATGATCATGGGATGGAGAGGAGCCAGAAAAATAAAATTGTTCCACAAACAAATCGTATGTTACCTAATTTACATTCAGTCAATCAGGAAGGCAATTAAGTATTGTGCAGTTATGAGCACGCACACACACGCGCACACACACACACACGCACACACACACACACACACACACACACACACACACACACACACACACACACACATACAGCACCACTGTTGTTGCCAAGCTCTAACTGTGCAGTTAATCCTGTTCTGTACCTGCCAGAGGATTAGCTAGTGGACAGTGGTGATAATAGCCAGATGATCCTCAGGCCTCTGTAATACTTTTATCAAATCTGTCCTTGCTGTGTGTGTCCATAAGTGTGTGTGCATGTCCATGGATGCACGTGTGTGTTTGCTTTTTGCTTTTGAATGAACACCATTGTATATTATCAACGGCTCAATAGACAATGTAATGCCCACTGAAAAGATAGCTCTCTCTCTACAGTCCACCATCAAGCTTATTTGAAGATCAACTGTGCAGATTAGTAGCGAAAAAGCTTTTATGGAGGAAGAAAATCACTTGGGAACCCTTAGATTGGGTGGTTGTGGCTCAGTGGAGAGAGCGGGGTTGTCCATTAACCAAAATGTTGACAGTTTGATTCCGGGCTCCTACTGTCCGCATGCTAAGTGCCCTTGAGCGAGACACTGAACCCCAAGTTTCCAAATGTCATGTATGTATGTGACCTTTGAAAGTTGTAAGCAGTTTGTATGGCATGTTATAGCTATTGTTCTTAAGATTAATGGTGCATCTATAGCTGGGTCTCTTTGTATACATTTAGATACCTATGCAATATGTCGGAGTCACTGTTAGTGGCATGTCAATATTATATATTTTACTTTATTTATAAACGGGAACAATTTAGCTTTTAGTCATTTCAATCTTCTCTATCAACTCCACCAGGGATGGAGGCCTATTTATGATGGAGATCAGTCATATTATAATAATCTGAATCCTATTATATCTCTAAATATTGTATCCAGTGTTTTTTATATTAGTAACCAAAGACACATACAGAAGAACAGTCGGTTTTTTTCACCCATTCATTACATAAAAATCCCAATATTGATGAACTCAATTTAAACTTAAAGCAGCATAAAGCTCCAATGGTGTATGAATGACAACACAATTCTCAATTACAGTACACTGACGCAGCAGCATAGAGGGAGAACAACACACACACACAATACCTTCAAAGCCTATTCGTTTAGAGGACAAGAGTTCACTTCTCGTTCAAAAACTGAGTACAACGATACTGAGGATGCACATATATATATATATATATATATTATTTTTTTCCTTTCTCCTTTTCCCTTTGTCTCTGCTTTTTACAGAATCCCCACAAACATACACACAACAGCCAAATGCACACGAGGGGCTCGGGTTTCTTGAAATGCAAGTGCATTCTTCTTTAAGCCTTCCACCTCTTCGTCCTAGCCTGCTTGGCACACACACACACGCGCACATGCACACGCACACACACACGCTCGCGCACACGTTCATGCAGCTGTTTCAGTTGGCAGCATGGTTAGGTTTCCCACACCTAGAGAGGCCATCAGGGTGGGACTTCCCACAAAGGAAACCCCCGTTTCACATACTGTACATTCACAGACCTCAAGAGGGAGAGATACCATCAGCATCCTGCAGAAACCTTCTACACTCCATTCTCATGTCACACATTGTTCGCCTACTTCCTTTTTTTCCTCCATACAGTATGAAGCACATACATAACCCCTCTAAAATGTCCTCACTGTTGTTTAATGAAAATGTATGTGTGTATAAATATATATACTAATAAAGAGTAATACTAATAAAAACACAAATCAGCAATTTGACCATATTGAAGAATCAGAGTTTATCAGCTGAAGCTTTGTTTTATTATTTGTTTTCCCTTTTGTATTGAGACTAGCAGGCAGTATATTGTATAGCCTCAGTATTCTGCTTCAGCCATGAAAATGTTGATTACTTGTGAGACTAGAAGTAAACAACACACTTCAGGGACAGGTTTTTAAGACTGCAGAAGTCAGTGCAGTAAAGAGTGAAGGAAAAAAATACATTCTAGATGGTTCTTGGAGACAACGACTGTACACAATACATGCATCATATCAGCACTGCAGTGCAGCAGACTTCAAACTATTTAAGAGCTCCTTGGGGAACTAAGTTAAATACACTTAAGATGTCTAAAGTTACTCCCTTGCGTACATCTCGAGACACAGGCGGATTGTATAACATGTGATTTAATTTCAGCTTTGTGAAGACAGATTCATCACAAGACTAAGTGAATTGCGAAAAGTCTGTTTGATAACTTAATTTACATTTTAAATGCATGACAACGAGGCTAATAAAGTATTTAACAGTTCCCCACTGTCGGAGTAAAAGCTCAGTTAATATTGTTAAATGTAACCAAGCCAAGCTTCCTGGTAAACGTCCACTCAAGCTTAAAGATAGTTCATGATTTCTTATATAAACAGACTATGACTCATATGGCCATGATTTGACATTTTGTATGTACATATTATTTACAATTAGTTTTCTATGTAAAGTGAGTGAACTTTCTGTTTGTGACTGCTGATATATTAAATCACAGTTCTACTGAATGAAACATGACGCTGAATTTAGCAGTAAAACTGACTGAGCTCAAACATCTGCAGAGACAGACCGCAGCGCAAACGCAATTGTCCTTTTATACCTAATTTCCTTTAAATAAATCAATGTAATGTACTTTAGACAGTTCCACTGGCAGCACAGTGAGTGAGATATCTCGGTAAATCAATCTTAACCTCCTCATCTCACGGCGAATTGTCTCTTTTCCCCCGCGGACACCTTATGTGGTAAAGGTCGGAGATGGAGGTTGTGCTTTTATAATGATAAAAGATTGGATCTGTGGCCACACAAGTTAAGCAGTGTTCAGTATTGATCTGTGTGTGCAGCAGTATGTTACTGAACTAGATAACGCCATAAAGAAGCTGGAGTGGAGTGTGACACCAATGAAAAAGAACATTGAACTTCTTCATTAGGGACGCTGTTGGTATCTAAGATCAAAAACACTTAAAGATCCAGCCAGGATACACTTCTTTTTTTTTTTTAATAACATATTTACCATTTCGGTGATATCCTAATTTCTGTTGATTTCCCCACACTGTGGTAAATGTTTAACAGTTTTAGAATGGAGCCCACATGAATAACATTGTTTTTTTGTGATTATGCACATAAATCCAGTGTTGCAGACTACGGAGCAGATGATATTACATTAGTTGGACCGCTTGAGGCGTGAAGCAGCAAAACACAACGGGAATATACAGGCAAATCGGACTGTATTTCCACTGAGACGGTCAGGGCTATGATAATGATGATGATGATGATATTGGCCAGCTCAGCATTATGGGGCGCAATCAGGGAGCATAGTGATGATGATGATGATGATGGTCCAAGGATGATGCTGATACCCTGGCATTACTGTGACCGATGAGACCTCTCAGTCCAACCCTGCATTGCATCAACATCAGAGATGAAAGGTTGAAAGATGTTTCATTTATTATCTAGCCCTCACTGACATGAGACGTGTGTTTTTTGTCCAAGAGCTCTAGGGTCCACTGCAGATAAAGTACAGTGAATTTAGCTCAGGGCATAGAAATAGAATTGAAGTAAAAGGCAGTACTCCTATTGTGCTTCCATGGCTCGGAGTGTAGGGGTTTACGTTCTCCTTCACAGGGTCCCAGTGGCCTTGAAAAGCCAGACCACGTCGCACAAGTGCAGCTTTTTAGCCTTTGCTGGTTTCATGTCTCTGGGGACTTTTTTCTCCACTAAAATGGAAGGGGGGGAAATCCAAACTTTTCCATCAATCTCCCAACAGTTATGCCATCAAAGCATCCATCCACACTAACACTGAGAACGCTCGTCTTTTCACGCTCACGATGTGACACGGTGTTCTTCCTGTATACTCCTCATGAGCCGACATTTGTATGACAATAATGATCAGATTTATGTCCGAGTTGGTTGAAAGGACTTGACGCTTGTCACTCTTAGCACGCTTTGTTTGAGCAAAATGTTACTTCCCAGAAGGATTTATTTTTTTGTTGTTGCTAAAAGCAAACACAACATGCTTAACGTGTAGGTGTGTGTGTGTGTGTGTGTGTTCAGTTAGGTGCAGGTGAGGTTTGTGTGTAAGTGTCAATCATCTGTCAAACAGCATACTTGAAAATGTCCCGAGAGAATCCCTTTTAAGGTTTGCCAGACCGCAATAAGGCAAAGTGAAATCAGAGCACCGCATCCTCTAAATCCACACGTCACTCCTTCTCAGCGCCTCAGTCGATTATTTTTGTGATTGTCCATCTCCGTGATCAGCTTCAAGTCGCCATGTGTTTGCAGTAGCAACAGAGGAGAGAGAGAGGAGGTCAAGGTCGGGGGACAGGTG
Organism: Cyclopterus lumpus; assembly: GCF_009769545.1. Lineage (NCBI taxonomy): Eukaryota > Metazoa > Chordata > Actinopteri > Perciformes > Cyclopteridae > Cyclopterus > Cyclopterus lumpus. The sequence continues at coordinate 15,104,485 of NC_046973.1, forward strand.
ACAACGATCGGGTTCGCTCACATGCGGCGAGTAAAAAGGGCCGCTAAGTGCCGGGCTCACCTTTCAAAGTGTGAGGTACCAGCCGGTTCTCCCTCTGGACCGGGCTGACAAACTGAATTTGGCCTGCTGACTCGGTGCCCTGCTTTCATCTGTCACAGCTCAGTGATGTCAGACGGATCAAAAGCGAAGACACAGATGAGGACACCTCGCTGGTTGTTCCGCTTCCTTCATATCTTCATTTTGACACCACAACTCAACCTCCTCCCACGTCCATGCTCAACGACTCTCTCGCTCTCTCTCTCGTCGCTCCTCTTCGACGGTCACTGATTAAATCCGTCGCTCGCCACCTCTTTCTCACATGTCCTGGTTTCCTGCTCCCTTTCTAGAGCGTCATCAGTGTAAGAGGAGAATATCTCTGAGTTCTCTCTCTGCTCTCTGGCGACCTTGTTTTTAACCTCTGTCCTTCTCTTCCTTCTCTGTCACCCTCGCCTCTGTCTTTTTATCTTCATCTCAACAGCTGAGATGGCAATGAGCAGCATTCTCAACGCTGATGACATCAAGAAAGCTCTCGATGCATTTGCAGGTAAAAGCAACCTCCAGATCTGGCCAATGGCAGCTGGTTACAGAAGTTTTTAATTTAGTGTACAACACAATCTGTATTTCCATTATAATTTCTCCTTTCAACAAAATCCCTATTGTTAAAACCCTTTAAATCAAAATCTTTGTGTTTGTACACCTGTGTGTGTGTGTGTGTGTGTGTGTGTCTGTGTGTGCCGTAGCTGGCTCTTTTGACCATAATAAGTTTTTCGAGATGGTGGGTCTGAAGGCCAAGTCTTTTGACGAAGTGAAGAAGGTCTTCCTGGTGCTGGATGCCGACAACAGCGGCTTCATAGAGGAGGAGGAGCTCAAGTGAGACAAACACACACACACACACACACACACACACACACACACACACGGATGCAACACATGTTCTAGGACATATATCCATTCTGCTTCTCTGTCCCTGGTTAGATTCGTCCTGAAGGGCTTCGCCAAAGATGGCCGGGACCTGACAGACAAGGAAACCAAAGAATTTCTAAGAGCAGCCGACAAGGATGGTGACGGCAAGATTGGAGTCGATGGTAAACATTGTTGTATTAGTGGCAGCTCCATGAGGTCACACAGACATCCAATGACAAATTATTGTGGAGACAACACACACAAACACACACACACATACCAGATGGCACGATTCGACCCATTAAGGGACTATCAAATGACCGGGGTTGGAAGAGGTCAAATATTCGGAGTTGAATCAGCAAAAGGTGAACATAACAAGTGGTGCATCCTCTTCATCGCAGCTGCTCTCCATTTTTTAAACCAATAAACAGTCATCGCCACCGTCACTGAAGAAGCTAATTGGGCAGTGCTTTCACTTCAGCCATTAGTGCATTACATTAAAGGTTTAACTCTTCATGAAAGGTTTAACGTCACCATAGATCGGAATAAAGTTAGCGTGCTAGTGACGAGTGAAAAATAATGTGCTTTTTACATATTATATCCCAATTATACTGTTTCTTAAAACTGACATTTTAGTCATATCTACCTGAAATTAAAAGCCCTGATTGTGACAAAACATTTATGAATCATGGTGCACGATGCAAAAAATTAAAATCACCGTTCGTTAAGCAAGTAAATACATAAACCCTCCCCCTTTTTGACCCCACTTACCCGCCTAATAATTTGTGTACAGTCCCTAACTACAAACTGTGCCCTCTATGTATTACTGTTAGCATCAGTGCCTTTTGGATCAAATGTGGACATCCTTTTTACTGTGAACAATGTTCAAATAGAGAGAAAATAACGAATCCTGACAACGTGTGTCTTGTTTCTCTTCCTCTCTTGCAGAGTTTGCTGCCCTGGTGAAAGAATAGATGGTCACCCAGTGTGACTGACTCTCCCAGATCCCCTCCCAGCTACCGCTACATCCCAACACCCTCCTGACCCCCCTTTCCTCCCCTGCGCCCACGCCTCACCCCCACAGCCGACTCCCGCTAAACTCACTCCTCTTCCTCAGCCTCTTCCTCAGCCTCTCCCCCACGGCTGTCTTCGCTAGAAATGCAATGCTGCACTATAGGAAGTAAGCTGTGGACGTGCCACACTTCAGATGTCCCCGCAGCTATAGTCATCCTATTTATTTTTCCCTTTTTATACAAACCGTTCTTGTTTCTGTATAGATATAAAACATGCCTGCAGGAATAAACCTCACGTTTGAAAGCATGAAGTAGATATTTAAAGGAAATAAGAGCATATTAAAAGGAAGACCCGAATGTCCTTCTGTATTTCTGACTTTAGCTTCTTTCTTTTCTTCGCCAACACTTCCTCTCACTTCCCCTCTTTGTTTCTTTTTACATCTTTCTCTTCTCTCCGTCGATTTCACTCTTGGCACTGTTCCCTTCCTGCGATCCCTTCCATCCCTCCCACTCCATCACCCCGTCCACCCATCCATCTATCTATCGTTGCATCCCTTTCTCTGCTGGTAATGAGCTGTTGTAAAACATACCAAAAGAAGAAAGAGGTCAAGCTGTGAAAGAATAAAATTAAATGAGAAGAGAAAAAAAAAAATCAAAGCCTGTGAGAACACTGACTCCTCTGTTACTTCCCTCCTTTTGATGTGACGCTCTTATCTGATTCTACACTCAATCCAGCTCTCCTCGCTCTAGAGGCAAGAAAAGCGTATCGTGACAGCAACCTAGTAATGAATAAAGAGGGGGACTCATGGAAGGTCAAAATTAATTGTTAGAAATCGTTAGCATCGGCTGTGTGGAGAGAAGGAAACTCCTTGAAGACAAAACGCTGCACATGACATCTTTCTGCGCTCTATGTTGCATTACAAAGGTCACTTTACTGAAAGAGGAGAAGGAGGCCACACGATTCCTGCCAGAGAGTCTTTATTGAGAAGTGCTGTGCTAGTTTAGCCGAGCCGTGCTGTCAAGCCATTAGCAGAACTGGATCCACGCTGAGGTTGAATTTGGGTTAAGTATCCCCAGGGGTGGACCCAAACAGGCAACGCGGGAATCCTCTTTAGTAGGCCATTTTACTGCCTGAGCAAATAAACACAGATCTGAAGCTTAGAGGCTATCACTTAAAAGACTGTTTAGCTCAGAAAGGCACCAGACTGCTCAGGCCGGTGTCGTTCTCAAGAAGGAGAAAGTCAAAGTTACTGAACTTTAACTTAGTCGCTTGTTTAGTTGTCAATATTTAATGCTATAGAAGAAAATACTAAATATTTGAAATCAAGTCGTCAGGGGCTTCAACTGATGATGTAATATCAGTATTTTGTTATTTTCAAGCTTATTTCTTATGTTTGCAGGATGAATATCATCATTATGACATCGGTAAAAAATGCCACCTGAAAAAGCTAAATAAATTGGTTAAAGTAATTATATGATGCTATAAAGACGATATTATATTATCCACGAACGCAGTGCATTTTTCATCACGTTTTTGGCTCATTTATTTCATTATCTGCCAGAGGTTACATTTTCATTTTTCCACAAGCCATTTTCCAAAGTAAATTAGTAATGCAATTAATATGTATTAATGGGTTTTCTCTGCATACAGACTACGCAGAGAAAAATGGTGGAGATACAATACAATGATAATACAAAAGATTATTTATCATGCATCCATCCCTGAGCTACAAGTGACATATCTCTCAGCACTGACTCCTAATATCAACTGTACACAAACACATCCTCGTCATTTATTTCCAAATGGAAAGTTGTTTTCATTATCTTCTAATGAATGAATGTTAGAAACCACAGAGAAGGAATGATGATTTAAAACCAGGTACGATCAATGCACCTATTGGTTTACGTTACATTAACACATTGTTTCAGTCTTACTTTCATACAAATGTTAAAACCAGAGCAAATTATGAAAAAGTCAACAAGATAAAACCCCTTAAACCCCTTAAAAATACTGTTTGTTGTAGTTTACCATAATCTAAAAATATACATATACATTCCTAATGCTAACCCAAAAATGATCAAATATTCATACATTTTTCAGTCCTCTTCCTCCAGCTTTGTGTGTCTCTTAGCAAACCGAGTGTTGTTTTAAAAATTAGGAACACACTAGACGGCCTCCACTCACATACACACTGCCATTTCTAAGGTCAAGAATGAACTGTCAAGCTCAACGAAAACCATTTTGTTTTCGGGGTGAAGATGTCATCGTTGATTAAATATGCGAGGACGATCTGTCATTGGTGGACGTGGGCTTCAGTTTAACCGTGGCAAACGGGTTGGTGCCCCTTCAAAATAAAAGAGGAAGAGAGGGATAAAGATGTTGGAGGAGAAGAAAAAGCATCTTTGAGTCTCACTGTGAAGGTTATAGCAAGAGAAATGAGAACTTCATTTCCCACTGTTCAAGCCTCATCTAGCAAACTGTTCACATGAAGTGAGAGTGAGAGTGAGAGTGATAGTCATGGTTCCCACATGGCCATGACTGAAATGGCTCCAGCACTAAAATGCACTTCAAACTCTAATGGAAGAGAAGCAATCCTGTACCATTTCGATCACTGCCCTCATCTGTTTTTCTCTCATTTAATGGGTTCATGATATTCTTCAAAAAATCATTATTTTTGAAGAAGAGAACATGAGTTCCATTTACACATATTACAACCCGAGAGAGAAAGAGAGAGTGTGAGAGCCACAGGTACATGAATTTTACCTCGGGAAGAGTTCTGGCTGTGATTCGTGTGGTTTTGATCTCTGCAGAAAAGAAATATGAGAAAGGTATACGGGTGAGTAAAGGCCAATCCAAAGCATAAAAAAAGTAGACGCACTAATGGAGGCTCTGCAGGCTCCGGCCCTCGACCCCTATGCCCTTCTGCTTTCAGTGGGTCCTCCCACAAGCTGCTCATTGATGTGTTGTGCCACACACACACACACACACACACACACACACACACACACACACACACACCTACATGCACACACCTAAACACACACACACGCACGCACGCACACACATGCACACACGCACACTCCAACATGCACACACCTACACACACACACACACACACACACGGAGCAACAGAAGAGACCATGCAGAGACATCAAGGAAAATGCATCAATGTCACCATGAAATACAATCAATTTGCTTTGACCAATGACCAGATATTTGGGGTCATCCTAAATGAAAGACATCTTACTTGTTGTCTCTTAATTATACCAACTGTTGGAATACTGATTTGTTTTTATAAAACAAAATAGGTCCCCAACAGTAACAGAAATGCTATTCAAACCACTGCGTGCTTGAATATCACCGAAGAGAAAACACATTGAAAGTATTATCACACTGCAGCAACCTAAAGGTTATGTACCGGACCTGTTTAGTCACCAGCACTCCAAATAGGTCTCCGGTAACAGCATGCCAAAACAAGATAAAACATGTACATGTACACGTACACGACCTCCTAGCCTATACACCATCAACAGCTGGAGCTTCCTCCCTGCATCCACCAGAAAGATGGGTGTGGAGCCATGGAGAACAGCACCTTGCCACAGTGTCCCTGCTGGACAGACTGGCAAACACCATCAAAGATGTACAAACTGAGTTAGAGAGCTGTCCCCCCTTAGGTCACCGTTTGTTAATGAAGCACAAATCAATGTGGTACAGCACTCTCTTATAAGGCGCCTTCTCTGAAGGGATTGTGAATTGAAATGAGAGACTTGAAAATCATTCACTGATGCTCTATGGGTTAATAAAAAAGACTAATATCAAGCAACTTTTGGGTTGCCAGTTGGACTTTTATTTACAGCTTATACACACTACAACTTCAGACTTGATGGACCAAACTCTAAATGACTTTTTTATTAATTATCATTGATTACCAATGTCTTAAACTCTAATATTACCAAGTAGAAAGTTGTTCTTATTAATGGTTAATTTAAAACTCCTTCATAAAGACATTAGTTACGTCGTATATACGATATAGAAAATGCTTTTGAAAAAGACCACAGAAGAAGACAAAAAGGCCATTTGTAGACTATGTTTAAAAAAAGTATTGCTATTCATCTGATAAATAGGGAAAGAGTGAGAAATTATTAATATTGATGTACCTTGTATTCTGAATTAGACTTAGTCCTTTTGTCAGGTGTTGATGTGATCGGTTGCATCTCATACTGTTTATATGAAGATAAAGGTGGTGGTGGTGGTGGAGGGGGCGGGGCTCCGCTGTGGCTGGTGCTTTCTGGTTGGCTAAGCAGGTTGCTCATGCTGCTGCTGCTTCGGAGAGAGGAGCTAGTGAAATTACAAAAAATATATATTTCAAATTAGCTGTCTTCTTTGTTGAAGAAGTATAGTGGTTGTATTTCACTCATTCCTCTTGAAATGATAATTGTCTTTCATACTCAAAGTATATTAGATTTGAACACAGACATTATAAGTTTAATCATGTTTTCCATTTTGAAGAAAATAACATTTCCTGTCCAATTCATAAGCTCAGTGCATGTGAAGCTTTTAGATGTTTGGCATGTGTCAAGAGTGACTGAGTAACAATTTAGTTTAAACTTCTTATTGTTTTTGCTCAGAGCAATGGGTCACCCACATATCGTAAATAGTTAAAACAAAATTATTCCAGGCCTGACCCTCTTTTAAAATGGTTGGACCCATAAAACTATAAGGACAGCCTGGGGGAGCAGCAAAATATGTCCTGTATCATGTTTTAAAGGCAAACATTTGTGGGTTAAAGTCTCTTCATCCGTTCTTAATGCCTGCAAATAAATAATTAATTACTTCTTTGAATTGTGGGAAGTAAGACAAAAATCACAACACAAATAGATGATGTTTTAAGTATATTCCAAAGAAAGAGTAACATGGGAGCAGCTGTAATTCCTGTTGTTGTCCAGAAATGCATGACTAGATGTGTGCTTGTCATCATAACTAGTAAGTTAATGTACAATATGCAATGAATCCAAATATTGAAATCACGAATACTTAAAAGATTCTCCGTAAGGTGTTAGACTGGGGCTTTGAAAGTAATATTTCAACAACAAATAATATGCGTAGTCACCTTCTTACAACCTTATCTTTTGCCAAGATGGCATAGTAGTAAGTAGTCAGTAATTTGTCATTTAATTTCTCCAACAGCCCACAATTCGCGTGACATTATTGTTATTTGACATTCATACTGAGTACATATTGAATACATTTTATTGGATGTTTACCCAGAGCTGGTTGTCTTTGGAGGATCATCCAATGCGTCTACATAGGCGACTGGAAACCACCCCTCACTGAAGACAAAAGAGACCCAACGTAAATGGCAATAGCGGTTCATAGCAATTACATTTTGTTCAGATATTCACCAGCGGATGAATCCTAATTGAGTCGAGGTCCAAATTTTAACGTCTCCAATACTTTGGTTTATTACCAGATATCGGCTAAACTAATAAGATCTGCACTTGGGTTTAGCGCTACGGCTAATAAGCAAATGTGGCATGCTAGCACGCTAAACTCAGATGGTTAACGTAGAAGGCATTATGCTAAATATTAACATGTTAGCATTAGCATTGTCAGCATATTAGCACACTGATGTTAGCATTAGCTAAAATAACCGTACAGCGTCCTGAAGCAGCTGGAGTTGCTATATAATGTTTTCTTTTGCTTTTCTGTTTTCTGTTATTCTTCTTTAATTGTCTGTCCAGTAATTTCTTTTGCAGTTTCTTACTCCTTACAAATGGTTGCTCCGATCACTTATTCTCACCATTTTATTTCTCCTTATGAAGGGACCTGTGTCCAGAACATTAAAACGTAAAATGTCTGTCAGTAGACCTTCAGAACTGTGACAGCGAGAAGCAGAAGACACAGCAGAAGAAAGTAGGCTGATTTACAGGTTTGTACTGTAAGGGACATATTAACAAAGGGTACAGATAGCCAGTGATTTAACCAGGCACACAGGCACTCACACACTCACCGTAAACTGCTGTCAGCACGTCCATACAGCCAGCCGTTTCGGGGTTGTTGGACCAGCACAGTGATGATCTCTCCCCTAGTGAAGGGCAGCAGGGTGGGGTTGGAGCCTCCAGGCTGGTGGGCCACCCGGGCCCTCGTGGATCTGCCTCCTGGAGGGCGAGACATGCTTCCCTGGGGAGACGGAGCTGGAGAGATGACAAATGAAACATTTCAGTTCACTGAGGATAGTTTGTTAGATGATAACCCAGCGTAAACTGCCAAGAAGGATCTCTGGTGAGATGATTAATTAAAAACTATAAGCGAGAAGGGTTGATTTATTTAATTATGACCCTGGAAATCATTACTCAGAGGGTTAGAAGACTACTAAATATTTTTCTCTATGTAAAATAACTTTTGCTTTGATGGCAGGGGATGCACTTCAATGAATTATACCGAAGGCGGGTTGTGCATCGGTTGGGCAAACAAGCTATATTTAATATTCTGGCCATTATTTATTGTCTGTTTTAACATTGTTACTTTATGTATTTATTTATTTTTTTACCATAGATAGGCATGCCAAGTAATTAGACATACTCTATGCACAGGAACTTCAAAATGGGGAGATATGAAAATGTGTGATGTCCAAAATTATGAAGAGGGAGAGAAAGATGGATGAGAGAGAGTGTGTGAGAGAAACATAGATAAAAGGCTTAAAGAAAGATAAAGCGGGTGGTGGAGGAAAATCAAAAAGAGCACTCGCGGAGGCATTACAGGCAGGAAAAAACATAATAGGAAATATGTGGCACTGAATTTTAAAGCAGAATTGGCTTCATCGAGCACAGCTAAAAGGATGACATATCGAGCCCTCACCCCTTGACGGGACGTTGCCGAGTGGCAGCTCCTCTCTGCTCCTTCTCACCTCCTCCTCCTTCATCCCCATCTGTGCAACAAGCATATGCACAACTATCTTCCTGATGCTATATATATTGTAAACCTCAGGAAAAACTGCAGTCACAGAGGCACCATTCCTATGTGAACAAACCCCCCAAAAAATAAAGAAAAGCAGCCGCAGTGACGGATGTTCTGTACGTTACAATGAGTAATGTATGACATGTAGAAGCACAACTCCCACATCTGTCCTAAGCGGCTCTCCGGCTTCTCTCTCTCTCTGTTGTAAGCGAAGGAATAAATCCCACGTCAAACCAAAACAAACACAGAATCCACGTTAATCCTGCGGTTGTTATTACAGTAGGATGTGGGATCTGTGGGGTTCGTGGCCATGTCCCCTTCCAACGAGGAACAGACTGAAGCTGACAGGCTTTATCTCAGGGCCGTCTCTGTTGTGTTTACTTGAATGGTAATTACATCCTTCATACAAAGAATCGTATGCTTTCAGTTTTGGGAATTATCCGTGTTAATCCCACTGTATTGAGAGGTGGATGCAACTCAAGGACTCATGTGTTCATTCAGTTGATATATGATGTTTATATGTTGATACAAGTTGTAGTGTTTGGACAGAGCCCTATCAAAATCACATATTCATTTATTTCATGCTGGACAAACTGTAATCTCTGTCTTCTTATTTCAACTTTCCTCTCAAAGGTAACTGATTTCAAATTAAATCATGCTCCAACCACTAGAGGGCAACCTTGTAACACTAATATTATTGGAATAATAAGGATTTCCCTCCAACATGATCCCTTTTCTTCGTTGCAAATTCGCACACTTTAAAACCAAAAATATTAAACGTTTTGAATTAAACAGATATTCCCTCAGTCCTTTCTCCTAAAACAGCATTATATCTCACATCAGGAGTTTTGACAGATTCAAATGCAACATTCAGCTCTGACCATGGTTGAATAATTCAGTGAAAAGGACTGATTTCTATGGACTGAACTCACAGAGTTGACGACAGCAGTGGGTCGTCTGGCCTCGGGTCCTCTGGTAGCATCAACCTCCTGGTTCCAGGCCTCAGCTGTCTGCTGGAGGGATCCTCCTGTCTGCCACACACACACACACACACACACACACACACACACACACACACACACACACACACACACACACACACACACACACACACATACACACACACACACACACACACACACACACACACACACACAAACACGTATACACAAACAAACAAACAAACACACCCAAACACACACACACACACACAGATGTATAGAATCATTTCATATTCAGGACAAGAGGCATAAACACTACATACATATGATTTATCTTTTAATTTAGATTTATAATCCTATATTTTATTTTATCTAGACAAAACTCCTACCTTTTTGTTGAATAATTTAGATTTTGGTTTCCCATCATTACATTTCTTTGTCTCATAATTTTGAATTCTTTATCTTATCATTTAAATATTTACATAGTTGCTGATTATTTCTCTTTTAATGCTTTAATCTTATAACCTTGACTTTTTATGTTATAATGTTGTCTTTTTATCTGTATTTACATTGTTAAATAATGATTTTAAGTACCTATTTTGGTTGGAGGGCCGCTAGTTAGCCAACGAGTGCACCGGGAAACAAAAGGGCTTTGTGAGAGCCTTATTGCGATAACTGAGCACTACAGGTGTCAGTTTCAGTATCGTGTTTAATTGGGTCACAGAACTGTTCGCGTGGCACCAGTCCTGCTGAAGACACCGAGCGTGTACCAGCTGATCTGGGGTTGCCCTTTGTTATGAAAAGAGAAGAATATCCTCACGGGGACAGATAAAATCTCATAATCATTACACATCATTGAGACCTTTCTTCTGAGTGCCTTCCCGTCATTGCTCCTCTGAGAACCATTGCAATGAGTTGTAAGACAAACCCGACCCACTTGGCACCTGCAGTCAATTAGCCAAAACAAACCATAAAATATTGTTTGGACGAATGCTATTTAAAGAACATTGTGTACCTTATTCATGAGGCGGGCGATGGATTGGATCAGGCCGCAGTGTTTCTCCGACAGGAAGCGATATCGCCTCTCCTCCTCCTTCAGAGCCTCGGTGTGGCTCTCCCTGAGGAACTGCATATACTCGCTACAATCCTGCGGATACACATGATTGACAGTTCATATATATATACTATACAAGGACTGCATAGTTGCTGCAGGGTGGAGACATAGAGAGAGACCTGGTTGTTTCCTCTCCTCAGCTGTCTCTCCAGAGCTGCTGCCTGGTCGTGGACTTCCATCTCGTAGTGCTTCCTGCTTCCCTGAAACGGAGACCATTCACATCACGTCTGCGCAGAATCACCCAGGTCACAATTAGCAATCCAGTGGAAATTAAAATGTTTTTCTCATTTATTCTAGTTTTCCCTTCTAATGACAGATTCCCATTATACGGTTATTCATTCGACGTTACTTCCTGGAAATGATGCTGAGATAACGGCCCTTTTGATCTTTGCTTTGGCCCTCACTCACCGATATGTAATCTTTGTCCAGTCTAATGTTAGAGTCCATCTCCTGAAGGACCTCCATCCTGAACAAGCGGACCTGGAGAGGGACAAAATCATACTGAACACAAGAGAAAATGGAACACCTTGAGAGTTTGGTCACGATGCGTGGGTGTAACTTACCACGCCATCGAGCTCCACCATGAGTCGCCGTTGGCTCTCAGAGATCTGAATCAGGACATCTCCTTCAACACAATTGCATCAAGCTACATGTCACATTATTATCATTACTCAATAACTATAAAACAATAAAATGACATTGTGCTGATTAAATTAAACGTTAGGCCTGTGTATCTATGCAACTACAAGGTCTATTTTGGGTCATCGTGAAGGGAACACCTGTAAGTGTGTAAGCATCAGCATATATGTGACTGGGTACATGTAAATGAAGCTGGAGGAAATCATCAATGAAAGATTTCATTTCCACGAGATGACACAGTGGATGGACAGTTTTGGAGTGAATGTCACGCCAGTTTCAGCACAAATGTCAAGCAAATCATATCCCACGATAAGTTGTATGAACAATTGTTCTTAGAATAACTTTCATCTTGAGCCTTTATTGAAACTGTGCTTAGATATATAGCTTGGGGCAAAGCGCTTGAATATCAGATGTTATCGTGCCATAACATTGAATTGTGGAGGGTGCAACTTGTTTAGTTTGACTTGTCCCTGTCCCTGAAATGCATGCTGGGAGTCATTTCCTCACGGAGGAAACAGTCCACTGAGAGCAGACTGATGATCCAGTTTGGACGGTATCTTCCAGCCACTAAAGCGAACACGACTCCCCTTCAGAGTGGCTGAAAGTGAGTGCAGCACGGCCCCGCTGCCTGTCGTCCTCGATTATTCATGTTCCCAGCTGGCATCGGATCCCTACTCTGCCAACACTTCTTGGCTTAAACTCATAGAAAAACATTCTTAAACATTCATGCGTTTGAACCCGACAGTTGACGTACAGTAAGTAGAAATCCAATTAGTTAGTTGTGCCACACTCTTGGCTTAACCTGAGCCCAATACAGGCCTCAGGTCAGGTTCAAGTTTCTAAGTCTTTTAAAAGCACTGTAAAATACACACACACACACACACACACACACACACACACACACACACACACACACACACACACTCACTCTCTCTTTCTCTCGCTACACAAGCATTTCCTCGTAATTGTGAAAATGATAAAGCGCCACCAGAAGGTAACCTTTGGACTTCATGACGCTGAAGAATACCGTTGAATTAGTTTAATGACCATAAACACATCAAAGACAAAAGGCTCACATCCTGGATGGGAGATAAAGCAAGAACGTCTTTGTGTTTCCAATTTCTTTGTTGTCGTTGTTTGTGTGTTCATACCTACCCAGGGAGCGTGAAGATATGGTGTGGAAGGTATTCTCTCCAATCTTTGAAAGTGCACTAAAGTAGGCCTCACTTGTTACAGCCAGAGCTGAAACAACACAAACACTGTGTCATTTAAATTGATTTGAGGACATCATTTATTAATTCAAATGTCCATATGCACACATATCTTTCTGTTATATGGACATATGTTCACCAAAAAAAGTAAGCATAAATTCACAGAGAAATCCCATTTTTCTAAACTCGCTCTCATTGACCACCAGCTTTTGATACTGCGTTGTTTCTACTGCAGTAAACGCCATCGCAGGTTTAACTCTGGTGTAATTCATTATTAGATTAGCTAGTAACATTATCATATTGATTTAAAGGTTAATATAAAACAACAGTTTATTGAGTCAGCCTGAAAAACGTTCAACCCCTTTTTTTCCCCAGCCTTTCTCTAGTTACTGCTAGCTGCCATTGTAGGGCAGTGGGTGTTAGAAGGGGTCAAATCCCAGCCTGACCCCAATTAAATCTCCGGCCTGGTGTTGAGCACATAATTAGATTCGTTCTGGTCTTTTGTTTTCAGCAGGTGAGAATAACTGGCTTCTGGAGCTAACCAATCAGACAGCACAACCGCCAGAGGTGGTGTGACACATTGATTTCAATAGGGAAAGAGATGGTGCTTCATTAACAATGGATATAGGGAGAGTCTGAGCTGCATCCAGTACCTGTTTGAAAAATAGATGATTTAAAGAATGTATGAGGAGAATCAGCAGAATCTATACATTACATTTTTGAGCTCATGTCATGAGGTTATTGCTCTCCGCTGAACATACGGAGTGAACTCATAACCTCTGTGCAGGTGAGTAACAGAAGACATAATCTGTTTTGAGTCCGCAGGGCTTTTGTAGTTGCTTTTGGTTGCAACTGTGAATCAGTTGCTCTTATGCATATATTAAACAAACACCTCTAGTGGAATACAAAGTGGGAAAAACTGCCTCTGTTGCTGAATTTCATTTGAATGTCAGCCTTTCACATTTATTGCAATGCACGGGGATTAGAGGTGATTATTACGTGTATAATTAAAATGAAATATAGATGCAATTACTGTCCCTTTGGATACATATTACCAGTTTCATCCAGACCTCTTCTCTTCCTCACAAGACTTTGAGTCGAGTGAGATATAATGCCCGACAGCACCATATTCCATGGAAAGACATTGAAGTTTGTTTAGTTTATTGCGCTCTTAAAGGTAGCTGTGTCACAGATTACCAGAAAGGGAGGGAGTCTCTTCAGCGGATTGTGTGTCTTTAAAAAAAAAAAAATCTTACCCTGGAAAGCGTGTACGTAGCTGTGACCCAGTGAGACCAGTTCCTGTAGGCTTGGGTTGAACTCTTCCATCAAGCTCTGTTTGGGAAACACACACACACACACACACACACACACACACAGACAACCTCAGACTCAAGCAGGAGAACTACTCCTCGCAAAATGACTTTGTGCGTTCACATCGTGTTCGCTTGGCAGAATTCACATAATAGAGAAAAAAAAAGGAGAGACAAAATAAAAGGTTTAACTGAGCTTCACTCCTCAGTTTCACTCCTCAGTAACCAGGACATGTTTCTATGTTTTACAAAATCTTCAACTTTCCAGAAGCTTGTGAAAAGCAATGACAAAACAGGGCAGGTCACTCGGGTACGTTTGTCGTCTAACTTGGCACAAAGTATCCGTTGCTTACCGAGTAAATCCTCAAGGTGGAGCGATGAAGCTGATCACTATTCATCCCCGACATGTTTGTATCCACAACAATGCAACCGTCAGTGAAACCTTGAGAGGCTCGGCGGGCCTTAAACCATCCCGCAAATGTTCCAACGCCTCTGAGGGGAAAGAGTTAATAGTATTGAACTGGAGGTGGAGTTGAGGAGAGGAGGCGGTGGGTTAATGTGCTGGAAACTGACACCACCGTGGCCTGAGAAAGACAGGAGTAAATAATTAATCATGGCTCAACCATAAAACACTGACATGTGCTGTAAACCCTGACTGGCTTGTGTGTGTGTGTGTGTGTGTGTGTGTGTGTGTGTGTGTGTGTGTGTGTGTGTGCGCGTGCGCGTGTACTTGCCACATTATGTTTTATTCAAGACTATATCAGAGATCTGTTTTCATGAAACCATTACATGTGTACTTTTAGAAATGAGTCATTAATATCTATTCTTGGATCTGTCTTTAGGTATTTTGCTGAATCCTGAGCTTAACATTTAGAAAACATTTTGGAAGCTTTGGAATCTTGACTTGTTTTTTAAATTATTTTTAATGGGGAGTCATTCACAGCTCTAAACAGCAGTTTGATCTCCCTGACATCTGTTTTGAAGTTTCAAATGAGGCTCTATTTAGTCAACAGAACCAGACTTGCTGCAATAATCTGTATATTCAGGAGCACCTTCACATTTTTAAAACAATTACAAGATTGAGGCAAATTTGGGATTCGGGGGCTACATAAATGAAAGTGACTTATATGAAAATGTCACAAAGTCAACTTGTAATTCAAGCATATTTTGAAATCCGTGATCGCAATCCTTTAATACAGTAATGCCACTCATATTTCTCCTTTTTGATTGGTTAACGCAGAATTCAGTGCTCATATGCGCTAAAAATCCTATAATCCTTGTACTTTAATCACTTCGGATGTGAAAATCCCACTGCAAAGGAAAAAAGAATAGTGGTGTCCCCACACTTTTCGTCTAACATTTAATATAACATGTTCATTGAATGCATCTTGATGATTGGTCATAATGTTCTGTGATACACAGGCCTCAGTATAAGGACACTGAACTGTAAGAAATATTATTAAAATTCTGACCAAGTCAAAAGTCAAAGACAAGGAGAGAGTTGCTCTGTGATATTTGATCAAAACCCCAGATGAGTGGAGAGAAACTTATTTATGTCTGCCCTAACTTCAACCATCATATTTTGGCATTCGGCCCCGTACCTCCTGTTGCCAGGCGGAAACACACACGGCCGGGAGCTGCACTCGGCCCCAAAGCTCTGACGGACTCATTTGATTCTCAAACAGCAAATTTGTTCTGTCTGTGACATGTCAGAGTCAGTGAACCCCCAATGAACTCCTCCAGGAGACGTGCAGGTGTCACTTGCACGGTGACACATTCCTTTTGTGAAGGCATGGAGGATGATGTGGTAAGAGTGTTGATTCTATTTCATGCTTTCAGATACACGTGTCTGAGAGAATCCACACAGGAAGTAAATAGCAAACTGGGAAACCTTTGGTTCTTGGGTTAGTTATTCATAGTTTAATAGATTACTGAAGACCCTGGGAGAGAGAGAGAGAGAGAGAGAGAGAGAGAGAAACAGAGAGAGCCTTGTACACTAGATGGCACCATAAACTCACTGACTACATGACTTGAATTTTAAACAGTTTCATATCCCCCTGATTTAATATCTTTCTTCTTCCCTCTTTTTTTCTCCTCATAAAGTAATATAAACTTTTGTTCAATATTTCAAGTTTTGGCACACAAACCCACTCGGCATACTAACACTGTCTTACACAAGAAGCTGCCATTTATGGATTTAGTGCAACATACTGCAGTATTGGTTCAAATATATATTGGACCATCAGTCGTGGGGGAGGTTTCCAGGCCCTCTTCCTAAATAGAAATATAAAAAAATACTAAATTACAAGTCAAAAGTATTGAATTGGGAAGCGTAATGTATGGTATTTCTCTCCAAAATGCAGTGGATTCCCCCAAATGATACTTTAGCACAGTGCTGAAGTAAATGTACTTTGTTACTTTCCCCCGCTGCAGACCATTAGCAGCTCGCTGTCCATTCTGCTGACACGGTGGATCTTTGCACAGCATAATTACAGCTGGAACAATCAAGCAGCAGATGGATGAAATGCATCAAAAGAAGGAAAAACAACATTGACATACAAAAAAATCATACTTAAAATCTTGAAATATGTATTAAAAAATGTTTTTTCACTGCCACGATTGACTTTGGTCAAGTCACCTGCTTACGAAAGCGTCATCGGACCAAAAGTCCCACAATGTTCTTTCGACTTCGGAGTAACTGAGCAGCTCTGAATAAATCCCCATCACAGCTTATGGATAAAATCCTGTGGAGAAAGAGCATTAACATAATGAAAAATTCCCAACAAGGAAAAACTTTAAAAGCTGTAATGTCACTGCAGCACACAGCATAAAGGTCATGGGCGAGTTATGATGAATCAAGCTCAGACTTACTGGCCACAGAGTCTCAGAGGCTTTTATATAAAAGATCTACAGTATATTGCCATCATTAACTGGGTAGCAGTCTCCAGACTGCTTCACCCAAACTGGCTTTGTTAATGCACTGGTATACCCCTCATATTAAAGCACTGACTCAGTGCTGCAGTGTAATAAAACATCCTTTTAATCCCCAAATGCATTCATGTAAGCCAGTGTGTACACCGTCATCACCATAAAACCGGGAAATAAAAAACATATGAAGCTCCCAGAATCGCCACAATCATCATCGGATGTAACACAGCAACGAGCATAAATGACTGCAATAAGAACCCACACCACAGCTGCAATGCTATTTACAGCCAAAGGGTTGCCACCGGTGACATTTAGTGTGCACGCTGAATACAAAAGTGTGGTGCTCAGCAATCAGTCTAGCTCACGTGCGAGAAGTGATTGTTTTGTATTGACTTTTCCCGAGCTCTCGTCTCCATCTCTGCAGGAGTACTTAACAATCTACTTTACTATTCTAGCGTTCCAGTGGAGACCGAGAGCCCCAGCTATTTTTTGCTGCAGACACGTCTCACGCCATCTCCCTCACCCATCTTCTATTAAAGCTTCCAGCGCCTGGGACTTTGAGAAGTCTTAGCTCAAATCCCACTTAATGCTTGTGTGAGAATGCTCATCACACACTCACTTTATGAACACGGCAAAGAGTTTTCTCACTCCTGTCTGTGTCTGTCTGTGTCTCTCTGTGTGTGTGTGTTTGTGTACGTGTGTGAGTTAAATTTTTCCCCCACGCAGGCCCACTCATGCATGCTCATAAATATGTTGTTTAATTACGTGTGTGTGTGCATGTGCATCACATTGAGATTAAAATGTATTTTTACTGCCAAGCATGGTTTAATGAGACATACCCTAATATCAGCAGGTCTGTGTTGTGGTCTGCGTCACACACACACACACACACACACACACACGCACACGCACACGCACACGCACGCACGCACACACACACACACACACACACACACACACACACACACACACACACACACACGCACACACACACACACAAACAAGCACACAAACCCCAGCTAGGGCCATCATTCTGTCATCTCTGCTGCTGGAGAGCTGTTCTACAGGGAGCCTTTAGGCTGACTTATGGCCGTGCACACATTACATTATACAGTATAGGTCTGTAATGTGTTGCTGAGCAAGGAAATATTAAGCCCAAGAGAGGGGGGGAAACAATGTTCTGATGTGATACTGATTGCTATGCATGCCGGGGAGATCCAGTTTAGAATTTGCATCCTCGATGGAGGCTGGAGGAGAAAACAAAAGGGATAGAGACAAAAATGTAAACTCTTAGCTAGAAAATCTGATGTGTTGAAAGAGCAAAAGGATTTGATATACCAATCACATATTATTACACTTTAATTAAACACTGCTAAAAAAGTTAGCCACAGGCTAAACAGATTATTTTCAAATGAATGTGCAATCAGACTGCGATCTCTCTCTCTCTCTCTCTCTCTCTCTCTCTCTCTCTCTCTCTCTCTCTCTCAGGCTGGATTCTGAATACAGAGCAGAGGGCATGCGCGCTGAACAGGGGGAGGAGGTCTATCACAGACTGTTTCTGATGTTTGTGTTGACTCAATTATGGTGCAGAACTCTCATTTTCTAGTCGCCTGTTCTTGAGAAAAGGAGGAAAAGTGAGGAGTTGTTTTTCTCTCTCTCTCTCTCTCTCTCTCTCACTCTCTCCAACATTTACAGACTATGAATTGACGATGTTGTTGTTTTGGAGTTTTTAGTTTCTTACAGGGGCAGTTATTATTTATTAGCATTATTATTAGATTTTTTTTCTAACAATCGATCGCCCCCGCCGCCACCCTGAAGTTCATTGTTATTATCTTGGCCGCCGGGATGGTGGCCTTCATGGGAGCGGTAATCTGCATCATCGCAGCCGTCCACACCGGTTCCTCCAGGGCTGCCGCGGCACAACAGCAACCGGCTACCGACAACCACTCGCTGTATCCGGACGCGCGGGCGCACAGCCCCGCTGCAGCGGGCTCGGTGGCCCGGGCCGCATCTTTGGGCGCTCTCCATGGTTCTGAAACCCCTGATTCAGAAGCACCGACCTTCAACATCGGGCTCAACGGGATGGACGGGGTCACCGGACTCACGGGTCACGACCCAACGGTCAGTCGACTCATTTGCACGCCGATCCCCGCCGGAGAGTGCAACCCGAAAAACTTTCAGCAACAAGCGGAGGACCCGTCGCTGTACGCGGGGGAAGACTGGGGCTTCCTCCGCACCACCGCGGAAGAGCTCCGGCAGACCGTTCTGCAGCAAAAGGACCAAATCTTGACGGACCAGCGGACCATCAGGGATCTGACGGGGAAACTATCCGAGTGCGAGAAGGGGCTGGACGGCGGGGGCAGCCGCGCGGACAGACGCGGGAGCGCCGCGGGGCTGTGGGGGGGCAAAAGCACGGCGGAGGAGACGCACCTGGAGCGGATCATGGTGCGGGACAGCCCGGGTTCGACGACCGACGGCGTACACTTGCTCACCGTTCGGGCTGTAGATGAGCTGGAGCAGGCTATCACTCAGCTCAAAGACCGCATAGAGAAACTGGAGGTAGGTAGTGGGAAGAAAATTACCCCTCCACATAAATCATATACCTGAGTTTGTGGTCCCACATGATGGGATTTTGAGGCCATAAAGAAATATCTCCAAATAGTGTCACCTAGAATGATGTTTCATGGCCTGAGAACAGCGTTGAAAATGAATGCAGCCTACTATAACTCACACTCTAGCTATTTTGCTGTAATAAGTGATGTTCAGAGTTGACATCCATATCTATTATTGCCTTTTCTCCCCTCTTATGGTCCCTTTTAGGATTCCTGGGTATGCATGAGTGGTTTATGAAAGCCATGGGTTTCAATATTGAATGAGAACAAGTGAGTTATCCAAAATCTTTTGTGTGTGATATTGGATATTGGCAGCCAGATAAATATATATACTACTCTATATTTTACCTGCATACTTATAACATAACCAATTAATCACGTGCATTGATTTGAAATTATATCAACGTTAATTGCTGATAACGTCAACATTTAGTGATTTCTTATATTCATAACTTTCCATCTGTTTATGTCATTAATAATGCATGAATTGATTGCATTGGCGCGGAGGATGCTCATTTCTCACGCCAAGTAAACAGATTGAGATTTTAAGTTAAACGAAGGGGAGAGAGGAGATGTGAGGAAAAAAGGGGGGAGGAGATAAAAGAAGCAGGAGGAGGAGGAGGTGGAGGAGAGAGTATAGCAGAGTAACATGAAAACGTGCTCTCATCTGACCAGAATCCGATGATGTGAACACTCATTTTTGGCTAAAGAAATGCCACACATAATTTATGAGTTGCCTATATTTGTAGAAAGCGCAGACCTAACATGATTCTCTGAGGTGTAGTACTCCTCACTCTGTGCCGGCGTATGTAGGACATGTCTGTATGGGTCATTTTCTTTGTGGATTATAAACACTTTGCTTGTTATTCAATATGGCCACTGACAGATGGAGCCCTCCAGGATGCAAAGGACTAATCTCCATGTTTCACACTTTCAGGAACACATTTCCTTCTGACAGAATGAGATCTGAATGTATATTTCACACATCTTTGTAGTTCAACCCCAACACTGTAGCGTGTGAGTCTTTAGCCAACCGAGACACGTCTCCGAGTACAGGAGCTATACATGGCCCACTGCAGTAGCACACTGTGGCGTTTACATCAGACGCTATGGTGAATATTAAAGAAGAGCACTCATCTGGGATTACTCGGCAGGGCAAATAATATTCCAAATCGCATATGTTTTATTTTTATTTTCAGCACGTACTGCAGCTGCAATTTCAAAGTATACGTACTGTTGCATGTATGTGATCAGTTGAGACGCACTACTTCCTCATAATGTTGCACCTTGAACTTTGACCCTCTTCCTCGTATATCCACTGCACAGAGGATATAGCCATAAAGATATGCTGGCTCGCATACTGTAAAAAGCGACCGGATGCAGGAGAACATATTGGTATTTCTGGCATATTGCATTTGTCATAGGTATTGGGACATACTAAATATTGTCTTGTGGCATACTAAATGGTATGGTTGTATTGGCGTTGTAACGCACAGTATGTTACATTCCTATAAACGTTAGCATTCAAGACCAGACCACTTCAATTCAATTCAGTTTATTTTGTATAGCCCAATATCACAAATTACAAATTTGCCTCAGAGGGCTTTACAATCTGTACATATACAACATTGGGCAGACTTGAAGCACACAAGGAGATATGGCTGCAAATGGTGTGAATGTACAGTTATTGGAATGTTTTTCCATTTCTATCAGTACACTTATGGTACCACAGTTTCTAAGAGCAGTTTGAGCAATTGTGAATTATTTCCGCCCTGCAACATCAGTACGATTTCCATCATAACCAGCAGCTCATTGATAGTAAGTACTCTGTAATATCGCACTGATCCCGCTCCAGTGTGGAGTTCCTCTGCACTGAGCTTTACCTTTCGTATTGGCTCTTGTTTTCATGCATATGCTTTGCATTGGGCACCATAAAGTTTTACATTTTTACATATCTAATTCTAAAATGATTCATTGATGCAATGCTCTGCCACCGTTTTGGCACTTTTAAAAATCTCAAATCAGACCAAAAGATCACAACCTACTACACCAGAACAGGCCATTAAAACATTGCTTTGAGCTGAACGCTAACATTAGCATGCTATCAGGTTCACAATGACAACGCTGACATGTTGATGTAAAACAGGTAATAACGTCATCATGTTCTCCGTCTCAGTTTACCCTGTAAACACGCTATACCGAATGTTTTTGTTCATAAAACCACAGTATTGCATATCAAAAGTTGGACCAGTTGATGGCGATAGATGAAAAGTTAAGGGGTCACCAAAGCTATACAAAAGATATCCGTACCAAATTTCATGACTAGATGGAGTTGCGTTTCTAGACCCTTTCAGATGCTCGCAGCTCCTGAGATACACGTGGCCCCTCGTATGGTGGCCCCTGCCAACAGTGTATGAATGGGTGTGTGAATGTGAATGCGTTTAATGGTGGTCGCTAAGACTAGAAACTCCCCCAGTAATTGTTTAACAACCTCGTCTGAATAGATGAATTCAGTGTGAAACTGTTACCTGCTACTGATGCTAGACAAAAGGGGGGTCACCAAAATCATCCTCTTGGTAACATGGATGTCTGCGCCATTTCATCGTAATCCATCTGAAAGTCGGTGAGACGGTGGACCAACATGGTTGTCAAGTTAGTGTGAGGTATACATAGGTATTTACACTGTTACATGTCTCAAGAACAATAAAGATGCCTGTTAAAAGTCCCCAGAAAGGAGATGTCATGACCGCACCTGAGACAGGGAGGATAAAACAAACGCTCCCGCCTGGAAATGAACCCCCCCTTCAGGTACATTTACTTCCACTCAGCAAGAGACTGCCTTCCCCCCTTTGCTCCCACTTTTTTAGACCATGATGTGTGCTTCCTGTGAATTTGTTCACTTCTTTCTCGCTTTGATTCACGTTACCGCACAATATCTGTTGAGGGGATTTTGATTTGCTAATGAGCCTGTTGTCCCTTTGCGGAGTTAAAACCACTCACGCCGAAGTGACCGAAGAATTAATAAGAGATCTTCCTTTGAAAATGAAACGGCTCTCCAGAAATTAAACGAGCTGACTACTTCTGCTTCTGTGCTCAAATCCATTAAGTCAAGTCCACTGCAGCACACATGTTGTACGTAATGAATTAAGGATTACATTGGAAATCCCATCCATCCTGACCATGCATCTTCTTTTCTTTTTTTTTAACACTTTATTTTGTCTTTTCACCACAGATAGAATACATATATATATATATACAGAAATGAAAAGCAAGTACAAATAACAAAAACAAATAAAGGGGGTCTGGTTTGCTCTGTCCACTCAAAAACTTGATAAATCCTGATAACCATTCAAGCATTCTTTTCTTGTGTTATCGTTGACGTGTAAACACTGTCCATTTCGCCCACTTCTCACGACATTGCTCCTCTTGAGCTCTTATTAAGACATTAGTTAACACATCCATATCATGTATATCAGTCACAATTTTCAACCATCCATCTTGTGATGGTGGTTCAATCATGTGCCATCTCTTAAAAAAAAATCAATACCTGCTCGTTAGAATGTTAAAATATTAAAATATGCAATAACGTCTCTTTTAAGCCATGACTTACATGCATGTGTTAACATTTCAGATTGTCACATAGAAGTTATCATATAGGGAGTAATTCTCCTCTATGGCTTTACTTTATCTCATAGCTCCATGTAAGCACTCAGCACCCTGAATGTATTCTGAATGAATTTTTCTGTGTGTATTTCTTCAGTAACACAATGCTCAGTGGATAGACTGGACCACGCAGGTTTCAGGAATCTAGCAGCGTCTGTATTTCTCACATTCCTTCCCTCGTTGTTTGGCTATTTATTTAAGTGAGCCGTTGTGCAAGGGAGCCCAGTAATTTCTTGTTGACTGAAACAGTTCATTATCTTGGTAGCCTTTTCTGAAATGCAATAATTTATTGCGGTATAGTTAATTAACTTTTTTTATGTTTTATTATTTAGCATGCATCTAAGTAATGCTGTAGAAGCATGCTAATTCTATGGAATAGCTAAAGTGTGAGATTCAATATAGGCTACAGGAAAAAGACACCCATCTTTTATTTAACATTTTTTATGAATGCTTTTTTGATTTCTTGGTAAGAGATATCAGAAGACTGATTCCACATCTGTCCATTCAGTATGCAACTACAGTCGACATTCAGTTAGCTTAGCTTAGCATAAAGACATGACAGAGCCAAAGGTGACAACATCCAAAAGTTTTTTTAATTAACCTGTTATACAGAAATGTTTGTATTCTGTACCAAAAAACAAGGTGTAAAACAACAATTAATTGCTTTTATAGGAGAAATTGTTGGGATTTTACTGGGGGTTATGTTCAGGGCTATTTCTTGGCTGGTTATCTAGCAACCTCATGGTGACTGCACCCAGCCAAGAAAAAGTCCTGAAAGCAATTAATTAAGGACTATTTCATTAAGGACTACATAATCGTGCAAACTGCAGCATCGTGACACCTTTATAAATGAGCCCTGTTGTATATCCAGCAGTGAAGTAATATCAATAACCTTCCCTTACATAGGCACGCAACCAAGCTTTGTTGTAGCTATTGTCCTAGTAAATGCACTATTGCCTGAACTGTTGGTTTGTTTAAACATTGCAGCGACTGCAGAGTGTATTGTACAATATTTTCCTGTAAAACCACTCTGTGAACCAGTTCTCATCCACTGTCTCCCTGCAGTCAGACATCGGCCCATTTCCTCACAACCAGACAGACAGCAGCACCTCAGGGGCGCCAGAGGTAGGCGCTGTGTCGGGCGGCCCTGAAAGGTTGGCGGACCCCGGGCACAGAGCCGGTGCCGACAGGCCCTGGAGGATGGAAGACTTGGAGGGGGAGCTGGAGAAGAAGGTGGAGCTGCTGGAGAAAGAGAGAAAAACCCTGAGGCTGGAAACGGAGAAGCACAGGCAGGAAATCGACCAGGGCATCAATAAACTTCACCACCGACTCTCAGGGCTGGAGGGAGGTTGGTATCAGGGGAAGAAAAGAAGGAAATTATGTGTAAATGAAAATATAATAAATAGGTATATAAAAGGAAGTGAGAAATTGTGAGTGACTGTAATGAACCACTTGCAGAATGACTCAAGTCACTAATGAGAAATGAGAAATAATTTACTTTAAAAGTTATGTTTAATTTGTGTGTTGCTCTTAATCAAATCAGGCCATGGGGTTTCTTCAAGATGAATAAATGATGTTTAAAAAAAAGAAGAAAGAAATCTATGCCCTGCCTAAACATGTCAGATCACATGAAGAAGTGGGAGTTTCAGTCTATGAGAAAAGCAGGAAATCCATTTGATCGTCATTCCAGATCGATGATTTAATTGATTCCTCGATTTTGTTTCCGGGTTTGTGCTCTCAGGCGTTTCAGGGCATTCCTTCCCAGAGGGCTACAGGCTGTCCTTCCCAACTCGGACCAACTACATGTACGCTGTTGTGAAGCACTCCGTCCCGGCTCTGCGGGCCTTCACCGCCTGCCTGTGGCTGCGGCCCGCGGAGGGAGGGATCGGGACGCCTCTGTCTTACGCTGTTTCCGAGCAGCCCAACGAACTGGTGCTGCTGCAAGGCCTGCACACCCCCACCGAGCTGCTCATCAACGGCAAGGTATACACGCTGCCAGTCCAAGAGACCAAGCCTCCACTGTGTGTCTGAAACTGACCTGTCCTCTGATTGGGTGATATTCCCGAGGAGATTTATGTCACGTTATTATTATGTTATGTTTGTGGCTTGCATTTCAAACTATTTATTGATATGTATTATTGAGTCGACCCAAACCTTTTAGAATCTTTGGAGAGCACACCATCATGAGTTCAATGAATTCAGTGGTATATAGAAACTGTATACATTGACATACACTTGTATTTTTAATAAATGTTAATTATTGACAATCATTTTGCGATATATTTTACTCCATAATGCAAGTTTAAATTGCTCTATCTCAATTATTGCTGAATAAAAAGATCAAGATGTACATGCATTATTACCTATTACTAAGTAAATATACTCTCTCCCATCAATTACAGATTTTAACACACATTTTATAATCTGTGTCAATATGATTTTTTTATGTAATGGTACAGCCAATATGTTAGTGCCTTTTGAATAATAAACATGCAGGATAAAAAACAAATGTCAAACAGAGAGTGCTACCTGTTAATAACGTTGCTGTAAGACACAGTAACTAGATCCAAGAGCCGAACGCACTAATCTGGAATAGATTCGGAAGACTCGACTCAATGATTTGTTTATTATCACCCACAACCGCTTTGTAGTATAGGCTCACCCACTTTGTGAAAATGTTACCAGTATCACTGCGCTGTATATGAACAGCATTATGGTCTTGATTAGAATCTTTAACGTCTCCTACAGAAGTTATGTGTGTGTATTAGTATGCAAATAAGTCGAACACGTCAAGCGAAAGAAGCCATTTAGCAGACAAGCTAAATGGCCTCATTCACACAATAATGCACCACCTCGACAGCACTGCTGGGTGGTGTGGTGCGGTGCAGGTACTGGTGTAATTCAATGAAGTCATTATGGTAATAGATGCCTGGAGGGTTGTTTGATGTGTCCTTGGAGGTGGCAGGATGTCTTTGGGACTTAGGGAACACTGCACCACAGCCAACAGAGAGAACAGGGGAGAAATAAGATCACAGTGGGACGTCCTACAGCGGTAGAGCTGCATCCTCTCTCGCCTCCAAATGTGTGGTGTGGAAACCATCGACTTCTCCTGAATTGCCCTTTTTGCCCTCCGCCGTCGCTAGGTGGCACAGTTGCCACTCAACCTCTCCAGAGGCAGCTGGCAGCACATCTGCGTAAGCTGGAGCCAGAAGGGAGGAGCCTGGCAGGCTTACCAGGGGGGAAAGCTGCGGGGCGAGGGCCACGCGCTGGCGGCCGGACATCACATCCGACCTGGAGGAGCGCTCATTCTAGGGCAGGAGCAGGTGAGTGCATGAATGAAGGAGTGAAGGACTAAAGGAATGAAGGGTTCACTGCTTAGACGCATGTAAGGCTTACTCCAAAATAAATCTAATTTGGAACAGCCTTCAGGCTTCTGCTGACTACAGCATTGCGAGCTAATTTCAGTTTGGTTTTGAGTATACTGCGTGGTATATAAGTGGTGTTGTAGTGTTATGTGAATAAGGTGTGCGTCTGCATAATGGTGAGAAGCACCTCAGTTAACAGCCTCGGGGGCCCTCATCCAGATCCCGGAGAAGCCCTCTCTTGTTCAGTTGTCCTGCATTACAACTTCTTGATCTTACCCATTAGCCAGTTCACAGTCCTGCCCAAGGGAGCAAAACAGTCGAAGCGGAGCCTTTTTGTGTTTGGAAGTCAAATGTGTTTTTGTCTTCAATCACAGCCTCTCTGTCACTTCCCTCCTCTGTCTCTCCAGGATTCCCTGGGTGGAGGGTTTGACTCATCCCAGGCCCTGGTTGGGGAGTTGTCCCAGGTTGGTCTTTGGGACCGGGTCCTGTCGGCCAACCAGGTGGCCAGCTTGGCCCGCTGTGGCCGAGTAACCCAGGGCAGTGTGGCCCCCTGGAGCGAGAACGGAGTTGAGGTTTACGGTGGAGCAACCAAGGACCCCGGAGAGCCTTGTAGTAAACACAACAGGAGTTCTCAATGACCGATGGGGGAAAGGGAAGTGACGGAAAGAAGGGTGGGGTAAAGTTGTAGCCCTTTCAAGAAGGTAGGATTCTGCCGATTTATTAGCACTGGTACAGGATCTTTTTTTTTTTTTTAAACATCTCTATGTGGCATGGAATGACAAGTTTGTAAAAAAAAAAGGAAAATTAATGGTATGCATATATATATGACGTGAGTACTCGAGGGTTTGCAGTCACTTTACCACACTTCTAATCAACGCCATCATGGAGGCCCTGTAGAAATTTGTACAATACAAGATGAGATTCCTCATAAATATAGCTGATTAAATTTGTAACCCGATTCAGGCCACACTAAACTATTTTGTCTTTGGGCCAAGCAAATGTAATCAACTAATGTACATATTAACTACGTGAATACGAGTAAGCCATTGAACCTTCTGCTGGTTATTAATTTGTGAGCGAACGCTTAAGCATATGTCAGCTGACCAAAAGTAGTATCATTAGCTATCTAACAAACAGTTTTTAACCTTTTTAAAAGGAATTGTTAAGCATTTTGGAAAATATATCCATTCGCTTTTTGCTCATTTCTGTACAGTAAATCAGCAGCGAGTTTACTTAGCTGGGCATGAAGACTAAAAATGTAAGCGTGGCTCCGTCCAAAGGTAACGAGATCTACCTATTTATTTTATTTTTTATATATATTTTATTTTACTGGGACAATGCACACCAATCAACAGTAAAACTGTAAGTGAGCCAGAGAGGCTAATTTTCATCTGATGTCCCTAGCCAGATTTGTTTGAAGGTGGCCAGAAGTTACAAAATGTCCAATAACATAATGCAACTAAAATTCACAGACAGTGACGTTTGGAAAAAAACAATTCACATATAAGCAAAAGAGAGGTGTACCTACAGTATGAGCACATATATATCACTGAGGCACATAACATACAGCAACACTGAACAAGAAAAATGCACATAAACACCAAACAAGCATGACAGACGGCACATTAATGCTTCACATCCGATTGGCAAAAAGCCGCTCCTTAAGGCAATGTTTGAATGTTTTGTACGTGTTCTTTTCTACCAGCTCACCAATTAACATGTTATATCCTGTTTGAGCACAAATATTTCTTTAAATTAGTCATTTTGAGACTTTTTGTAAAAATATGTTAATTTGTGAGCTTTAGGCGAAATATGTTTCGTTTGGACAAAGCTATGCTGTCTTTTTGCCCGGCCCTCCTGGCGTGCATAGCTATATGTGAGCTTTTTACCAAATGCTCAAGAAAAGACTCTCAAGAACGCAAACAAGTGTATCTCCCGAAATTTTGAACTGAAATCTTGTATCGGATAAGAGGAGCTGTAAAAAAAACGTGCAAACATGACCACTATCTATTCATTCTTTTGAGAGGGCCCAGGCTTTGGAGAACTTCAACGAGTCGCTTGTGGTTGACCTCCATTATGGCTGCCAGACGTTGTGTAAAACCTCTGAAATCCCTCCGTGAGTGCAGCGGGGTCGGGGTAGAGCTAATTAAGAGCTGTGACAGCTTTGGAGTTGGGAGTCAAGGTAAGGTGATGAAAAGTGTTGGAGAAAGTGGTGTGAATATTAAGTAGTAGATGGCACCAAGGGTAGATGATGAAAGAGAAGGGAAAGGAGTAGGAGGGGGATGGATTGGGCACTTTTAAGGAGTGATGCCACATTGTTTTCACCTCTGCATGATGTATTCACATACCTGTAATGTCTTGCCACTGCACAGTGCCTCCTGCATCATGGCTGGTAAGTGGCTGTTTATGCGTTTGTCTATAAAGGCCCTAAGCGTCTCCAAATAAGTTATTGAACAAATCTAAAACAAGTCTTATTCACGAATGAATTCAACACCGCTAGCAGAATGTTACTCTTTTTTTTTTTTAAGGGCGCTGCATATATATATTTCTGAAAAGCCTTTACCCCATTTATGTAATTATGTGCACTCTTTATGTTCTTTGAAAACATGTTAAATCGAGATTACGATACAGCGACCAACGTGGAGAATATATTCACCCCAATTTTATACATGCAGCCACTCAATAATGCGGTTCGACGAATGAACAACCTGCAACCTCCAACTCTTCCAACCTTCCGACATTCCATGCATGAGTTGTACTGTATGTTTGTTACACGCCAAGGTGCATCCTGTATGTTTCTGAAAATCCATTCACTGTTGTGTTGAGACATAACGTTAAATACAGATTGTCCATTTCACCATTTCTAAAATAACTGGCTCTCCCCAGCACACACAAAAAAAATATCCTTCGTGGAAAGTGCCTGTCCGGGTGTTTGAACCCATGTAAACAAATCATTTAATTTAACGTCCTGATGGAAAATTCCCACTGCGAGATATTCTGAACTAATTAAGCATCAGTGATTCTGTGAACTCCCTGGTGGATTTTTAAGATTTAGACGGTTTGATGAAACATTTGAAAACACAGGACTTCTTTGCAGTGCCGCCAAACTGATGCTAAATCAGGTCAAAATCCTCTTGCTGTGCCTAATAGTGTCTTTGATGATGTCTGTTATTACAAATATTATGCCTGTTGTCGGTTCAGCTTGTTTCAGAGCATTTTTTGTCTTTTTGATAGTTGTGTGGCATTATTCTCTTTACAGTTATTGGAATTCAAGACTTTTGGCAGTGTTTTCTTACATCAGCTTTTTATTTTTTTTCACTGTATGCATATGTGTCTAGTTTGTATAAATACTGTATGTCCACGTCTTGTATGGTGTTGTATTGTTCTGCATATTTGCTGTGTACAAAACTCTTTAATAAAGTCCTTTTCAGATCTAAAGAATGTGATTATTTTCATAGTACCTTATACCGGGTCAGCTTCAGAGAAGAAGTGTTAACTCAGTCTATTTGTGACTCTCTCCACTCTCTTATTCAAGGACACACACACACACACACACACACACACACACACACACACACACACACACACACACACACCTGTGATAAAAGGGCAGCAGCAACAATACCTGCTGGGAGAGCCTCCGACACCAAAAATATTTGATGGAAAAAGATATATAAAGGTATTTCTTTGCTGTCCTCGTTCATTCTCCTCCCAGGCAAATAAAAGGAGAGAGTTTGAAGGAGAAAAGCCCGGAGCCATCTCCCTTGGGTGCAGCAGGTGCAGATGTAAGGTAAGAGTAAATTGAGGATTTGGGAGAGCCAGTGAGTCATCTGTTGTGTGTCAGAGCTCCTTATCGAGATGTGAAAAAAAAAAACTGTTTCTATTTCAGTAGCCATGTGTTTTAGAGGCATAATGGGTTCAAGACCTCACATTCAGTGAAAGTCTAAAATGGACAGCACGATACATTTAGTACAACGAGAACACATTAAGCACAGAGTAGATAGAACAGACTCTAACAGTGACTCATTCATTCATTCATTCATGACACAGTCGAAAATAAACTGTCATTTAATTAAAGAAATAGTTTGACATTTGTAAAAAATAAGTTTTCTTACGCCTTCTTGCTGAGAGCTACAGCGACCAGCCGGTTAGCTTAGTTTAGCACGTCTAACGCATGTTCGGCTGCTATATAAGCTGTTGAACGTGTTGACTACCACTGGACAGATATCAATATAATGCTTGTCTATGTAGCGGCCATTTTCTAAAAGTGAATAAAGACAAACCCTTGAGTCTGTCATGGTAATTGATGTTTTGAACATGAGCACAGAGAATGTTGGTAGCATAGTTGGTGACTTGTAAGCTCAGAATTCCTCGCAGGTGTAACGTTACTCGCCCGGTTTCTCCACACATACATTTGTATATCGGGCCACATGCTTATATAAGCTATAGCCACGTGTGCAACAATCTGGAAAGTCAGTTTGTTTTGGTTGCGTTTGCCATTGCACAGCTCGACAAGCTATTGCCTATTGCTCTCGGGCGCACACGTACGTACGTCATCGTTGGTGACAAACGCGCATCATTTAAAAAAATCTTCGTACAGAGCCAGGCTAGCGGTTTCCCTCTATTTCCATTAATGCTAAGCTAAGCTAACTGTCTGTTATTAGATGAGAATCAAACTTCTCATCTAAGTCATGGCGAGAAATCGATTACGGGTATTCCACAAAATGTTGAACCGTCCTTTTACAAATCTATGTTTTGCATGAACTCCCACATCACCAAAAGATATGTATAGGCTTTGAAAGCCTATTTTACTGAATAGTACAAGTATCTTATATAGTATCCCGTCGTGCCACTAGTGTGCAATCTCCAACGCAGTTTCAATTCTCACTGCAATTATTCTCCCCACCTCTCTATCATCCTTCATTCTCACCTCCCACTCTCCTCCTCCCAGCCGACCCTGTCCGCTCGTTGTCGCCTGTCGCCTGCTCTGTACTCAGTCCCAGCATTCCTCGTGTCCCATTTCTCGTGTCACAAGTCTACTGACTACAGAAAAAGAGAGACACCGTCGTATCACTGGCTCCGACGGTTCAAGGGTGCTGTCACGATACTATCTGTCATTTTAACAGATATTTTGGAAAATTGGAGAGAGCGAGCATAAAAGAGATGTGTAAAAACACACCACTGTGTGAGTCGGGGGCAAATCCATCGAGATATGCCGCTGCACCTCAAGACCTAAATCATGCAGGACATTTTTGATTTTCTCTTGGGTCTGTATAGATTACAAACACAATATGATTTGACAAACCATGACGCGACTAATCGTGAAAAGGCAACAAACACGATGCCATCGGCTCACACGAGGCCACGAACTCAGCGATGTGTGAGGGGGGGGAAGGGGGGGGGGACGTTTTACATGTTACTGTCGTGTTTTCTTATCGGGTGAAATAGGAAACTGTCTTGTTTACACGCTATAATCTACATACTGTACATGTTGTGATGGAGCTACCTGTTGAGGCTGAAGAGGTTAAAACGTGTTCCAATACAAAAAGCATTCACGTTTCATGGTTGTTTTGCAGACACGTGTATTTATTTTTGGTGGCTTTTGCATCGTGTCTCACACCTGCTATGACGCTGCAGCTTTAACACAATTGCCCGCCACTCTTAACCGCTCAGCGCCTGTCGAGTGTTCATTTCTTTCTCTGCGTTTGTCCGAGACAGCAGACGGCACGGACACGTAGGTGGAGACACACATTCAATGTGGGATTCGTTCACATCACATTTTTTATGTTTTAGCGCCTCAAAGATATAGGAATTGGCGTCTTTGTATTTCTCACTGAACAGCCTGCAGCACGGTTGGAGGACGCTCTGATACTGGCTGCAGCGAGAGGTTTAACCCTTCAGATCCTGACCACCTCCAACACATGTCATCCACAGCAACGGGAAGATATTACCTGTTGGATTACTGATCCCGATCTAATCCATAATGTTCCATCTAGGAATGGGCCGACTGTAATTCCATGTAATCCATGAATTAGATGGACCATCAAACGGAGAGTTGGCCTGATACTAATGAACTCTCACATTTCATTAGTCCTCAGTTTATTATGTTTCTGAACGTGCTGTCTTTGATTGTTATTGTGTGTGTTCAAATTTCTTTGACAGTGGATTAGACACTAGATGGGTTGGCTCCGGGTAGGGGTACTTTTTTTTATGACTCAAAACTGTATAAATGAAAGTCATTGTTTTTTAAAAGCTCAAGCAGATATATATGCAGCTTTTTAATGGTGCATTAAATCTTTTTTTAAAAGTACTCTTCCTGTAGATGTTTCGCGTGTACGGGATTCACTTCATACCGCAAAGGCTTGAGTTACTGTACAATTTCACACAGCGATGTCACCGGGGTACTGGACTACACCTAGCAGCACGGTGAGGAGTGAAACCACTGGAGGTCAGCAGAAACAAGGTTTGTTTTTAAAAGACACCCCGTGGTTACTGGTGTTAACAACAGGTGTGAAAATCAATACCGAATCACATGCATCATCCCATGTCTTTGTCTTGGAAGGTAAATTGAATCCTGCACAGGAATGGCGGACTCCGCCACTTAGAATGAAAACTGCTACACAGAGAGGTAAATACAGAATGTAAATACTTTGAATGTAACAGGTTGGAACATGAATATTTGGATCTTTGGTTTTCACACACCCAGCGGATGCTTTTTGACACTTTGCGGTCAATGTGATGACTCCTTTTTCGATCAAAATCCTTAAATACACCTACTCATCACTTTCCCTTTTCCCTTTTAGGTAATCCGCCTACTCTGCCTCCACATGGCAGTGTACCAGAATAGTTGCTCTTCATACACTCACACACACAGTCCAAAATCCCCACTGAGGCTCCATCTGGACAGGAACACACTTTGCTCGTCCTCCGTCGTTGTCTCCCACATTGCATCTCATATTACTCCCTCCCTCCCTCAATGACCCTCCATTGTTTCATATAGTATTATTTCAAATGAAGGTAGGTGGCCTTGTATAACTCCCTGGACCAAGCAAAACTGTAATAAAAAATAACGCCAATGGTTTAGCTTCCTCTGAGACCGCTTGTGTTAAAAATGTATACACTCATGGTACGAGTGCACTTTAGCCCAAAGGGCATATTTGGTGATAAATAAACCGAACTGTGTGTTCTGGTTATTTGGTGTAGTGTGGCTTTGTTCCCCCATAGCTGTGAGTGAAGTCTTTTGTTGTCGTGAAGAGAGCCCAGACCAGGTCACTCTTCCATGTTTCCATCACCTGTAGTCCTGTAAAACAGACCTGTAAGAGGTCACTCCTCCATGTTTCCATCACCTGTAGTCCTGTAAAACAGACCTGTAAGAGGTCACTCCTCCATGTTTCCATCACCTGTAGTCCTGTAAAACAGACCTGTAAGAGGTCACTCCTCCATGTTTCCATCACCTGTAGTCCTGTAAAACAGACCTGTAAGAGGTCACTCCTCCATCACCTCTAGAAGCTTTGCCAAACCCAGACCTTTTTTTAACTTATGTCCTGTAAACCTGTAAATAATCCAGACCAGAACCTAGAACCACAGCTTAGTTGTGAACATCTGTCTCCACTGCACAGTGAATAAAACTCATTTGAGCCACAGAATTAGACCTGAAAGAAACCTTTCTTCAACAGTGTCAATACTGCTGCATGAATGAATATTGTTAATGCGTTTTTTATTAATAGTGTTATTGTGTCATTAAAACTGAATTAAGTAGTGCATGCAGTACCTGCCGGTCCTGTTTTACATAACTGTAAAGACACAACATAACTTGCAAGGAAATGAATCATAACAACAGCTTGTTGCTGAAGCCTACACATAGTACGAACATTCAAAGTGGTCTTTGGTAATATGACGACTGGTTGCAAAAACTGGCAAAAAGACTAAACAATTTATGTATAATATCAAGATATTTATTCACCTACGCTGTACACTAATATACATACAAACGCACATTTAGTGTTACTGATACAAATGTTATATAGTGGCAACCTCATTCTGTGTACTGTACACGTGCTTCATCAAAACAAGAGTTAGAATGTGTTGTATACGTTTACTAAGCAGACAACATCTAGATCACTTATTCCCACACTAATCTCATCCTGACATAACCCTCCAAATCTCCCTCATTCACTTTCTCTCGGCGTCTAATTACGTTTCTGTAGCATTCTCAACCTTTTCGTCTTTCACTTCTTCCAATTCCTCTGCGCTTGGGTGCAGAGATGCTTGGCGTGTGTGTGTGTGTGTGCGCAGGGCTGTGCAAACACGCTTGGCTCTTGGTCCCACTCCTTTATCAATGAAACACATCCTGAATTATATGGATTTTGAACTAAAATGTTTATGTGTGTCTACAGTATGTGTTTCCAGGCAGGAAGCGATCAAGTATTATTTGTAATCTTTTTTTTTGATAAACAGTTCAGTGTTTGGAGCTGATGCACTGCGCAAATCAATCAATCTTTGCATTTCTATTCAACATCCACACCTTCTTTCGTTATTTATCGTTAGAGACATTCTTTTCTGCATGAACCCCCTCAAAAAAAGGAAATAATTGCAGAGTGAACGTGTGGTGTGAAGACAAACAAGTGTGAGAAGATGAGAGGAGGGTCGGCGTGATGAAGGCTGAAAGGAGCAGAATGACGATGCGACTGACGGAAGCGTCCAATTTTATCTTTGGACAACGAATAGAGAGGAAGGAGAAAGGGAAATTGAAACTGATAATAGCAAATCAGAACTGTTTGTTAGCACTAACAAGTGCATTATCATGAGAACATAAAAATGAGCAAGTGCACTGCTATCAACCTGTGTACACACAAGCGGCTCACAAGAACAACGATATATGAATGTGCTGTGCACGAGGTCACTCTGGTGTTCCTGCTGCATTTCAATGTGCAGCACGTGTTCGTCTTGTTTGGTCCTCTGAGGGCTTTTCATACAATCTGCTGAAAATCAATTTTTATGCTGGTGAGAAAGACACACACACACACACAGACAATTAAGAAGGACTCTCTCTCTCTGTCTCTATCTCGCTCTCCCCCCATGTGTCCCCTCAGCTCTCTCCTCCTCAGTTTATGTCCATTAAGGATCACAACACTGGCGCAGCTCTCTGAGTCACTCCCACTCACTTTGTTTTTCTGTCTCTCTCCCTCCACACGTTGTACGCTTGATGCTGTCATCACATTTAGCTGAGGCACACGGGCTGACCGGGGGCGTAACAAGGTGCCGCTTGGTTTACATTACAGAAAGAAATCGTTGTTAATTTAATGCTTTTTTGGGTCTATATTTTAGTCATCAAACCAGTTTTACAAAGGGCATTATGAAAAGGATGAATTTCAACAAACAACAAATTAATCAGCAGGCAGAAACCAACCAAGAATACAAATTATTACAAAGACTACAGCAGGAATACAAGAAGAGTGTGCAAAACGTTTCATGAAATGAAAGCACAGTATTTAATCCCAGGCTCAATAACAAGGGACAATACAACACATTCAAAAACGGTGTCAATACACGGTGTATAACTTTTCAGCAGCAGTTTAATACGTCACAGCACTGCCAGCTGGCAACAAAAACACCTTCTGTTGTGATTGAAGCTTTACTTGGAGAGAAATAACCTGCCTGAGAGGTGCTAGGTCAGCCAGGTTATCAATGCCTTTGATTCCCACAAGTCCCCCTTCATCAAAGTACCCCTTCAACCATACAGACAAATGAACGAGCAAACAAACAACTTGTTGACTCACAAACAGTTTTGCAGCGATGAAGCTACATTATGACTTCTTTAATATACCAATTCTGAAATCTGGTCGAGGGTAACAGGGTCATTTGCCCTTTTACCATCAATGTCCTTTTAAATGGAGCTTAAGTGGAAGTTCAGTCAGGGAGACTCTCTTTACACTCCTATTCATTCATATTCTCTCTCTCTCGCTCTCTCTCTTTCTCTGATTACTCTGTCGGCTGATTGCGGGCGTTTAACTTTAAATTCACTAACCAGGTTCTGCACGGTTTCCTTCAGCCAATCACATCGTTTCTGTCAAACTTACACAAAGTGTATCTGTCTATAATTTGGTCTTTTGAGATTAAGTTGATATAAAAAGTGTTTCATATCCTCTCTCCACATATGGCCAAGTAAAGATTATAGAACGTGTAATATTAAAATATGTAGGCCTCCCTGCACAGGAACAGCGTATGTAATGGTCAGCAGTTGATTCAGACCCAACACACTATAAATTATTTTAAAAAGCTAACTTATGAATTCACCATATTTGTGTGGAGCGCTGCTTATCAGCCACAACTATGCCATATCTACTGTATCACACATGTACACACGTGCACAATCATGTTAAAACATGTACGGAAATGAATAGTCCTAACATAATTCATAATTAGTCTAAAGCCACGATGGGGTTGCGCTAACTTTTCATTCTCCTTTTTACTATCTGCTCTTCTTTCCTAATTGCCCCACACATGCACATCCACAACACAGGTCCACGCGTTGCCACGCCGATGACAGATCGCCCCATGTGCAGAGACGCGTGATTAGATTATCCCAGGAGCTGTCACCTTGAAATGTACGACCAGCGAGAGAGAGAGAGAGAGAGAGAGAGCACGAGGTTATGAAAGATGGATGGAGTGAAGAAATGTATGGCATTGGAAAATATTATTACAATTGCTCTACTAGGAATACAAGAGGCTTGCAGAGGCACATTTATATGATTTTCTACTTATGTGTTTTGTGAGTTGCGCTTTTTGTGTCCACGGAGAACTAAATATAAACTGTGTGCATCTTACACATTGAAGCTCCAACTGTAGTTTGTATTCCATGCAAGTTCTCTCCTCGCCGTCGCCGTCTCTCTCACTCCTTCGGCTTTCCTTCGGTTTACTTCTCATCCCCATTTGCATTTGTTGCTCGTTGTCTTTATTTGTTGCTCTCGCCCGTTATGCTCCATCACTTCTGTCTAACCCTCTTTTCTTTCTCTTTCGTCTCCCACTTCTTTCAATCCCAGACCCCGCCACCTCTCTCTCTTTCTCTCCAGATGAAATATTCATGCCCATCTATACTGGGAGTGGAGCAGCAGCAGTAGCAGCAGGAGCCACAGGAGTCAATGCTTTCAAAGACTGTAGGCCTCTCATAGAAAGAGAGAAAGAGAGAGAAGGAGAGGTTGTGGGGGAGGACGAGAGGGAGTAGGAGGAAAACAAGCGAGGAGGTAGATGCTGAAGAGAGCATGTGAGAGAAAGGAAGAGAGAGATACGCTGTGATGGAGTAAGAATGGAGGAGGAGTAGAAGGATGAGTGAAAGACCATGCAGGGAGACCCCCTCCCCTCACATCAAACACCAGGCAACACATGATGAAACGTTTCTTTTTAATCTCTCTCTCTCACTCTCTTTCTCACTCTCACACACACACACCTGCAGACACACACACCTGCAGACACACACTGCCGGTTAAACACAAAGGGAACCGCCAAGATGCAGCACCATCAGCCGACACATGATAAAACACATCGGTCTCTTTGTATTCCACACTCGCCAAGAAAAAAAGAAAAAAGAAACTAACACCCTTGGGTGCTCATAAGGCAATGTAATGCACCCAGGCACAAACACAGACAAACTACATGTTCAGGAGCGAACACACACTCGCTCTCGAAACAAGCGTAATGCATGCAGACCCACGCACATTAAAGCCTCCGAGGCTTTGGTGGGCCAACCCTCCACATGAGCCGATGGGCCCTCTGCCGCTCGTTCTCCCTCTAATGTGGCAGATGTGATCTTAAATTCACTTTGTCTTTTATCCTGAGTTTGCACATCAGGGTCGCTCGCCGTCCGCCTGCCTGCTGGATAAAGCACACGCACGCTCCAATTAGGCGCCCAAATTCTGGGTTGTTTCCAAGCAACCTACATTAAGCTGCAACTGCTGTAAGGGAAACTGGGCTTCAAAGCTTTGAAGGATGTTTTCTTGCCGCTTGAATGCGAGTGTGGGGAGAGAGGCTATGGAGAAAGTGAAAGCAACAATATATATTTTTGTGTTTGATTACCTGTAATAAGATCAGAGCACTGAGAGAGCAGATTCCCTAGGGCCTTGATGTACAGTAGGATTGTGCCTTCATTGATCCTTTCTGTTGTTGAGCACTTGACCCCGAAGTGACCTCGGATCTCCCTCTGGAGGAATAAACCTGTGAGGAGACGGCGATGCATGAGGCATCACATTACATAACGTTACTATGTGTGAGCTCTCATTGTGCCCTATGTAACATTGAGGCAACCAATCAGTTGTCAGTGTTATAGTCCTCTTCTCCTTTTATTTCCCAACTGTTTGCACTAATTCATATCAATCCACAGCTGAAAATAGTCCCCAGCAAGTACTCTGTTTACTCCAATGTGTGTGGCATTGGCTGCACTACATTGCCCAGCTGATTTGGGGAATCATCATTTTCCAAAGAAGAAACTATTGGTGATGTGTTTTCACAGATTTAGATGTGAAATGGGAACCAGTGGGCTTGGGGCTGAGAGACATGGTATGTAAATCAGTTAGTCAGTGTTGGGAGACAGACTTACACACCAGTTGGATTGGGTATTTTCATGGGATTTCTAGACAATAATATAAATATGGAATAGCTCCTGCTCCGTCCTTTAAAACTTGGGAACAGACCAAGCTACAACCTCCAGTGCTGAGAAAAGAAAGAGCCAATGAGGGAGTGGACCCTTTGAGTGACAGGTGTGTGTGTGTGTTGTCTCAGGTTGGTGTGTGTGTGTTGTCTCAGGTCGCTATAGCTACTAGCTGTGGGCCTGCCTCAGCTCCAAAGATGATTTATTTCTTTGGCCATTTTCAGAGTAAAACTGTGTCGTCACTGGGAAAATGGCGACGACCGACTTCACAACGGTTATTAAAAAACCTGTAGACTATGCCCATGTTTTAAACCGTCTCTAGACTCACAGAGCGTGGCTGTAGACTTGTACTATTGTACGTCACTACCAAATATATTTTAATATGTAGTCCACACAATGCAAAACTCTATTCCAAACTTAATACAAAACATCCAAATACATACATTTGCTGTATTGAATCACGACGCCACCCTGAGTTTAATGAATCACAACAACCCTAAACTATATATTCCCAGTTACATTATTCCAATTTAAAACTGCAAGGGCATTGTCATGATGATGAATAATTAAGATAAATTGCTGTTGTCATGCATTTAGATTTCTCCAAATGAGCTGTATTTTTATTTTCCGCACAGTTGTTTACATGTAATGAAACACTGGCTGCATATAATACCACAGCATATTGCCCCTGTTTTGAAAATCATCCGCCTGCTCTACTGGGACCTGCTGCAACATACATAATGCATTCTCTCTCAGAGCAAAGTTACCTAATTACCGGAAACATATAGTTGGCTAATTAGCAGTATGCCAGACAACGATTTCTCAACCCTCAGGGGACACAAAACACTGAGAGTCAAAGAGAAGGATTTAAAGTCAGAGCACGAGATAGAACGGATGGTAGAGGGGACAGGCAGGGGTGGGCAGAAGGAGGGATTTGGCATTGGACATTGAATCCATAACTGAGTAACTTCTGCACATGTTGGAAACAATGAGCTTTTAATGAAAAACAATAACAAAGAAGATAAAAAATCAAGCAGGTTTTTTTCTGCAGAATGTGATCTGGCGTCTAAAGTGCTTTCATTTCTCCTTTTCATTCACGAAACCTATACAATTTGGTGTTTGCCTGTAATCTACCATCACCGTGACTACTTCACATACTTGAGGGTGAAACACAACTATGATGTAGGACTTTAAATTCCTGTCATCATACCCGTCCTTTCATTTTAGGGCCTCTGAAGGCAACGCATGTAAAAGAGAGCTCAGATGACAAAGGAATGAATTAAAGTGCTTCGGGGGATACCTGCTGGATTACGTCAGAAATGAGGTTTCTGAACCGTGTAAAATGGCAAAGAGGAACATTATGGTTCGACCATCATGGGAGCAGTTGGGTTATGCAATGACGTTTATAAAAGGACAATATGAAAAGGATGCTGATTATCCTGGCCGAAATAAAACATCCAGATTATCATCAAAATATGCTTCAATCTCTTTAAATGGCACTAAACATAATAGAATGGCTTAACCCCATACAATCTAAGAAATACATATTTTATTTCATGACAGATAGTACACACATAGTTTTCTAGTGATAAACAAACATATTTAATGTCTTAAAATAGGTCCCCCTTCATTTAAAACATTGTGGGAATCTGTTGTTTCTTACTTGATAACGTCTGGGTAAAAATAAAAAAATTAATCTTGAGGATATTCACAATTATCCCGATTTGGAAATTCACCACCATCAAGTTATTTTGAGAGTTTTTTTATTATTGCACATCGTCCCATCCTTAGTTTGTAAGAACTGCTGAAAGTCTTCTGGTTTGCAATAGATTGACAGAGGGCTGTCTCCTTCATAATGAATAACTCATAATGAGTTATGCTGTGCTCAATGATATTATCCTTTCACGCTCTTGTTACAAGTCAACTTTTCTTCATCCTCTTGATATATTGAACCCATCATAATCTTCAAGGAGGGACACAGACAGGAATTACCCTCAACTCTGTCCCAACACGAGGTTGTTTATATCTCAGATATGGGCATGACTTACAGAAAGATGAGTAGCGCAGAGGTTATCATTTCTTCTTCATTCCTGAAAATGTGGCAACTCTCTACAACCTCATGGAAAAGGATTAGCTCAGACTCTGGGGCAATGAGGCCTCAGACTTCTTCCACATCCACCAACTTGAGCAAAATATTCTGCCCTCCATATGGATATTAAGCCTAAGCTTTTCATGGTGTTTCTGGGGGACGTTTACATTTCCAACTCTTACTAGCAGCAAGAACACACAAGAAAATCTGGCAGGGAACAAGTGCAACTAGTGGGGCTTAGTGAGGCCCTGATGAGGGGATGTGCTGCAGGTGAGATGGGCGTGGAGAACCAGGTGGCCTCAATGAGAGAAGGCATTTCTTGTGTAGAGGTCCTCAGGCCCCTAAGGAGCTTCTCTCATGTGATCTGGGAAACTGATGAGCTGGTTGCCTACCTGGACCCCAACCATTGGATTCCTGGGTCAACCATTCTGACTAGAAAATCTCTTAGTGGGGCAAGAAGCATCTTCCAGTTGGCGACACAGGATTGTGTGGCTATGCTACAAGGAGCAAGAGCTGTGTCAAGCTTGCTATTTGAGATTGGAAGTGCAGCGCTGTGCCTTGGTTTTCAATCCAACCCCTGATCAGCCAGCACAAATTCGACTGCTTCCTCTTCATGGCCTAGAGCCAAACTGGCAGCCCAATCTTGCAAATGAAGAGGAATTCCAAACTCATGATCCTGGCTACTGCACTTCAAAAAGTGGCCTCCGCTGGGACGATGAGGCACTGGCTCAGGTTCAAGCCAAGATTAGAAATGGACTGCCAACACCAAATGCACCTTCTTGCTTTGACTTCTACGGAGACTCTTCCAATGATAGCCTGTTCTGTCGCATTGTAAGTGGACAGCAGCAACAGTGGAGAGTGTGGGAGGACAGTGAGCATGTTGCCTTCCTGACACCGTACCCAAACACTCCTGGTCTAACCGTTGTGGTGCCACGCAAACATCTGTCCAGTGACATCTTCAAACTGAAAGAAGCTGACTACAAAGCACTGATCTTAGCCACTTATAAAGTGGCCAGACTACTGGAAGATGGGATGAGAGCTCGAGGAGTTGCACTGATCTTTGAGGGCCTTGAGATTGATTATGCTCATGCCAAGCTAATTCCTCTGTTAACCTCACCAGAGGGCACAACGCCTGCTTATCTGCAAGCAGAGTTCTTCCAACTACCCTGGATATGTGTCCTCATTGGATGGCCCAGCTGCTGAGCCCTCAAATCTCTTCCGTAAGGCTAACTTTATTTTAGGTGTTATTAAATGTCACTCTAGCCTACTCAACACTTGGGTCGCTCGCAGACGAAGCAATTCTTGAGTGCGAGCCGGCAGCATGGCACCGGCACAAAAAGGTTAAATCCTTTAAAGGTGGTGCTGAAAAGCTCAGGGAGAAAAAGAAGAGATGTCTGGAGGAAGGTGCATCAACATATTTACAAATCTCTGACTTATTTGGGAAACCACCGACTGGTGACAGTGATATAAGTTGTGGCGTTGACTTAGCCAATGTTAGCTTGCTTTTCACAGATCAGGTAACGTTCCCTACGAGCTAGCCTAGCTAACGTTAGCTAGATAAATGTCAAATTGAGACGGTTATGTCAAGACAGCGGACAACAAATTCGTCCAGTGGACCAATCAACTACAGGAGGAGACGGAGCTGGAGGCGGAGACCACTCTGCCACAGAAAGGGGGAAGAAATCCATGCCTGGAGAGATGTTCCGAGATGAGGCTGTGACTGATGCCGAAACATCATACAAGATTGAGGTCAATCGAATCATGGGACACAGTCGCAGGAAGCATGCACGAGCGGTTCTTCAACTGGCACTTTGTATACTGATCTGGCACTTCTGGACCCGAAAAACTTCAACAAGGTAACATCTTACGGCGATAGTTTTTCCAAGTAGTTAACTGACCGGTCAATAGACTACAGTTTGCTAGATGTGCGATGCATTGAGTGGGCAACGCGGCGTGTATGGAGTGGGCCACTTTTCCCCTCCAGTCCGCCCCTGGGGACAGGTTCAAAAAGACGGTGTCAAAGAGATGAATATTTGATTTAATCTGGGCTCCTTAGTGTATGAATTCATTACTCTGCATGTTTCTCTGTGTGAACTTTAATGTGATCAAGCTCACTGCTTTTGACATCACTTACATTTTCATTCAGGAAAGTAGTTGAGACTTAAAGCAATCCATTGGGCTTAATGAAAAAGTCTCAATGAATTCACAAAATGAGCACAAACCACACTGAGTGTCCTTTAAAAACCCCAAACTCAAGGAACAAATTATTTATCTCTCTCGCTGGGATTTACATTAGATTGACACCACACTCGTGTCTGTACTATAAACATGAAGCT
Source organism: Cyclopterus lumpus (assembly GCF_009769545.1). Lineage (NCBI taxonomy): Eukaryota > Metazoa > Chordata > Actinopteri > Perciformes > Cyclopteridae > Cyclopterus > Cyclopterus lumpus. Next base: position 15,148,249 of record NC_046973.1, read on the forward strand.
ACTATGATCAACCAGTTAGCTTAGCTTAGCATAAATAATAAAACCAGAGGGAAACTTTGTTATTGTGGTCACATAGGTTAATAATCTGAACCTTTTATTTGTTATATAATTGTAGGAGTTTGTAACCAAGTGAAACCAGATACAAGCTGTGTTTAGCTCTATTAAATTGTTTTTTGTGACTACCAGTGGTGACCCAGCCATCTACAAACAGTTTGTCAACTTTAAAGGTGCTGATGGGTGAATGGGGTTAGCTTTGGGCATAACCTGGCTAGCTGTCTGTATGGTAAGATAACCAGTTGCAAACAGTATAGCTTCATATCAAACATCCTTTAACTATTGGCTTGCCAATAATATTTCCCAAAATGTCAAACTATTGCTTTAGAGATTAAAGGTGGAATGTGTTGTTGGCATTTCTTTTTTCCAGGGCTACTGCATTGACCCCACCACACCTGTGCTGAGATTTCTATTATAAGTCAGTGATACGGTGGCATGATTACCCATCGTGCATTGATCCCGACGGACTAAAAGATCATTTGGCAGTGTATTGTGATTCCCTTCCTCTTCACTGTGGGTCACGTCGACAAAGGTCACTGCAACCGCAGCGTGTCAGTCCTCTGACTTCTGTTTGGATTGCAGCGGCCGCACGATACAGATCTTCCTGGGAAAGGACACAGGGGAAAAGGAGGGGTAGAAATGTCACCAAACTCTGATTATCTACCTCATTAACAGCGGAAGAGGAGCAGACTAGAGAGCGTGAAAAGGAAAAAAGGCCTTAAATGAAAGAGACGTAAGTAATTCATCCAGCCTCATGGTCCACACAGGGAATTTGGGAGCAGTGAGTGGTTCAATAATGTATTGATTTTCTTAATGAACTTTTCTTTCTTTTGAGGATTTGATGTAAATGTTATCTGACAGCTTAATCTGTGCAGTGTGAATGTATGCATGCGTTCCTGTTTCTCGGTCCATCCATCTGTCTGTCTGACCATGTCAATGAACCAATGGAGAGTTAATTAAAGTGTGTGTGTGTGTGTGTGAGTGTGTGTCATAATATAATGCATCTCTGAAGTAAAGATGATGATGATGTGACAGCTGTATGGATTAATTGTATATTTATCTTCTTGTAGAGTTATCTGGAGGACATAGTCAACCTCTGGTTTACTGAGGAATAAAGGATGCAGAAATGTACTTCCTAAATGTCCCATAAAGTCTGCATTATGTTTAAACTGAGCAGATGTTTAACTGCTGCTGAATTTCTCTAAATTGAGATGTTATTATGGTAGTGTGGGAGCTGCGTTGGCACCACAACCTTCGCAACCCCATTGGGTTTTGTGAACGCAGCCAGCGTGTTTTAACTGTTACTGTAAACACCCATCCACACATTGTGGCTCCCATGCTAAAACTGTCTAAGCCCATGATGTTCACATTTGTGGTTTTGAGTGTAACAATCTCAACATGTATTGGATGGTTTATCATGACATGTGGTAACTTTCTTACATTGATGGTGCCCTCTTAAAGAAATGTAAAAAAGATGTATTAATTTAGCGTCATTATCAGGTAAAATGTTTATGACTGAATACCTGAAAACTCGCGACATTCCCCTCAGCCTCAGCTGTTATTTGTGATAAATAAATTGCCCTGTTCAGACAGCGAGCATTTTGCAGCTGGAAAACGAGAGGCGCGATCAAACTTTGCAGTTTGCCCCGTCTTTTTTAAAAACAAAAAAGCTACTCAACTGATAATAGATGTTAGCTTAACACAAACCATAAGCTGTATCACACCTGCTAAACATGTTGGCTTCATTGTGAGCATGCTCACGTTCAGCGTTAGTGCTGCTAGCATGGCTCTGTTCCTCTGTCTGAAAGCTTTTTGGAAAGGTAGCAAAACACCAATTGGAGTTTAACTTGTGAGCCTTTGTGAGCAATCCCGTTACTTCAAATTGTTCTTGAGGGGAATGCAATGACCAGAAAATGTTTCATCATGATCACGTTTGAAGGGTTGGCGGGGCTCCGTGGTCTGTTTGGATTTTAAATGTCTCTCTGTTTTTTTGCCTCTCTTTCCTCCAGCATGAAGACACAGAACTCGGGTCGATCCACTCGCTGCATCTATCTGGGTCTGGCGTGTCTGTCCCTGGTTCTCCACCTCTTTCTGGCATTTTTGTGTCTCTCTGTCCTCCAGAAAGCCTGTGTCCTTCCCACCTCCTCCTCTTCCTCCATTCCAACTAGAACAGATACTCAGCACTGTCGGTCCATCTCCCACTCCTCCTCCTCTTCAGCTGCCTTGCCCTCACGTAAACTGCCAACCATCCCCCAGAGTGAAGAGCATCGCAAACTGAATGCCAACACCTTCCGCCATAAAAAGAACCACTCCTTCAGTGATGCCACTGAGTGGGAAAATACACTGATTGGAGCTGGAAAAGGTCAAAAGGTCAATGGTCGCACTAAGCTGGAGGAGCTGTTTGAGCACCCTTTGTACAACCTGCCGCGTCCAGAGCTGCAAGACGATGATTGGCTGCTGAGGGTCAAGAAAAAAGAACATTCGGGGGATAGAGGAAGTGAGGAAGAGGAGGGGGAAGACGCCATCGATGATGACAGTCAGGGGTAAGGGAAACGGATGTAGAGAATAGATCAACGTCCTCTAGAATAGATTACGTATCAACATTGGTTCTGAATGAATAACTCGTCACAAGGATGAGGTACAATATTGTCCCATAGTTTCAACAAGAAAACAAAAAACTCTTCTGCCTATTTATAACCACGTCTTCCTCTCCCAAAGGTCGAGTGCCAGCGAGGAGGAAGGCTACGACAAAATGTCTTGGACGAGCGCCATGGAGACCCACCCTCCCTGGCTACGGTTCCACCTGGGCATCTCTCGCCGGGAGCTGTACGACAGGAAGGATCCCAATCTGGCCCAGCTGACTCACTATTTGGCAACGCAACGTGTCCTCGGTGCTGGTGAGCAAATGGGAGTTGTAAGGGGGTAGCATGGGGACAGAGAGAAGGAGAGACAGAGCCAGGGGAAGCCACCAGAAACAAAATAGACGCCTTAGAGGAGGGGGAAGAAGGTGAAGGATCACCAGTGATTTCATTAATCTCCCGCCAATCTCGTCTGTTCCTAAAAATAAAAGTGTCAGCCACACATAATTACGTCTCACTGGCACACAGCATACTGAAGATGTTATTCTTTAGGTAATAACCAGAACTGGCACTTGTGTGAAAGCACTTGATTTAGGCATTAACGTACTAAAGACCTTAATCTGTATTCTGCACCATAGTGGTGTCTTAATATGCATGCCAGTTAAATTTCAAAAAAGCTTGCTTTTTTCATTTTCATGGCGTATTTTTATCGTATAGTTTTACGCATTATGTGGTCGGGTTCAAGGCTGCACAGATGAAACGCAGCACTTCACTCTGAAGCTCCACATTAACTCAATGCATCAACCTTTCATTTTCCACTTGACACAATTACAAACTCACAAGCCGGCTGCGTTTTCCTTCTGACTCTGATCCCTTCATACAAACACACTGCTGTGTGAGAGCCGGAGGCAGCACAGTACGGCACACTGTGCCAAAGTTCATATTTAGAACAGTGGAGATTACATTTTTAGAAAATGCTCATACACACAAAGTTACACAATGTCAGAGGACAGATCCTTGGGTGCTCACATTGATGCAAAGTACTTTTCCAGAACATTTACACCGAGAAAGAATACATACTGAACTCAATATTTGTGATCACCCACAAATTCTTTTGATCACAGTGACAGTTTGAAAGGGTGGAAAAGCAAACATAGAGGAGGCGTGTATTGCATATGTGTGTGTGTGTGTGTGTGTGTGTGTGTGTGTGTGTGTGTGTTGTCCTAAAACGTCACAGAAAACAAATACATGTATGAAGTTTGCCATGTTAAATATTTGTTGAGGCCATGTGCAGATTCAACTGAGTTTAAGAGAATGTAGATTGTGCTGTCGGTGTCACATATTATACTGGACTAAACCATGATTTCTATATAAATTAGAAGACCAACACACATAATACAGAGGGATTCATGTTTTATGAAGAAAAACAAACTGATCATCTTGAATTTTCTTCTTTTGGGGGGGTGTTATACATATAATCCTCCCACAAATGTACATTATCTCAACACCCACACACTGACCCGAGTGCACAAGTGCCACACACAAACAAACACATGGCACACGACTTCCCTTGCATCAACACAAGCTCAATTGTGTGTTTACTCATCTCAGACGTCCCCGTCTCCAGCACGCCGCACAAATAAATAATGCATTGATGTCTGTGTTATGCGCTGCAGATTACACACTAATCTCAGCGACAGGCTCCCTTTTCTTTCACGTGTAAATCTCGCCGACACACATACACCTTTCAAACATTGGAGTTCAGATTCATTCCCTTTAATCAGACTTATAAACAGGTATCATGAATCCGTGTGAGAGGATTGGATTTCTATTTCAGGATTTCTATCTTTTGAATCATTTACAGGACTTGTTCCTACAAGCATAGCGTACCAACATGTTCTCTTCTTCTCAATGTCTGGGGCCGTAATTTTTTAAACCTTTACGTGAGTCCCATTGAGATTAAAAATCTCTTTTTCGAGGGTGCCCTGGCCAAGACAGGCAGCAGCATAAGAAACAGATGGTTACAAACAAAAAACACAGAACAAGTTAAAAGAAACTAAAAGTTAAGAGACAGTGACATAACAGAGTTAATTTAAGAAACATTGACATTTTTGGGAACCTGCCTCCTTTTCTTTCATTTTATATTTAAAAACAGTAAGTGATATCAGATCTTTGAGTTTTTGTTCATGTTTTGGTAAACATTCACAGGTTTTGACATGACTGATGCATTATCGGGGGGGGGGGGGGGGATTAAAACTGATTCAATCAATTTCGCTGAGTATGTTATTCAGGCCTCACTGCAGTATTGTACCTCATGGAGGGACAAGTAGCAGTTGTTGGTTCAAGGCCACCATGTGGAGGAACAGTTGTACTGCACTGCATCATCCCAGTGCAGTCCTCATATGACCCGATATGCAATAATCTATCCTCTAATATTCCAGTGTGTGACGATTGCAGTATTTATGTCTATCTTTCAGTTCAGAAGGAAGGAGGCACCCAGCTCAAACTGCTCGTATCGTTCCAGAACCACGGACAAGCTCTGCTGAAACCTATGAAGTAAGAGGCCGCGGACCCGATGCTGACCGACTGACATCGTGAACCAATGGCAGTGTGTTTGTGTTGCTCCGGGTTCAGTTGAGGGGACGGGGTCACAACTGGAGGTCCCGTAAAGCATCGCTCCACGCAGCCTCATGCATCACGTGCTTCTTTTTTGTCTCGCAGACAATCCCGAGACGCAGAGACGGACGGGAACCTCTTCTACTTCTCCGACTTTGAGAGACACAACGCGGAGATCGCTGCCTTTCACCTGGACAGGTACACAGCCATGCTGGGGACACAGGACATTGTGTCACCAGTAGACCCATTACTGGGACTACATCTTCATGAAGCTGCTTTCGGCTTGTAGCGTAGAAAAGAGTAACAGTGTTTAACTCTTCTACGTTTTATTATTTTCTGCTTATTCCCGTCGCCGGCGCGGAGGCTATATTTCTTCAAATGTGGCACAAACGCGGTCAAAGGTCACTGTGACCTCACGTCCGTCCGGTCCGTTGTAGTGAACAGGGCCTTCGGGGGAAATTTCTTCTCTTCCACTTGGACTCAAGGAATGAAGTGAATAGATTTTGGAGGTCAAAGGTCATTGTAGGCCATATATTAAAAAACTGTATATGCTAATTATGACACTTGAACACTGATAGCATTAAGTAAATGATGAAGTGAACCCGAAGAAGAAACTGCAACTTGACTGGTTGGTGGAGGCAAACAACTGTCAGGCGCAAATTCTAGCTTGTGTATCTTTTTATTTTTATTTTTCAGATTGTTGGGCTTTAACAGGATCCCTCCAGTAGTTGGCCGACTCATCAATGTCACCTCAGAGGTCAGAGAGATTACCACTGACAAAAAGCTGTCTCGCACATTCTTCACTTCCCCTGGTATGTGTGAGCGATTCTTAAAATTATTCTTCATTTTATTTGGGTTTTATTTAACCAGGTTTGTCCCATTGAGAGCAAACATCTCTTTTACAAGGGAGAGCTGGCCAAGAATAGCAGCAGCACCGAGTTTGAACAATCAAAAACAAGAGTACATGAGTTTGATCAGACGGCACATTGTTACACTCGTTCACGGTTACTATGACGTTAACGCTCAACAGTCGGTGAAGGGGAAGACACTCTAAAAGCTTTCTTTTCCAATTCACTTCTGACTTTGGCATCAAAAACGTCTGCGAACGGAGATTTGTAAGTGCCCCAAAAATTCTCATTTGAAAGAGAATATAAATAGGTAGGAATTTGACTAAGAATAGCTTTGGCAAGGAAAAACGTGGACATAAAGCAGACTAATTCACATTTGAGTGACATACATATCCAGCATGGGAAGACGGTGAGTTCACGTCCAACCCATTCCAATAATCGGTGACACACTAAACTCCAGCTCTCGCCTCTCCAGTGGGGAACGTGTGTTTCTACGGCCAGTGTGAGTACTACTGCTCATCAGAGCACCCGGTGTGCGGCCGTCCACACCAGCTGGAGGTCTCCGTGGCTGCCATGCTGCCTGACCTTAGCCTGGCTCCCCGCAGGTCCTGGAGGTCCCCGTGGAGACGGGCCTACAGCCGCACCAAGCTAGCAGCGTGGGTACACTATCACGTTTGTTATCAATAGTGGCGTTAAAAGTCATGCCATCACTAATGTTTATTAGTAATGTGTATTATAAAAGATCGGTTTGAATAGAAAAGGCTTTATACACTTGGTGGTGGGCAGAATATTGGAAACACCTCCGTTTACCTTTACCCTATAAGTTGTAATGTTTCATTCTGCCATATTGCTGTTGCATTTTACAGTTGCAATGACTATATGTTGAGTCATGAGTCTTCACTGCCCCCTGGGGGTCCAAAGGAAGAAGTGCAACACAACATTGAAATTGTGGTTAACTAAATTGTGTGATAACTTAAATTAAATTATCACACTCAACTTAAATTGTGTGATCAATATAGAGTGCTATTGTTGCTATTACTCATTATGGGCATAATTACTAGAAACAGTAAGAGGTCAGGAGTTATTGTACACGCTGCTGTGCACTAAAACCCTTTTAGAGGTCTATATAATAATTTGTAATGTCAATGTGACCACATTTTTCCCTGGAGCTCATGTGACTCTGTCTGGAGGCCCCCGAATCAGAACAAAGCAATAGTGGAATAAAATCTTCACTGAGCTAAAATAACACGATGTGTCAAGAAAACCTTGTCGGCGGATGCAGGACCTGTCAGAGGTGCACAAACTGATTTGATTTATTGTGTTCACTCTTTTATTTTGTAGACCAACAAAAAGTGATATTCTCAGATTAACTTCTCACAAATGATAGTTAGGATGGGCGGCACTAGACACCATGGCTAAGAAGATTTAAAAAAGGCAAACAAATATATTAAATAGAAATGGACAAAAGACAGATAAACCCATCCTCACATTCAAACATCAAGTGCGTGTCCCATCAGTGTCCATTGTCTTCTTCTAACCGGCCCTGCTGTTCCCAGGTGGGAGAAGGACCCGGCCTACTGCGACACAGTGAAACAGAGGCCTCCTTACAGCCACGGCACCAGACTGCTGGATCTCATAGACATGGCTGTGCTGGACTTCCTCATGAGTCAGTCTTGGCGTTTTTTTTTTTTTACTTGTCATCCATTTTCATCGATACGTGACATTATTAAAGACTCTAAATGAAGGTAAATGTCTTTGATTCAAAGGCAACATGGACAGACATCACTATGAGACGTTTGAGACATTTGGCAATGAGACTTTTCTGCTGCACCTGGATAACGGACGAGCGTGAGTATCCCGTGAACATCCGCTACGGACTCATTTCCGCTGTTGATAATATTAATATAACACATATCTGACAGACAAATAAGTAAAGTGACATTATATATAATCCTTTTTCCTTTTTTTTATTCTTTTTTTAAAATGAAATAAATACGTTTTCCAGGTTTGGCCGTCACTCTCGGGATGAGCCGTCCATTCTTGTTCCTCTGCAACAGTGTTGCAGGTAAAACACAACACAAAAATGTGACTGAGATTCACTGATAGACTCTAACACACTTACAATGTAAGGTTAAGTGAAATAAACTGGAAGAAACTTAAGTAGTCTTCATTTAAGAGATAATAAAGTTGCAACGTGTAGTACAGAAATGATTTGATTAGATGTTGACACATATAATGGGCCCAGAGACGAGGGGCCCTTTATGCTCTGGCTACAGTGGTTGTCAATATTTATTTTGGATCTGGCTCTCCATCCACATTTTGTAGGATCCGACGCTCCACCCTACTCCGCTTGCGCCTCTTGTCCCTCCCTAGCTTCCGTCTGAGCGATGCCATGCGGGAGTCGCTGCTCCGGGATCCTCTGGCGGCTGTGGCCCCCCTCCTCTCTGAACCTCACCTCTCCGCTTTGGACCGGCGCCTCGCAGCCGTCCTGCGGGTGGTGGAGGCCTGTCAGGGACACCACGCAGAGGTCATTCACAACGACGTGGAAGGATACGACCAACAGCCTGACTGAGGGACAAAACAAAAGCAGTAAAGTTGTCTGACGTTTTGTCACATAGTATGAATGCAGAATGGCGTTAAGGTCAAAAGGTCATGATCATTTCATTCATCAGATCATTTCTTTCTGCAGAAGTTCGCAAAGATATTGCATGCAAGTAGTTCACAAGAAGAATGCGAAGAAACAGAAAAGTTTAACGAAATAAAACGTGTTTTTTTTTCATTCTCTTGTCCCAATCGTGTGTGTGTGCGGGGGGGGGGGGGGGGGGGGGCTCTCAGGAAGTACTCTGGGCTCCAGCCCTACTGATGAAGGATACGATGGAAGATAAGATATGATATCATGGAAATGAGTGAGATTAAAGCACAACACCTGGATGACTGAGTGTGACTCCCTCCTGTCCTGTCGAGCACTCTCCTGTATTGTTTATATAAACAAACAAAAACACGACATAATAAATAGAAGAGAATCCAGGAAGGATTCAGTCCATTTGGACTCGGATCGTGCCCCTGCTGCCAATGACCGCAAGTGCGACTTACCAACAGAGAGAAAAAAAAGAAAAAAATAGTTTCACTTTCTAAACGTCACCGACGGAGAGGCGGCGCCGGTCGGTCGGTTGGAAGCCATTTGGAATCTGCCATTGAAATCTGCTCCTTGTTTGTGAGACCTCGGGCAAGTTGTTGGTGCTCACTTTCAGTTACACCGTGTCCAAATCCAAACCCATGGACCCGATGGACTGGCTGAAGAACGAGGAACTGCTGCGGTTCTTCCACCGCTGTAAAACCGAGATGTCCTGCATGGAGAACCCGCACACGTTCCTCCGCCAGCTCCGGGACCACGACCTAGTCCCGGAGGACCGATACAAGGTTTGAACCAAACTCGCGCGGGAAGGAACAGCATATATGACACTGTAATAAAACACTAACACGGTAATACAACTAGTAGGTTGCCCTCGTGGCAAAATTGTCAGAATTACAACGAATTAGTTTACAAATTGCACTTACAAGTCTGCTCTCCGACCATGAGAGCCATCCTTATAGGCTATACTTAGATAGTGCTTTATAAATAAAATGCATTACAGGTCACGGGGCCTTGCATTAAACATAAATGACATTTTCTCCAACAGTTTCTAATCTGTAACCCTCGCTTCACTCACACTGCAGGGCGGATGTAAAGTTTCTTAATTACAAAGGCCTAAAAAGGGGGGGGGGGGGGTCTGAGGTGAGTTAGAGAGGGGCTGACTGAGGAAATGTCCTCTGTTGTGATAATTGGTTATTCACACTCCTGAAACCGCCGGTGGGCCCCAGTGTTGTTATGGTAATGACACTATGAGTGTTGATGCAGCCAGACTCAGTGATTGGATGATGACGGCGAGGCCACCTGAGGTCAAGCCCTGTTCACACCTGGCCTAAGGTGATCCGCAAAGTGTTGAGATCCGATTGCTCGGACCACGTGTCGGGCGGGGTCTTGGCCACATATACCTGGGGGAAGGCCCGGGGTGTGTAATCGGGAGAATCGGGAGAGTTCCCGGTGAGCCGCTTCACTTCTGGGCCAATTTCATTTGTTGACATTTGTCACGTTTGTTCATCTTCTCTTAAAGTGGGCTACACACGTTCCGCATTCTGACACCGCAGCCTCTGCATGGGTTGTACCATGCGAGGAAGTTCACCCCTCTCAAATAGAGTTGGTTCGGTCCGTAGCCCGTCTTTTCCAAAACGTTTTCTCAGGTAGGCTACGGATAGCTGGGCCGGCCCGACCGCAGCGATACGCATCAGGGAGGATGGACGGGAGGAAGAGGGCAGGAGGGGCTGAAAAAGCCAGGTTGAAAAAAAGAAAGGCGTTGGAGGAGGATGCTGCCAAATGTGCCAAGCTTACTGATTTATTTTCAAGAGGACGAACACAAGTGGCAACTGGTAAAGAGAGACAAAGGCCTAATGATTAGCAACCTAACTATTCGGTTAACGTTGTAGCCTTGATTAATTAAAATATTAGCCTTTTTATATCACCCCAAATATGGCGATCCATAGACTTTGCAAATATGATGCAAATATTGATATATAATATTGATATTGAAGTATGCAGTAATATGACTATTTTTTCTGTGTAGCTTCGGAGCAGATAAGAGTTGAACTGTAAACATTAGTTCAATATGCCTCTTTGTTGAAGAGTGGGATATGTTTCAAATGTTTTATTCATTTATTTCTGCTTTTGTTCATTTATCAACCTATCCTTGTGGAATAGTGGAGTTTTTGTTAACTTCTCATCTTAAGTGGATTATTATTGTTGTATTTAACCTTTACATTATTTGTTGGATCATGGTATTAATAAAAAAAAACTACAGGATAGTAAGAGCTGAACTGTTGCTTCATTTATCCAATTTCCACTACCATGGAAAAAGTGGGCTGGTCTTGAGCCTGAAATTCCTGGGCTGAAAAGTGGCCCCACTCCGGCCCTGCCTGGGGGACCTGTGCCAAACCAAGAAGTCTTCTTGGGTCTGTAGAATATGACGTGTTGGCCCGGACATCTTTGCAGCGCGACAATATTTCATTTTAAATGGTATTTTGACACAGATTTAAGCAACATGCAAGAACACTTGCCGCCTTAAAAGTAGTAGGTAGCTGCCGGCAGCCTTTTAGCGGAGGACACACGGGTTACATTCCGGGACAGCACTGATCTTTCCATATTCAAATCGTAAATCAAAACCCACCTGTTCAGAACTGCTTTTAACTGCTTTTAATATGTGATTGTTTGCTCCATGTTTTTATTATTTTTATTTATTAGGGTTCGAGCAACTGACAAAGTCCCTATTTGTTTTACCTGTATTTTAGTTATTCTTATTTTTTTAAAGCTTTTAGGATGTTATAATTATGTTTTGTAAAGTGTCTTTGAGTATCACGAAAAGCGCTATATAAATTAAATGCATTATTATTATTATTATTATTATTATACAGCTGTAACAAGTCTGTACATCCGCAAAACTGAACAATAATAAATCCACTTGACGATTGTGAAGTTGCGATCAAGGAATATTCTTCAAAGCATATAACATGAAAAGAAGGGTTGCACAAAGTTTCTGAAATAACAGACCATCAACAATGGATTTCTCCTCATTAAAATAGTTTTGAAAAAAGCTCCTTGATTGGACTTTGTTTGTGTCCTCAACAACAATATTGTGTTGTTGAAATAAGAAAGATCTTAAAGACAAGTTCTGTTACATGCTTTTTTTACTTAAGTAGTAAAAGACTCATAAGGAGTGATTCATGAAAAAGCTATTCCAGCGTGTATGTTAGGGGCTACTGTAGAATTATTGAACCCTCATTTTCTCCATGCTTTTGTGTGTTTTTCAGAAGGTGATTTGTATGAAGAGTAAAGACAACATAAGGAAAGGTCTCTACGAAATCCTGGACTGGTTGGAAAGAAAACGTTCCCAGAGCGTCAGAGAGTTCTGGAGCTGCGTCTTCAAGGACACCATCCTGAACCAGTATCCCAGCCTGAAACTGCTGCGCAACAACCTCCTGGACGGTGAGTCTTTTTTTAATTTTCTTTAATGGTCACAGAGGTGTTAATCGTTAGGATTCTGCTTACTATGTTTATTTTCTTTTTTGTTCAAGTGGCAATTATTCCGCCTCACTCCTCTGCATTAAGAGAAGCTTCTGAGTGGCTCTAGAGTGGCATATGTTGCACACATTGCCTGCCAATAAATAAACAAATGTCAATTTAGAATACTTCCATATCTCTGTATTTGGATATTTCATATATTGTTGTTTGGAACAGTTAAATAAATAAACATATGATTAACGCTACGCGACCAATAGAAGGTTCTAGATCCATCCTCTGATCCGCTGCAAAAATCCTGATGGGAGCCCCTTTAACAAGGAATATGCAGAAGTCACAATAGACAGAGATAACAAGAGTAAAGGTTGTCAATTACTTTGACATATTTATTGTTATTGTCTTTGACTGAATTTTTGTTTACATGACATTTAAATTGCAGGGTCTTTCCATTTTGACAAACAACCTGAAGAGACGGTGGAAACGGAAGAGTCAGACGAAGGGGAAAAGAAGGCGCTTTCGGGAGGTGAGGGGGGAAAGGAGAAGCAGGAGAACTCGGTGAAGAAGATGAAGAGAAAACTGAGAAGTAGCGACCATGACGAGGAGCTGGCCGGTCCATCATCTCAGTTGACACCCAGGAAGAAAAAGTCCAAGAAAATATGCTTCTGTAAGCCCCCCCCCCCCCCCCCCCCCCCCCCCCCCCCCAACACACATACACACACACACACACACACGCACACACACAAAGAAGTTTCTCATTTGGAACAACGAGGTCAACGTATTATTGTTCTTCCTGTTCTGCAGCCTCTCCCCTAAAGAAAGGCGAGAAGAACAGCATTTGGAGCTGGCCCATCTATAAGATCCAGCTGCCCGTGACCTGTGGAGACCAGGTAGGGACCCTGAAAAGAGACCGACTGGCTAAAGGTGTGTAAGACTCAAGGACTGAAGAATACATGCTGCAATCATAGTCTCCTCTAAAAAGTGAATGGGGACGATGGCGGATGGTGAACGGTTGACATTAACGCATCCTCTGAACGTTTCAGGGGAGAGGTGCATTGTGGTCGGGAAACAGTGGTTCACTCCCAGTGAATTTGAGAGGTTTGCGGGGAAGACGAGATCCAGGAACTGGAAGATGAGCATTCGCTGTCAGGACACGCCGCTGGGAAAGCTGATAGAGGTTTATGGAAGAGTGAATTTGGAATAAACACATCGACAAAGACTTTTACTTCAATGTGGGCCATGTTACGCGCTTTTGTTGGGAGCGCCATTTCATTTTCCGTTTTGTTTCTTTCGCTGCAGGAAGGTCACTTGAAAGCAGTAAAATACAAAGGAGGGTGTAAAAAGGTGAGAAGAAAAACATAAAAATACATAAATAGATACATTCCGACTTTGTGGTGCATCTTCTCGTCGTTAGCGATCCTGATCTGAGCCATGTCCCTCCTTCTTCTTCTTCTTCTTCTTCTTCTTCTTCTTAGGCCAAGAAACCACTGTTCCCGTCTGGTCATGCAACTGCAGGTTTGTTTTATTCGTGATTTGATCAAACTACAGGAATATACATGGAGTGTCTGTGGTGGCTCATGAGAGAGTGCTGCATCCATCGCAAGCTGTGATACATTTGAGAAAACACAGGCAGAGTGAGCATCTATATGGCTAATTTTTTCCTAGTGTCTGACGAAGATGAAGATGAAGAAGAAGAAGAGGGCCGTGAGCTGAACGAGGAAGACCGCTTCTCGTCAAGCAGCGAAGAAAGCTCCACAGCTGTCGCAGGTGCTGGTCTCTCCAAAGTGATGTTCAGGGTTTTTAAATGGAATCGTGTTCCGGCAATGGGGACGTTGATCATACTTCCCGTGTGTGTCCATCACAGGCGAGGAAGTAAAGGAACCGACCGAGCAGCAGCCGGAAGTCAGCCGTGAGGACGGCAGGAAGGTGTTCAGAGTCACATGCCGCGCTGCAGCCGGGACCTTACACGCGAAACGATTCTCCTCAGGTAGCGATGTCTTGTCTGTTTCTCTGTGCACGGAAAGAAAGCTCACCACGTGTCATTGAATGTGTCCCAACCCGGCTCACATTTGCTCCGACCACCAGGGACATGTGGGAAGAGTATTCGTACTGAGACGAACTGGATGACCCCGGTGGAGTTCCTGAAGGTGGCGTCATGTCCGACGGATGCCTCTTGGAAGAAAGAGATCCAGTGTGAAGGGGGACCACTCAGTGTCCTCATCGAGGTGAACATGATCGGGCTGGTTTTAGTGACGCAATCGGAGAGAGTGGAAGTTGTAATCCCTAAGATTTCAGTCCTGTTGGATATTTTGACAGCCATGGTTACCGTGGTAACGGCAAGTGCAGTTTCATTTGAGCAGCTCAACACAAGAGCAACTGGTGAATTTGTTTCCTGGTCATTATCAATACGATGCATTGTGTTGATAATGATCACGACTCCGCCCCCGAACAATAAAAACAACCATATGGAGAGAGGATTTCAGAATGTAATTACGTCAAATGTCTATTGTAGAAAAAAGACAGACCATAAATGATATCACAAATTGGGTTTACGATTTTAACTAGAATGCGACTTTTGTCATTCAGTCAGATACACACACTTTCAAGATCACACATTCCCTTAAGGTACTTCACTGTGAGCCAGCATCACCTCTAGAGGAGGAGGGTCAGTCCTAGAAGTAAAGAGATGAAAGACGGAACAAAGACATCTCAAATAAAACCACTGCAGAAGGAAATCCACCCCATCTTGGATTTAAATCCGCCGAAAATGGTTGACAAGAGCCAAAGAAATGTTGTTTGTCAGACATGGCAACTAAAGATAGAGCCACAGGATTTGTCAAGCCGGAAAAAATATATATATTTTAACTATGATCTGTCTATTTCAGGCAAACATCTTGAGGATCCACTCGCTGCTGTGTAATTGCCTACTGTGCAAACCAGATGGCACCGACCTGGTAAGCCCGTTTCCTCATGCTATGCACGTTCTGCATCGGCAACGCGTTGTCGACCGTAGCTGATGTTTAGTGATGTTAAATAGTCCCCATGTAGTTGTGTAACTTAATGCACTTATCATGGTTTAATGCACTTATTGTAAGTCGCTTTGGATAAAAGCGTCAGCTAAATGACATGTAATGTAATGTAATGTAACCAGACTTGTGTCCCGGCAGGAGAATTGGAAGAACGATGACGAGTGTTGCGTCTGTAGAAGGGAAGACGAAGACGATCTGGTGGTGTGTGATCACTGCCCTCGCTCCTTCCACCAGAAATGTCACCTTCCCCATGTGGAAGATGTCATTTTAGGGTGAGTTTTGATGAAAGGATATATCTGAAGCAGTTTTTTCTCTCTCGTGTGAGAAGTGTTGTTTTTAGTGACGAGCCCACAGAAAAGTATTCACTGTTGATAACTGTTAGACCTTACATATGATTATTTATTTTATGTGTGTGTGTGTGTGTACAGAGACAAGAGACTGTGGATGTGTACGTTCTGCATATTCAGGACCAATCGAGAGTATTTTTACTGGGAGGAGCTGGAAAGAGAAGCAGCCATGTCGCGCCAAATATCCCAACGCATGCTGGTGAGTAAACTGTGTGACTGTCTTTGTAGCAGAATGAAAAAAAAGGAAACTAAAGGTAAAACATACTTGTTTATCTTTGTTGTCCCTGTTTTGTGCCGTACGTCTATTTCTGTGCATGCAAACACTGACTGACAATAAAGCTGAACCTGTCTGTCCGTCACTCACCCCTCTTTCCTTACATCAACAGCAATGCCAGTATCTCTTTCTGTGTCTGTGCACGGCTGATGAGGAACAGATATTCGCTATGAACCCACTCTACGTAAGTCCTTTTTCCCCCGCCGTTCCCGTGCACCGGCTTGCCGTTAAAGAGCACTTGATTATCCGGTTACTGGAGGACTCGCGGCCGGCAGAGCGTTGTGTGTCGTGGGCCCTGTTGCTTTTGATTTTGGCGTCCACAGATTTGACAGTATATTGACACCACACCAGCAACATTGCTACGGTTTTGATTTATATACCTGTAGGACAATGTCACAGCCCATATTTATTTTAACTTCCTGTTTCAAAATAAAAGCCCTCTAGCATCTTTCTGTGGACAGAATCCCGTCATCCCTTTTTCTCTTGGCACCCTCAGCTGAATGACTACTCCAGTGTGATCAAGACTCCGATGTGGCTGGGTCACATAGCAGACCAGCTCCAGAATCAACTCTACTGGACCGTTGGAGAGTTTGTGAACGACGTCCAGCTCATTTTCTCCAACTGCGCTTTATACAACCGGGTAAAAACCCTTTAGATGCAGCATTAAGAGTTTTCATCATTTGTTCACATGTGGTACTAATCAACAGTTAAACATCAAAAGGTAAGATGGACATTCTCGACATTTTATACTGACATGGTCTGTTGTGTTTTTTTACAGAACAATGCTGAATTTTTCGCCTCGGGCAACAGACTGAAGGAGTTATTTGACAGAGAATTTAAGAGCGTGTTCAACATCAATGAATAGGCTGGTGACGGATTAACAGTGTTCAGTTATCAAACTAAGTAGCGGCCAGGGAAAGGTTATGAATATGTAAATATGCCTGTGGTATGTATAGTTTTGAAATAACCCTTTGTATGTGGTTGAAATATCCCAAAAGAAATGATTCAGAATCAAGAGAATGCAAGGGACTTTCACTTGAATTATGACAACACATTTCAATCTATAATTCTATGATAATGCATTTAAAAAAAAAAGAAGGTATTCTTTCCACTTTGTTATTTCTGGCGCGGTACCAGAAATAACCAACAGTTACATTTACATTTCACCTCAACTCAACTTACTACGATCACGCAGCCCAAAGAGCTTCACACAGACAACAACAATAATTTTGATCTGAATATTCATTTTTAAAAGTGAAATGTATTTTCCTGTATGTTGATCTCAACATTATTTTTATTGCCATGTTTTTTATGGTGCTACACCACATGTGAGGAAGGTTCTTTACATTGTAAAAGTCTGCATTAGACTTTGTGTTTGTCTTAAGCCTTTTGTATCGTGCAACGGTGTCAATGCATAGGATGAAAGGGAAGTCTCTCTGTTTTAAAATAAAATATGAACTTGTGTAGGCTACATCTTGTTTACATGGCTTGTCTCCATAAACCTGAGTCTTAAAGGTAAAGTGTATCCCAGAACGTCAACAAAAGATGGACACAACTGTGAAGATGAAAACCCAAACTTTTCATTCTGATAAGAAAAGACACATTTGCTGTTACTCTTTTATAGATCATTGCGTGATGGAGATTAAATCCTCACACTAATCTCATCTTTCGAAACTGGATTGTTTACTACGTTTGCCACAGACCGTGTAATGGCATTTGCGGGCCCGGCCGACGTCATTAGTCACAGTTGCCAGCAGCAAAATCTGTGCGGACGGCTGCGCAGCCGCCCTGCGCATCCGTCGTCCGAGGTGGACAGCGCAGCCATTTCTTTGCCCCTCGTGAAGGGAAAAACACACAGCGAGGTGGCGTCTGTCCATCACGCAGGTAACTAACCCGGCGCTCGGGGCGCCATGACGTTGGCGGCACACGCCGAGGCTGAACACCACCGCCGAGCGAGACCCACGAGCTGCAAACTTTCTCCCGACTCGACGCCTGCGCAGACAAAACGGGCTCCACCGCGCCGTTCGTGTCGGTGTCGGCCATGGAGGGGAACCTGCGAGGAGGAGGCTGCTGCAGCGACGTCGCGACGATGCACGTGAAGACCGAAGCGGTCGACGAGACATCTGCGCTGGGTTTGGGCAGTCGAGAGTCGCCTGCGCCCTGCGGAGACACCGCATGCAGGGGAGGGGGAGGGGATCAGACTGCAGAGCAGCTGGCTGACGCCACAGCGACTCCCGTGCTGCTGTGTGAGTGCACGGATAATAATAATAATAATAATAATAATAATAATAATTTCATCTTTTGTGGGGGTTAATTTATATCTGGAAAATATGACCAGCATTCACCATTTAAAAATAAATAAATAATACTAATCTTTTAACACGATATGTGCCATTTGTATGCCCCCACCATCAGATCCCGTGAGCACAGACCGCTTCTTCACCACATCAGGGGATGGAAAGACGTACCTGAAGATAGCTCCAGGTGAGTGGATCACATGATCACTGGTGTCCGTCATCGTAATGAAACACACACATGGAGGCTGAATTTCTCTCACAGGACCGTTGTGTTAACAAATCTGTCGGTGCTGGCTAAAACCTATATGAATCAAACGTATTATGTATTCAACTTCATTAGTTCTCAAGTTATTAAAGGATGGTTTCAGATCCTAATAGGTTTTCAATTGGAGCTTAAAAAAAAAAAAAGGTCGGAGACCGACACAGACAGCAACATACCCCAAAACACTGCCCAAAAAATTAAGTGTAGTTTAACCAATATGCTGTAGATCTTAATGATGATGATCCACATGGCTTCCATTATACAGGTCTGTGTGAAGCACATTTCCATAAGTCTTTACCAAAAATCTTCTGGCTCTCCAGGCCTGAAATTGCTACTTTCAAATAAGATTTACATATAAGGAATAACAAAAATAAAAAAATAAAAGTTGATTTGTGTCCTGTCCGTCCAGCTTCAACGATGCCAGCAGCTCCCTCAGAGAAGACGCTCCCCTCCGGTTCCGATTTCTCCTCCAAAGCCGTGTTGTGTCTGATAGAGGCCGTTGGGCGGCGCTGGGGTCTGTACGAGACCCGGGAGCGCTCGCAGCTCTTCCAGAGCGTCCAGGAGGAGATGGCCTCCAAGGGTCACGTGCTTCCTGTTGAGAAGATCCGCCGCAAGTGGAACAACCTCATCGTCACATACAAGAGGGTTAAGGACCGCAGCCGGGAGACGGGACATGCCAAAACGTCCTGGGAGTTCTTCGATGTGAGTGTTTCCCTTCAGAACTTTTTATTTTTTTCCACACAGGGAAAATATCACTTAAAAAACAAAAAAAACACCACACACCTCTTATAATTTCTGACCCAGAGACTAAGATCATGAGTTTGCCAGTTCTATAATATAACTTGGGTTGTTTGTTCTCCTCTCTCTGTCTCTCTCTCTAGTTGATGGACGCAACACTCTGTGACACCGTTGGCACTCAGATCGTCAGCAACAAGAGACACAAGGTTTCCGCCCTGCCTGGTCCTTTGGCAAAGATCGCCGCAAAACCGCAGTTCCCGCACCCCACCACCACCATCCGCCCTAACGGGGACTTTGCTTCAACTGGTGGGGTGGACTCGGTGGGCTTCGGGGCCCCCGGCATTCAAATCATCAGCAGCGCTGCTGCCGTTAGCTCAATGACTACAGCGACCGCAAGCCCAACGAATGCTCCGGAGCTCAAGCCCCTGATCGTGCTCAACAGCGACATTGTTGCAACCAGTATTCACCCAGCCACCATTGTGCCATCTCCGTCTTTCATCTCCTCGCCTTGTTTCACGGAGACGGCTTCTACTCCCCCTTCCCTTGGCCTGACGGGCAACGCTGACCTCAGTGCGTCGCGCTACGCAGGCCGCAAAGAGCCGGCGTTCTCGCCAGGCGTCGTGCCCTTTCGCCTCAACAGGGCGCCGCTGAGCCACAACCGCAATGTCCTCGGCCTCTCCTCCTCTTTCCCGCCGGCTTCCTCCTCGCTCACCTCCTCCACTTCCACCTCATTATCTGCCACGGCGCCGCAGGGAAGCGAAGGACAGAGCCGGGGAGGGAGCGAGGAGCGAACCAGCGTCGCGTTGTTCCAGGAGGTCCTGAAGCGGCAGGAGGAACAAGCCTACATGGATCGGGTGGCCCGCCGCCGGGTGGAGGCCAGAGAGAAGCGGCGCGAGAGGAGGGAGGTGCGGATGTCGGAGTCCCTCGGCAGGATAGCCACGGCCCTGGAGCTGCTCTCCTCCAAACAGGACACAGTCATCGCCCTCCTGCAGAGACTGGCTGAGCGGAAGTGATGGAGCTCTGCATCTTTGAGCTCATTCAAACTTCTTCACCTCCTAACATGTAGCGACCCGGTTCGCCTGACTTCTATAATGCTACTGAAAAGGGGTTCACTCTCCTGATCACAGTTTCAAAGACATTTTTATAAAATGCACATGCGCTGCTCACTTTTCTACATGAAGTGAAATGGGGTGCTTTTGTAACATGCTTTATATTTTAGTGTGTTACAGTTTTCTCTACTAACATCAAATAAAAACCACCTCCTTGACCATTCAGTTAATTTTAAAGATTTTGTCGGAGTGATTAATGATAAATATAGGTTCACATTTGCTCAAGTTATCCTCGTGTCCATGGCGGGCACCCTGAAGGACCCATCACCTCCCTAGAAGGTATGAACATATATTGTGTATGGACAGACTGTGAATCTATTCTGAAGGCAGAAGGTCTGCTCTTAGATACCGAACCCACTGTGGATCTCCTAAAAGGCTTTTTCACGGACCTAGTATTCAAAAGCACTGAAAAAATGTGTCCACTAGGTGGCACTGTTTATCTACCAATAGGTTTTGTTTTGTTGAAGTTTTCATACAAAGTAGTATGAATATCACATTCAATTGGAATTGTTTCCCTGTCGTTTACATCGATCACGTGACCCTCCGAGTTCACAAAGACATTCAATTTTTGTTCCGTCATCAACTGTATATACTCACACAGCATGTGCCTTTCATTTGGTTTCTATCAATAAACCAAAACAAGAGAAAGGGTTAATCATTACCGTTCCATAAAGCACTGATAAAGCACAGATGCAAGTTTTACTGTCGACAACGTTTTCTATGGGCGAAAAGTTTCCAGCCCATTGAACCCAGTTAGAGTCCTGCCCTCTTTACACGTCCTTCTACTTTCATTTCTACTGCAGCAGGCAGGAAGAAACCGGACCAATCTGAACTCAAACACTCTTACCAAGAACAGTCGGACATCATACAGACATGATAACGTCGGTTGGCAGTGTGGATGGGAGCAGCCCTGACATCATGCCCGATGCAGAGCAGGAGGAACGTAAGTATAACAATTCACTTTTGATTCTCAACCCTTTGACTTTGTATTTCTGTGTCTTGCTGCGCTTCCAAGAGAAGTGCCACATGATTTTAAATAAACTGAACTCCATTTAAAAGGATGTTACTCCTGTTTCACGGGACAACACATGAGTCATCGTGGGAGTTTCTAGTCTTGACTTCCTGCCTGTTGAGCAGCCGTTATAAACAAATAATTGATACCACGGACACAGTCACTATGTGTGAATCCTTCTTTTCACAAAGTCTTGGCTCTGGTGCTTGTGTACATACCTGCTAGACAAAAGACTTGACTATGTAGTTTGGCCCAATCCCAATCTCCACTCTCAAGGATTTTGCAGGAAGTACATAGTCCCACTGTAAAATCGTTGAGTGATTGAGGGCTCTCTGGCAGACATTTTGGCCCCGGAAAAGCTGAAAAGATTTGGACAAATGGATATTCGTGAAAAGTAAATGTCAGATAAATAAGCAAGCTTGCCAAAATCCCCCAGAAGGGAATTTCGGCAAGCGTGCAGAAACGGGCCCTGGGAAGCCGTACTCAACCGGTTTCTTTACGCGACACCCACCTCTGGCCCTGTGGGCGTTGGACCCTCACTGCACACCACATTTTAAGCATCCATCAAAACTAAAAACAGTAGTTACGATAACACGTAATGCTGACTGCTGTCTTGAATCTTCTTGGTTTGATTTCCCAAACCTCACCACAACATCGTTGCTTCGCCCGACGCCCCAACTATCTATCAGCGTTCGCCCTCAAAAGATCCAGCGTTGGTCGGGCTTTAATGTCAATCATACATTAGAAATCTAAGCAAATATGAGAATTGAGAGCATTTAATTGTGTATCTTGTATTAAAATGTCTTCTATTTGTTGGATTGACAGAGCCCCTGAGAATCATGCTTATTGGGAAGAGCGGGGTCGGCAAGAGCTCAAGTGGCAACACCATCCTCGGGCGACAGGTGTTTCTGTCGGACATAAAGCTGAAGAGAGTCACCAAATACTGCGAGAAGGAGAGTGGGACGGTGAAGGACGTGTCCGTCACCGCGACCAAGGGAGTTAAAGACGTGCCCGTCTCCGTGATCGACACGCCCGGCCTTTTCGAGACGGATCGCGACAAGGAGGTCGTCGCGCGAGATATTCTGAAGTGTGTCAAACTCCAGGAGCCGGGACCTCACGTCTTTGTGTTGGCGGTCCCCGTCGGGAGGATGACGCAGGAAGATCAAGATACCAACACACTCATCGAGGCAATGTTCGGCCCGAGGGTGTGGGACTACACCATCGTGCTGTTCACACATGGGGATCGCTTGGAGGGGAAAACGATCAACGACGTCATCGCAGAGAGCGAGGACAACCTCCGCAACTTCATACGCAGGTGCAGCGGCGGCTTCCACGTCTTCGACAACAAGAGTCCGCAGGACCAGAACCAGGTGGCGAGCTTCCTGGCAAAGATCCAGACCCTAGTGGCCCTGAATGGAGGGAAACATTACCAAACGTCCATGTATCCCGAACCGGAGAGGAGGATCAGGGAAAAACAGAAGAACTTCCTGTCGGAGAGCAATAATGAGATCATTGATAAGGAGAGACGGCTGCGGGAGCATTTCCAGGGGGAGGAGCTGGAAACGAAGATGAAGGAGCTGTGGAGGAGAGAGGAGGACAAATCCAGAGTGAACGCGGAGAATTACATCCGCGTGTCCGACTACATTCTGCGGTTGATCCTCTTCCTGGGAGGAATAGGATTGGTAGGTTTAGCTTGTCGGGTACTAAGTATGTGCCTTCTGGCGGTGATTATGATTTTCCTTTTGATTTTCTTCAACGACAATATTTGTCGTCCGTCTGTTTCAGGAAAAATACCATGGCTTTCTAAGAAAATTCAATAGGCGTAGGTGTTTTGACACTGAGGAATTGTCATGTAACACAACTGTAAAACTTGCTAATAAAAAAAAAGTATCATCAATAAGCAATTATTCGGTGTGTTTTATGGTTCCTTTTCCTCTCGGGACGTCGCAGAGGTAAGACACTGTCTGGTGGTCGGTTATCAATTGTTCTGGTCGTTTCTGAACAAACGTAAAGTTGATGTTTGGTTGCAGTTTTGTGAAAACAGTTTGACATGGACACAATAAACAGCTTGCATAATGCCATGACAGCACATTATGGAGATTGAAACCAACAATGCTTCACCAAAAGCTGCATTGCAAAGTGCATTGAATCCTCAACAGAACATTATCCATAGCGAATCAAACAAGTCTCAACCGTAAAGGAACTACTGAACATATCAGTCAATGCAGAGATGAATGCAACCATCTATTGGTCATTTTGTGTTGAGGTTTGAGGAATCAAACCATAAAGATTTTCAACATCAGTCTGATTATTGAGCATGACTTGCAACGACTGCTTCTAGTTTTAACAGATGTTAAAATGCGGCGTGACCAGCTACGGTCCTACACGCTCTATTTAAGCGAATAGTGTATACTTATAATATAAAGTATATAGTTTGTGAAAGTTTAGTCAATGTTTGATTACTCAGAAACATAGCATGTCCTTGATACAATTGGTCTTACATTTGCACGGTTTCTTTGATTATTTTTCTATATTTCTGAAGGCTTTTTAATGCATTTCAGACAGTCTTTTAATAATGAAAAGTGTTTTTGTCTCTTGTGAGGTATTTATGTCCTTGTTCTTTGTTTTAATGTTGCTTTGCTTTTCATTGTATTTGTGCATGACGTAAACAAGGTGAATAGAGAACTGCCAGTCACTCAAGGGTACAAATAGAGCCCTTTAGTTACACATTAAATTATGTTTACATTTGCAAAAACACCAAAACAATATTTATTACCAGCTATGTTTGCATTCGTTCAATGTGTAAAATCAAATAGAATACATATCCTCATTTTGTACATTTGTATTTACAGATCAATCAAAGCAGTGAGTTGTTATTTCTACTACAGACACTATTCTGTCATATTTTCCCCTTCATCGTTTTCCACCTCCTCATCTTCCTCCTCCTCTTCATCGTCATCTTCAAAGTATTTATCCTCCGCATCTCTGCTGACTATGTCCAAGTTGTCGTAGTCTGGGTTCTCGTCCACCTCACTGTGATGGACACAGGCAACATAAAACACACATCTGCAATGTGTTTACATTAGAAAATTGGCACTAATAATAGAAAACTACTCACTGTTTAAGTACACATTTTATCTCAATGTTATCAGCACCTTTTAATAGCTTCAAATCTCACGTTTTTTGGCGGAAAGGAAACGGCTACAAGGTGGCACTGCAAGCAAGTCCACCACTTGAGACAGAAGGCTATTAGAGTTGCATTTAAAAGCTCTTGAAAGGTTTTAATTCAACAAAATCCTGTTTATTGTCACAACATAAACATAAATCCTGCTCACTCAGCAGTTATTTACATAGGTTATCAAGTATCTGTTTCAATAGAATACTTTTGTTTCTTCTATTCAGCAGACGTAATGACACACTGTTCAATGTCTGTGCAACACAAACGCAGCCTTTACGTGGTATGAATGCCCGTTAAGTGGTGGCGTGGCTGACCTGTAGTTGAAATCCTTGTCTTTGCCATCTAGGAAGCGCTGGTGCATCTGACTGATGAACTCCTCCCTGAGCAGGGCCTTCTCCTCTGGGGTGGGCTCACATTGCTTCTGCTGGACAGAATAACCTACAGTAGAAACACAGAGAGAGACGCACGATGACCGACGGAACCAGGAGAGCACAGAAACGACATGCATTGCACAACTTCAGCCTCTCACCATCGTCCTCATCCTCGTCCTCCTCCCGTGCTCCATCCTCTCTCTCCTGCTCCTCGTGCAGGCGATTCTGGATGAGACGCTCCTGGTAGGAGTTGAGAAGGAGGTGGGCGAGCCCTCCTTTGCTTCCTGCTGGTGCCCCTGGTCCCCCCTGTGCCTCCTCCAGCATGGCCTCCTGGGAGCGCTCCAGCACCTAAAACATTTGTCATTCAGAAGTTACTTTAAAAACACACACACACACACACACACACAGAGTACAGAGTACAGAGAAGATGCCTAAACTGAAATAAAGCTATGACAGCTCTGGCACGGCACCGGGCTCTCACCTCATCATCAGTCAGGTATTGGCCAATGTATTGTTCATACAACAGCGGCTCCCTGATCCTCATCTGTTCCTCGCTGAAATACTCGCCCTCTAGAAAAGGAGGCAGGGCAGAGGAACAAAGGGATGACGCACAGTTGCTATACGTCATCAGGTACACAGTGTATACAAGGGGTGATCGGAGGGGTGGCAAGAGATAGCTTGGCCGCCTTACCAAGTAGAACCCAACATATCTACATGATACTACTCATGGCCAGTGTAAATTATATAATATATCGTACAGTACACTTTGATGTCAATCATGTTGCTTGGCTGCACAGTTTAAGAATGCTTTACATTTTAACCCAGCGACGGTAAAATGAGTTATTGAGAGAGTCCGGACAATTCTCGTACTAATAAAGTCTTAACTGGCATGAATCAATATATTCCTTGTTTCAGTTGACCAAAAAAAAGTCCCTACCCCTCTGCAGGGCCCTGAGGGCGGCGTAGCGCTGGTTTCGAACCCTCGTCCTGTTGGTGAACGCCGCAGCCCGTCTCTGTATCACATCGCTGTAGTGAAGAACCCGTGGGTCTGAGCTGACGTGGGCAAACGCTGACAGGTTCTGGGGCTTGAGGCAGGCCTAGACATGGGGGAGGTAGGTGGGTGCAAAGAAATATGCTTGTCAGTATGGTGAATATAAAAATACATACTTTGACCAGCTGCCACACACACACACTTATTGAGCTGCGTCTACGTACATGGTACCTCTCCAGGAACACCAGCGGTCTGCTCCTGTACTGATGCAGCAGCTCTTCTCTGCGCTGCTTCAGGGTCAGCTCAGCATCTCCCTTCTGCTGGCTCTTCACCAGGCTTGCGCTCATGGCCAAGGCGTCCACCATGGCGTTGACACAGATCGCCTCCGCCTGGCTCACGCACTGCGCGTGACAATCGGACACACGATCAGCATTTGTTATTGTGTTCGTGTGCACATGCTTAAGAGATAGCGGTTACGTTGACGCTGCTGCTCTCACCTGTGCGTCTTGCCGTGGCCGCTGGGCCTCCGTGGGGCGTTTAAAATCCCATAATTGTGACAGTGTCACGGGTTCTTCTGGTAAATCACTCTCGTCTTCACTTTCACACAAACTCGGTTGTGTTCTAGCCGGAGGGTCGATTTCCCCCCACATGATTAACGGTTAGTCAGCTAGCGTTAAATTAGCTAATGTGTATGTCCGTTGTCAGATTATCTTGATGTTTAGCTTTACTGGAACATTAACGTATCTGAATGAGTTGTCAGAACAACCGGAAAAGGGATGGCAATGTCTCTCGATGTGGCGTGAACATTCCCGTATGAAAAAAAAAAATGAATTACAGGTTTATTACACACATTCGTCTCACTAGTTTAGCTTTGTTTTGCCGCCGTGTTGGTCCGTCTATAATAATGTCCTCTAGTTCTGCGACCGAAAGAATGGTTCCCCCCCCCCCGGTCGCCGACGCGCCTGCTCTGTTGATTCTGTCGCCCTTTGGTGGTTGCTTTTGGACCATAACAAGCAAATTGAAATAAATAAAACAATTTAAGATGCATTTTTCTCAAATATTGATACAAAATTTGCTTGATGTCCTGACTCCAAATTGGGTACCAATATTTTACGATTGTCTTTCTCAGTTATCCATAATTGTATTACCACGCAGGATATCTGGGGACAGGTACGATTCCAGCACAATAAGTGTGGGTATGGGGGTTTAGTTTGGGGCCGTCACAGCTCATTTGCTTCATTTTTTTAAACCATATACATGCAAATACATTTTAAGAAAATGTCAAGATGAATTCTCCCTCACCCTTAAAATTGTTGAACTTTTCACCCCCTTTCACTGTCGATGTAAGAGGAGGTGCCACTTCCACCGAAATAAAAGGGAATAACACTTTTATATGTGTGTGACCACTTCACTTTTCATCACGAGATGAGTGTTACGGACAGACACGATGTTTCAATCCTAAACACTCGCGAGCGTTATCTTAAAGTATGTATTTCCTGTTATGGTCGACGATAAGAGGTGTATTTTGAAATCTTTTAAACCGGAAATGGTATATGTGTCCCATCCCGGTTGACTTCACGATGTGTATCGCACAAACTTGTCAGCCTCCCCGGACCAGCCCTAAAACTCTGCGAGTCTTGCTGGTTGTATCCGCCTGAGATCGGCAGCGACATGGGAACCGCCCGGGATCAAAGATAGTGCCGAGGTACGTTTTCACCACATAACTGACCGCATGCTGCGTGATGCCAGTGCGCAGCGGCGCGCCGCTTTGTGTGTGGACCACAGCCTGTCAGGTCCTTGTTGACTGCTGCTGCTGCAGCTGCTGGGCCTAGTTATTTGGAAAAAGAAGAACAAACACAGTGATTTTGCTCTGGAAGAATTGTCTTTGTTATCGTTGATGGTTTAAGTAAATGAAAAAAAAAACGAATCACAGTTTTGTCACGATTCTTTGTTATTGTGGTTAATCCCAAAACTTCTGGCTATAGATTTGAGTACAGCTATTCCCTCCATGGCATATACAGCCTCTACAAAGTAAAACATTATACAGGGAGAACTTATGGAAATGTTTTTTATTATTATTATTGACTTGTTATTTTAGGGGTCGAGTTTAGTGTCCAACTTACCTGAGCATCCTGTCTTTGTGAGTGTGAGAGGACACTTCCTTTTTCCTCTTCGAACCGAAGGGAAGTGGCAGATTCTGTTTCGACTTAGGGCCGTGGATGGAGCTGACTCGCCTCGTTCTCAGCCTGGAGCTTGGTGGTCAAATTTGGTTGAGGTCCGTTCCTCAAGTCTCAACTTCAGGTCCCTGCTGCTCCATCGTCTGAAGGAGGACTTCCTGCCCTGCCCTCAGCTCACCGATCGGCTCCTCTTCCGCCCGAGGCTTCTTCTCTGTCTCCATGGTGGTTGCTGAGGGCCGGCTTTCTGTTCCTGAGTCTGATCAGTGAACTTCCGTTTCTTAGCCCCTCTTCTTCTGGAGCTGGTCAAAGTACCTGTTTCCAAAGAGACCCGTTCGTCTCAGTCCACAACGACGCGTTCCTTTATCCCGGGCTGCTGCTCGGTGAGTTTTCAACCTTGTTGTCTTTCTTCTGCTTCCTGCCCGCCTGGTCAGGGTCAGGGATGATGGATTTCTTGACAGGGTCAGGGATGATGAGCTCCTTGACAGGGCCAGGGATGATGGATTCCTTGACAGGGTCAGGGCTGATGGATTCCTTGACAGGGCCAGGGATGATGGGTTCCTTGACCGGGTCAGGGATGATGGATTCCTTGACCGGGTCAGGGATGATGGATTCCTTGACAGGGCCAGGGATGATGGGTTACTTGACCGGGTCAGGGATGATGGGTTCCTTGACCGGGTCAGGGAACCATCGCATTATATTGCGTTACGCCTTTGCACAGACTACTGTATCTAATATTTTGTATATTAAACAGCTGTTTCTTCATCTGACCCATTTAATTCCTCTCACTTTGGTTCTAGACTTGGTCCAGTGAGATGGAAACCTTCGGCTGCTGGTTGAACAGGAAATAAAAACCCAGGTATGTACATTTGCAGCTTTCTGCTAGCCAACATCTTCATAGCTCCTTTTTATTATAACAAAAAAAAGAAAGAACATATTTCGCCGAGCCTAAGTTGAGATGGAGTTCCAGGTTACTCCAGAGTAATACACAGATCCAGTAAACATGTCAGGTTTTCTGCTCTCTGGTTTGTGAGCTTTCATCTTTGAGTTGACGTTACCGTTTGAAGAGCCTGCACTCAATACATTGTTTACATTCCAACACAAACACGCCGGGATGTTCTGGAGCTACATTAAGCCAATGAAATGAGTCACAGGGTTGCTTTTGGTCGGCCGAAAATAACAGCTGCACGCACCTGTTTAATGATACTGTCTCTTAAAGTCAGGGTTTTCATTTGGACCGTTGGCTCTGTTCTGAAGCGGCGTCGCAGGCAAACGATATTTCCTGGAGGTCATGAGGTGAGGCGAGCTCCCTCAGGTCAAATCCAAACCTTTCACTGCAGGTCAGAACATGAGCGTCACCCTATGCAGCCTCCGTATTTATGAGCATTGCTCTAATTTAAGTGCAGAGTTGTGCGTGTGATGCAGCAGACTCCTTCTCTGCTCAGATCAAGTTCAAGTCGTAATTCTAACCGACAAAATCCAGGTTTGTCAGATAACAATTGGAGGAAAACAACAACAAACAAAATCCTCAATTTTTACATAAACCCAGTGAACATGTTTTCCCATAAATGAGTCGGAGCCAATGTTGTCGTAGGTTCTCGCTTCCTCTTGAGTGATGACTCTATGTTGAGCAAGAACTCGCCTCGCTATTTCTGTTTTACACGCATGGCACGTTGGAGCACGAGATATGGCGACGCTGAAGGGTTCGGTTGATCGAGCCCTGCGGACGTTCCCTCGATGAGTCGAGTTCCACAGAAGTCCTGATTGAACTCTTACAAGCTGCGCAAACAGCCCCACATCGAATGGGGAACACAGAACATTCATAGAACATTCATTGCATTAGCCAGTAATTTATAGTGTTTATTATTATTATGTTAATGTCGTACAATGAATATACTATGAATGTGATTTTTGACATTCTAATGAAGAGCGCTCTCATTTTACACATAACTATTTGTATGGCATTAATAAAACAGGGATTAGTCTTTATTACCTATGCAGGGTGCTATTAATAAATCATAGTGGGGGTGTAGGGAGACGATAACTGGCATACTGAGATATATAATATAGAACACTGATTATCTTGGAAAGGGGGGAGGAGACGTGTGTATCTGGTCATCGGGGTCTACCTTTCCTCCCCGAGGTGCCAGAGGCTGAGGATGTAATGTGTTGTTTTTTCACACAGCAGCTCATCGGCCCAGCAACCCTCCCAGTGTGTGGCGCGCGGGTAGAAGATGCGCAGCATGCATGGCGGTGTTTGTGGCACACGTGGCTCTGAAACTCCGGGTTTGCGTTGCTTCACTTTCTAGGTCCGTCCGCGCAGCCGCTCCTCTGAATCCCTGGTAACCATGGAGACCGAGTTTGGAGGGAGACCAACTGCAGGTGCCTTCATCCCCAGCCCTCAGAGTGAAGCTGTGGCCAATGAGCTGCAGGAGTTGTCCCTGCAGCCCGCCCCCAATCTGCTGCCAGTCAGGGAGAGGAAGGACGGTAGGTGGCTTTTCTGTTTACCCTGCAAATGAAACCGCTTCTACTTGTGCCATGGAACGGCTTCAAGGGGTACACGCCTTGTGAAACTAGGAAGACAGACGAGCAGCAAAACCTGTGGTCCCGTCGGATTTAATTTGAACATGATTGGGGCCTATTTCCTTTTGTGTTTAACCGTTTGAAGATGCAAAGAAGTAAAATGCTCCCAGAGGGGGGATGGAGGCTGTTTGTGTGCCGTGTTTTTTTTTTTTCCCAGCATCTGTAGAGCTTCTAGCTGCTGCTGGAGTTTACATTTCAGACATACCAGGTCTCCCTTCCAATTACCTCATTATAAACAGCAAGTGCTGTCTTCCGAGTGCACACACTCTCAGGGGCCGGCTTGCTTACGCACACAGGCTCTCATGCGGGAAGAGAAATGGTCGTACACGTGCTGTATTTTCGGTGAAGTGCACTTCGGCGAAACAACACAGTTGACCTCAAACTTGACCCAAACACTCAGAGAAATGAGAGACCGCTCGTTCTTAAAGCAACGCGCCATACGGTGATGCTCTGTTCCCTCTGTGTCGGCTGCAGACAACATTGTGGATTTTGAGACTGGGTTCAGATGTAAGGACCCGTGCCTGTTTCCACCTGACGTTAAAGGGACCCTGTGGAGTTTGTTTGTTTTTAGCGTGTGTCCCCTTTTTATTTATTTTTCTAGCAATGCGCATGTATGGATGGTCAATGGCTATCTATCACTGACCTTTCAACTTGTTGGGTGCATTAGTTTTGTTCCGATAGTGCATGGTCATGTCGCACAGATGTAATTGCAGTGCTGAGCATTGCATTCATTTGCATTTGTACAGATACACAGATAGGGCTGCAATATTATAGGGAAGCAAAACAAGTCATGTGCAGTGCTTTTCTTTTTCTACTTCTGGATTGCAGCCGCAACATTCAGGACAGTTCACCTCAGGCTGCCGCTGCGGGGTGCACATTCAGTGTCACATGACAGCTCCCCAAAAGTGAAGCCAAAACATCTTGATCGCCCCCTCCCACCCAGTGGCTGGATGTGAGTTTAAGGAAAACATATTTTTCGACTATACCTTGAATAGGGAAGGTAGAGCCGTAGTAGCACTTAAATGTCCCTTACCGATAGCACTTTGTTGTTAAGCACTTTAGTAGCACTTAAATGGCACGTACGGATAGTACTCTGTAGTTTAACGTTATTGAAGAAATTGTACTTGCTTGATTCTTGTTGTTCTGAGTTTGGACTCATGGTTTAATGCACTTATTGTAAGTCGCTTTGGATAAAAGCGTCAGCTAAATGACATGTAATGTAATGTAATGTAATCAGCGCATCTAATAGGAGATATTTACTCACTGGCCTTACAAGGGCAGACGAGCTCGACACTGTTGGGTGGTATTGGAGCATATTGCTTTGGGAGGGTGCAGCTGTAACTCGTATGGACACACCGACGGGTTGCTGTGCTTTCTTTTCACAGTTGAATTGTCGACCTCTCCGGCTGGATGTATTGAGCTGGTGTCTTATTGTGTGGGTGCTTGGATTTGATGATGCAGTTAATGCAAAAGAATATTGGTATTTTATGTGCAGCTGAGATAAAGATAGCTGATGAAGATTGCCCGCATTTATTTATATATTTGAAGGTATATATGAAGCATTAATATTGATCGATTTATTATGGCAAACTGTTCCATTATTGGAAGTTCTGGAGCGTGTACTTGGATAGAAACGTAACATGGAGATCACTTGGACTACCTTCATTCATAATTCATGTGTGGTCTGGTTTGACTTATTTCTTTTAATAAAAAAAGAATCCCATGTTAGGCGACTGTAAAAGAGTGATATTTATAGTACCAGTTTTCCATTCAGTGGAAGTTGTTATGCATGAGCATTTTACCAATTAAAGTAAACTCTGGAGCAGAAATAAATATTTAATCTACGCAGAGAGAGACGGATAAATCATAATAAAGAGACAAAGGACACGGTGCCTTACGTGTAAACCCTTTTCCACTGAATGGACGAAGAACGACATTTCATCTTCTTCTCTCTTTTACTTTTCCTCAGAAGGACACAGCACGGGTTCTGTTTTGTTTTTGTGTTTCAGAAGTGCAATCTGAATACATCTGCTGCAGTGAGTAAACAGCTGACATAGTAATGTGATACATGTGGGCAGTTACACAGGCCAGCACTGTGGAGCCCTCTATTTTAAAGTGTGTGCCTGTCTCCACCTTCTGGCCAATACAAGTACTACAACCAGCGCTGCTCTATGTAAGACAAACTAATGTGAACCCATGGTTCCTAAACTGAACACCATCTGGACCCGAGTTTTGTTCAAATCCTGTGTATCAGCCCTGAATAACGTGTGTGTGTGTGTGTGTGTGTGGCAGTATGTGTGTGTAAGGTGTGTGTGTGTGTGTGTGTGCAACCCTAGCCCTGCTCGACACGGTTGAAGAAGTTCTGGATTTAGCGGTGAGGCCAGCTGGTCCTGCTATTTAAACCAGTTGGAGAGCGTACAGAGGTTAAGAGCAAAGCGAGATGTAATATCAGAGGAGGGTTGGTTGAAGTGAGAAACGGTATTTGGGGTGGTGGGGGGGGCAGGAGTTCTCTGGAGGAACAAAATAGAATATAAGGTCAGAATGTGGGTTTGAGGAGGCTCTGTGTGCATGCAGCAACTTAAAGGAGCAGTCTGTCGGATTTATTAATATAATATTCACAACGATGTTCCGATTAGTGTGTAATGACCTGAAACCGAGAGTCGTTATCTTCGAAGGGGCTCGTTTACATCAACACGGGGACGAGGTCTTGCCCAGAAAGGACGCACCAATCACTGGCTCTGCAGCCTTTCATGATGTAATGTCCGCTGAAGGCCTCCGCTGTCCTCCCACGCGTAGAGCAAAGAGTGTTCGCAGTTGGATGCAATCTGCAACCTCACCACTAGATGCCACTGGATCCCGTTGAAGGAAAACTCCTCCGTAAACTGGGGGTTTGGACCCAAAGGGCGATTGCATGGCCCCAGAACACAATAAATGATGCTTCACGCATAGAGACATTTAATGCATTATTTATCCTGCAAGAAAAAAAGTCTTCAGTTTGACTGACACGTGGATCAATAGTTAATAACAACATTTTCATTTTGATGTTTGAAAACAAAGAGACTCGTTTAAAGTGGATAGTGGGGAATAGAGTGGGTTGGAAAATGGGTATCACCGAGTCAGCAGCTTTTATATGGACGCTGTATAAAACCTTAATATAGGGAATAAATAATATTGGGATATACGAGATTACAAATAACTTTCTTAGGACGTAAAATAGCGTCTTTGTGTGGAGAGCAGCAATTTGGTAATGGGAGAGTGCATTCCAGTAGCATGCACAACAACACGAGTGGGAGGAGCAGTTAATATGACACTTGTTTACAGTGCATGAAACCCAAGATGAGGCCGATATGGCGCAATAAATACCTGTGGAGAATGTGAAAAGAACGTTTATAGCCGTAGTTAAGTTATAAAAGATTGAAATAGACCAGGGCTAATTTTATTGTTTCATCACTTTTTTAAAGGTAATGGGTGACCCAACTTTCTATGAAGACCTTGAAAATAAATTCTGAATGAATCTTCAAAACTGCTTCTCAACAACAACCAAATATTAGATCCACGGGCTTAATATAACAAATGCACTGTATCCCGCTCCCATTAAGCATTAATGTCTAGAAGCTGGTCTATTCCTCCGTGTTCCTCCGAGCCTTTCTTTCGTTTCCTGTACTCCAGAGCAGGGGCTATATGTCATTTCATATAGGTCAAGCTCGTTTAGCAAATCTACATTCTCAGTGAAGGCAGGTCACTCGTGGAATGCTCTGCCACCACACATACGTTCACAAAACACGTACAAAACGTTCAAGCATAACCTGAAGGAATGGCTTGTTGCCAATCAGGTGTGCAATCATTGATATGCTCTCTGTCCTGATGCTTGTTTCGCCTATATGTGCATTTGCTTTTTATGTGTATGTTGTATTGTAGCTGGGTTTGTTATGCCTGATGCATGCTGCATCCCGTTATGTCTCTGGTCTATTGTTGTACGCTTTCTTTTGGCTGTATATTGGTTTTGTTTATATGTTGTTGTCAGTTTGTCTATGAATTTTATTTCCATTTTATTTTGAGATTTTGTTATTTTAGGCTGCCTTACAAACA
The DNA here is from genome assembly GCF_009769545.1 of Cyclopterus lumpus. Taxonomy (NCBI): domain Eukaryota; kingdom Metazoa; phylum Chordata; class Actinopteri; order Perciformes; family Cyclopteridae; genus Cyclopterus; species Cyclopterus lumpus. The sequence goes on from NC_046973.1 coordinate 15,182,906, forward strand.
TCTGTCCAGGGACAGCAGATGGAAATAAGCCTATCTGGCTAACTCTGGCTCACTTACAGTCCAACTGTTGATTAGTGTGCATTGTCCCTGCAAAATAAATGAATAAAATAAAAAATATTGAGTCAGGTTTTTAATGAACACACGCTCGCTGACACATTCGCTGATGGCAGCTACTTGGCAATGACCATTGACCTCTAGTCTCATCATTTCCTCTCAGTGACATAACAGGGAATCCTTTTATTAGATCCATGGACTCCCTCTCCAGAGATGACAGCGAGACACTGATGAATGCGTAGCCAGAATTCCTGTGGGTTTAAAGAGGTCAAGCCCAGGGGTCAAGCAGGAAATACCTCTGGATGTAAACTCTATTTTGTTTTCGTAGGACCTGACCTGCACAGTGTTCATTGACCAACATGCGGGTTGTCATGGATGCTGCTCGTCATTGAGGGCTCTGTAGACATCTGAAATGTTATTTTGTATTAGCCATGCTCGCCGTGTGGCTTAAGGATGGCAACATTCGCGGCCAGTCAACCACTTTGGTCCGGACTAAAATATATTGTTTCATTAGAGCCACCATGAGTTTTGAGTTGGAGGGATTGATTTGAACATTTCATTTATTGCCCGACTGAATTTTGTTGTATTTTAACAGTTTCATTTTCATGCCCCCACAATGTCTCGGGCTTCTTTTTAGCAACCAGAAGTGGGTGGAGCTAAGCACAACCAAACGCTGAATAGGACATTTCTTAGGTGGTTGGAATTAACTCTCATGAACCAAAAACATACTCTGAAAGGGTTAAAGTTCTGAGATGAAAACACAGACAACTCCCAGAACAACCTGCCCTAAAGCATACCCTTTATGGCCTATTTGAAGAAGACTTGAAACTAGAGATTGAGACCATAAACTCATGTTTACAATGTCCACTGAGGTAAAACATCAAGTGAGAAGCAGAGTCCTTTCCTCATAGACTTCTATACAATCTGACTTCTTTTTGCAACAAGAGTCGTCGCCCCCTGCTGGCCAGTAGAAATAATTCACGTTTCAGACACTTCCACATTCAATTACTTCTACCGATGATCGCAAACTGCTTCCTTCGACTCCACATGACCTCGGCATCCTGACCTCTCCAAACTGCTACTTTGAGATTAATATCTTGACCCCAGAGAGATAAAGAGAGAGAGAGGGAGAGAGAGAGATTTACAGTTCACTTGGAGCCACGAGCATTTTGTTGGCTGTAATCTCAGCATTTCTGTCTACTGTGAGCTCACTCTTTATGGGGACTGAGTCAGATGCAAACAAATCTCTAGAATACTCTTAATGCTCCATAAATTATACAGATATATTAGTCAGAGTTGAACGCATTGTCACACACACACACACACACACGTGTAGATCCACATTTTTCCTGAGAGCAAACACGCGTCTATACACACACACACACACACACACACACACACGCGGGATAATCCCTGCCCGTGTTTTGGTCGGTCCCTTATCTGAAGTAATGGCGGCTCAGAGCCCTGATTCGTTTCCCCCTCTCTCTAAACAACCTCTGATACCGCAGACGCATCATCCTGCATATTTAACGCGCGCACATCCATATGCACAGGCGGGCCTTTTATGCCTGCAATCATTTCTTTGTTTTTTTGAGGCACATTTGTTTCATCAACCTAATGTGAACATGACGGGCACCGTCGGTTCATTGAAATGCAAATTGACAGATGAGAGGGGAGCGCATTTATTATTTATTTTCCACCTTGAACGGGGCCCCCCCCCACTCACCTTTTTTAATGTCATGTCACATTATCTGATGTCACCTGGGACAGAGCCTTAATAATGGGGATGAATGAAGCTGTCAATGGACGGGGAACGGGTGTTTTATACTGACAAGCAGGCAGGGAGAGATGGAGGCTTTATTATATATTATTATACACTTTATTAACCCGCTGAAGGAGAACAGATCAGCTGGTGGTTGGGCTGTGGGTGCAGATGTACATTTAGTTAGTAGCTGGCTTAAAAGAAATGGCTTTCTGACATTTGTTTTACGGATATTTACATTCCTGGGAAGCGTTTGAGTATTTTTAATGGTTTTCTGGCTCTTATCAACTGGAACAATTTCATGTCTTCCTAGAAAACTACGGACAAGAGAAAGTTATAGCTGATAGGGATGGGCGCTTTTAGATTGGCTACTTTAAAAATGGAGCTCATTTGTGGGACCAACATTGAAGCTGCTGCTGACTTTGTCTTCTTAGCCTGTTAACCCCTATGTTCTTCTACTTGGGCTTCACCATGTTAGGAGCGTCACTGTTGCGTAAGAGTGGGATTTAAAGCCGTTACACTTAACACCAGTTTAGGCGACCTGTTGTGTCACTGCTGATTGTCGCCGTGGTAATCTGCATTTCAGCTGGCCTGGCAATCTTTGGTGCGTGTGCGTGTGCGTAATGCTTGTAGACCTGAATGCACGATGCCAGAGAGGTGCTCACACAGGTGCACATCATCGACACCGCTCTGAGCTCAGATCAGAAGTGCTAAGTGAGATGAATTTGGCGAGGAGGAAAAGCGTGCGTGCGTGCGTGAGTGTGTGTTCGCGCCTGTTTGTGTCCGTCAGCGGCTGAATGACTGAGTACAGCAGCAGCTGGGACCGACTGCTGGATCACAGATTCGACATTTGACACACACACACACACACACACACACACACACACACACACACACACACACACACACACACGTCTTACTCAGTCCTGCAGCAAACACAGCAGAAGCTCTTCTCAAGCTGTGCAGTAGCTCTGATACAGTAGCTTTGTGTATATATATGTATAATATTGCTTTTTTATTTCAACAACACAATACATTTCAGGAGGATTTTGTTGTTGAGGACACAAGCCGAGTCCAATCAAGGAGCTTTTTTGAAAACAAGGAGAAATCCCTTTTTGATGGTCTGTCTTCTTTTCATAATATGTTACTTGGCTTTGAAGAATATTCCTTGATAGCAACTTTACAATCGTCAAGAGGATTTACAGTTGTTCAGTTTTGCGGATGTACAGACTTGTTACAGCTGCATACATCCAACACCTGGATTCCGCTACACTTCCTGCCTCCTTGTTTTCGTCGCGCCTGAGTGTCATTCAGAGTAATTCTACGGTTTGATCGCCATGCTGAAACACCTGCCCGGTGTCCGCATCGACCCTGCCCCTCTCAGGCCTCCGTCAATCAGCAGGGACATGGATGAGAGAGCCCTGCGCTTTGAGTTGGAGCGGCAGGCCTGTCAGAGTCTCAGACAAGGTGGGATACCTGTTGTGTGTCGTGCTTTATGAAGGCAAACTGATTTTAAACTGTGCGTAGCCTGGTGGGGGAATTGCTTTGACTGCAGCGGCACCATTTAGCTGTAAACTGGCTAAATGGGCGATATTTGCTGGTTACTGTCAATATAGAAAACGGCATATTAAATCAGTGTACAGGCCTTCCTCCGAGTGTCATCCAGGTTTATTTTCTGGGGCTCAGGTGTTAAGTGGATCAAATACTCTACAAGTGGCTGGGTTACAGTTGGGGCTCGGCCAGCCTGGGCACAGCACACTTTGCCTCGAGCACATGAACTCAGCAACCTGTTGACTGGAGAGCGGCGTGGGCCTCGGACCAAAGTAGCAGTTTGGACCCATTTAGGAAAGGACAAACTCCAAGAGACTCTCAGGGATGTCTCAAGTGAAATGGCATGAATTGAGCCAACTCCTACGAATGCGATTTGAGGTTGTTATTATTATTATTATTATTATTATTATTATTATTATTATTATTATTATTGTTGTGTGTTGCTCAGTGTGGTTTCCTGTGGACTCTAGCAGGGCACGTTTTTTTAAAACAGATGGGCATCATTACAATTAGTGGTAATAATGAGATAAATTGACAGAAGATTAACCAAGCAAAGCTGAGACTTATTCTCACCACAAGTGGCCGCTCCTTCTCCTGTGTGTGTGTGTGTGTGTGTTGGCAATTGACAGTACAGTCCTTTTTAATTCCAATGGCCGCCCGGAGAGATTGGGTTCCAAGCGGTTACAACATGGACACGAATAGAAAACTGAGTCAGAGGGCGACAGTGGAGGACCACAGGTTGGAGATAGAAACAGAGGGTACAAAGAATAGGAAGTGCTGTTCTGAGGCATGAAGGCGAGTTGACAGAAAGACAATAATTCCATTACAGAAACATGTAGATAAGGAAGCACGTTTAATAGCACTCAATCACGATTTTAATAATGGGGCGAATTACAGACAAACAAATCCACAAGGGTGTGCTTCCGCAAGGTGTTTACGCTGTTCGGCCGGCTGCCCGGACGAGGCCCTCGTGTGTGATTATTAGAATTGATCTTGTCTGCATTAGACTGTTGTTGAGGGAGGGTGCACTCACCGTTATGTGGTGGCATTTGAGCAATGAACACACTTTCCCAGAATAGATTCTGTATCAGCACATCGCATCACTTGCCTGCCGCCTCCTGACACAAATCATCTGCCTCGAAAACATGTGTTTTGTGTGTTTTGTGTGTGTGTGTGTGTGTGTAGGCTACGCTGGCGGTAAGCTGAGGTATTAAGATGTGTGTTTTATTTCTGCACGTTTTCTTATGCCGGAACTGCGTAGGCATGCACACGTTTTGCATGCTTGAAACAAGTGTGCGTTTTAGTTGGTCTCGTTCGTCATGCCTCGTTTTTTGCCTCCAGGAACCAGTTAAACTTTTCCCGCTGCCGAGGCAGGAAGCTGCAGCCATCCCGCGTCAGCCTCGTGCTCCTCACAGAAATACACGCAGATTGTGTGAAGATTCTCCCTGCAATAAGCAGAGCTCAGATGCATTGAGTAAGAAGACGTTTCCCTCGGGAGTTGGTGGAGACCAAAACGGAGGTAAAAGGGGAGTGAAGATTGGACTTCCATCAGCAGGTGGCCCCGAAACAAGACTCCAAATTAAAGCTAATGTTGCTCCCAAGTGGCCAAACAAGTAGTTGAGAACAGCACATGGAAGCACTGCTTAAACATATTTAATGTATTAATGGTACTATGTTTCCTTTACTAAGGTTCCTTTGTCCTCTGAGTTGTACTTGAGCTTGTGTGCCCTGATTACAGCAGTTTGGTGAGGTATTTGCTAAATGTACTGAGGCACTTTTCTGGCCCACTATCCACCTTTTTAGATGCTATCCACCTTTTTAGATGCTATCCACCTTTTTAAGATGCATTTCCTGTCCAGATCAAATGCAATATTAGTTTGCTGGTTTGAACCTGACTGCTGATCAAGTGCTGTGTTTGGAGGATCGCTGTGCCGAGGAAAGTTGAGCTACAGTTTGAATGTCATTGGGGCGATTGGCGTCTGTCCAGAAGTGGCAGCAGTAAATTTTGGACTTTATGGATTTGTCCTTTCCCAGAATGACGCAGCAGCAGCGCGGGGGTTTGGTGTATGTTCCCGACAAAAGAGGAGAGCATGTTTGCGTGTTTAGAAAATGAGGATCTGGTGTGTAATTGAATGAACAGCATGCAGTTTGCACTGGAGGCAATGTCATGTGTTCAAGGTGCTATCTTATTACTGGTAGTTGCCTCGACAGATATCCCACTTTGCAACAGCTCTTCACTGCAAAGGTGTGAGCTAATGTCGTGGCTGCAGATGGTCCGGGTGTGGGACTAAAAGAGGCCTCCACCCAAATTTTTTTTTCGAGATGCCCTTTTTCTTTAAACTTGTAATGCCGACTCCATGACTCACCTATGCCGGAGCTGCCGATCTGCAGAAGATCATTTCCTGACCGTTTTAATATTTTCTTTTGGGAAGCTCGCTCGTTCCTTACATTTTTTTTTTTCCCCCCCGCTGTTCTTTTTCACATGCAAACATGCACAGTTGGCTCTGAACGCGGTGAGTCAGAACGCTTCTCTGAGCGCGTGTGAACGTAGAGCACCGTGACCCCGAAATGCAAATGTCCTGCTTTTAATGATAGTTCCGTGTCGGTATCTGAGCCTCCGTATTACACCTGAGTGGAAAGACGGAAGCGCACAGGTCTTGGGGAATAAGTGAGAATAATAAACATCTGGATCTCCTTCCTTTTTATGGGTCTTGGTCACACAGTCTTCTGTGGTGAGGAGCTGTGACACATGCAGCAGTGAAGCGTACGCACGGCTTTTTTAATCAACTACTTGAAACAGGAAACCGTCTGCGCCGTGGTTTCTTAGTATGTTCATGCTTGTGTGTTTCCCTTGCAGTGTGTCGCATAACCTTTTGGTTGTCTTCTCACAGACGACCACAGAGAACTAATTCTGCTCATCAGCAGCTAGAACCTCTGTGAAGAGCCTTCGATGACCCGATTGTTACTTGCATTCATAGACAGAAAGCCTCCTTCTTTGATGTGTTCCTGTATACTCGCAGCCACGTTGTGAGTACACGCTGCTGCCTTTGTGGCTTTCTGTGGCCGGGAGCTGAGGTAGAGATGATGTCTGCTCGGTGTGGCCACGCTTTCTACTCATTCTGCACCGGCTGACTTGTGTTTTCTTCTGCTTCTTGTCTCCGTCTTGGCGTTCAGTTCTCCAGCTGAAGCTACAGCAGAGAAGGTCCAGGGAGGAGTTGATCAGCCAGGGAATCATGACACGTAAGTAAAGCAAGGCAACGTGTTTGAGAGGACGGTGTGGGTCCACGTGCTGAAGAAGTCCTCGTTTCCATTTTTGAGGAGATTCAGACTATAATTTGTTCACAATGTCGGCCTTTTATGATTATTTAACGCTTTGCTGATGCAACCATTTCAAAATCACGATTGGTCTACAATGTTCTCATTCAGTGTGATAATGAAGCAGCGATTATTTTCAATGTTGACCTATTTTATTGATAAAATGTCACTATTTGGTCAAACCTAAAATGCCTGTAACTTCTCACCCTTGATGCAGTCAAATAGCTTGTTTCTGCCAACCAACAGTCCATTCATCAATGCTATCCAACTTATAATAAAAAGAAAAAAGCAAACCATCAAATCCTCATATTTAAGAACAGCTTTGACAAAAATAATTAGGCAATTATTGCAAATGTTGCAGTTACATTTTCTGTTGATAAAGTAATTAGAATGATATACAATTGAACTAAATGGTCCAAATTGGAACTTGCCTTTTGTCTCACCATAACCAAAGCAGAAGATTAATATGACATTTGTTCTATATACTACTTTAAAACAGTTTTTTTAAGTTCAACAAATTATTTTTAGTTTCAGCCTCAGTATTTAGTCCATACACATCGCCAGGTAGACTAAATATTAGAAGCTTTTCTCAGTATAATTCAATAGAATTCTCCAAAATGACAATGAGTCACATCACTAGAAACAGTTTCAACAAAATGGAAACTGTGCTCCGAGTGAAGGGAGGAAGTGTTGCGGGGCGGTTGTGTTCTTTTTTTAACTATCAGCTGAGTGTCCGTTTCATAAAGTTGATTCTGTTTCATGCTGAGGTTTTTTTTTATTCACTCGCGGCCTGTGAGAATCAGCCGCGTTCGCCTCACAACTTGAGTGCTCGGAAGTGATATAGATTGTGGTCAGGACGGCGCCATCGTCTCCCAACCGGCTTCAAAGAGAGGTGAATCAAGACAACACTGCAAGCGTCATCAACGACATCCGTTTACCGCTCTCTATCTGATGGAGAGATTTCCCTGTGCGCCATCAAACTCCAAATATTTTGACTGTTAGTGCTGATTATATGCTGTTGGCTTTTCTTCCACGTCTATTGAATAGAAAATGCGTCTGCAGTGTTAAGAATGCCGTCGTTATCATCCCATACCACAAGAAGAACACCCCGTTCCGATATTAATAATTATTTTAGAGAGTGGCCCGCCTATTATAATCCCATTTAGTTTCGAGCACACTAGTGCCACCTTTTTTCTCTCTCGAAAAATATCTAAAATACGTTTTCTCAAAGGAAGCGCTCCTATTTTTGTGCATCCACCTTTTATTGTTCTGCTTCACACACACACACAAACACACACACACACACACACACACACAAACACACACACACACACACACACACACACACACACACACAAATGCACACTACTTCCCTTTTACTATACAGAGCCGACAATACAATAAGTAGTTCTTATCTTTGTGGGACAGACGGCATTAATAACGAGCAGGGCTCAGACCTCATCCATTGGGGAGCTACTTTAAAATGAAAAAGATGCCAGTAGAAATTCGCCATTGTTACCAATGAGGAGACAAACGGTGCCGTTGAGGTTCTTAATTGTCTGTGAGTAGTGAGCATAAACTGTACATGGTTTCTTTGTAGAAACCGACTGGGACGCCGATCCAAATGTTTTGTCCACGTGGTCTCATCCAATTAACCTCTCCACGCTCTTTAACCAAGGGCTCGTTGCTTGATTAGGTGCTTGTTTAGTCTCCTTCAATGTTCATGGGAATTACGGTATGTCCCAACAAGCCCCGCTGTCGGCATTGGTGATGTGACCAGAGCGGAGACTCTCACGTGGAGACAGGAGGTCAATGATGTCCTGCTGTCCTCGACCGCAGGTCGGCATGCCGCCTGACTACCGCTTAGAAACGGTGAACTTTTGGCTACGGGGCGGAACAATTAGCGGCTGACATTTAGGCTATACCTTTTCGTGTCACATGACCTTTATCATCATTGTCCCTGTGGTCTCTCATGGAGACAGACACCACTTAGTGTACAACAGCGGCGATCACCACCGGAGCTCCACATTTGCATCTCTGACTCATCTCGTCCTCCCGCTTGTCTTCTTTACTAGATTCCGCTTCGCTAGGCGTACTATATTTTTCTAATTCGGGTTTTATGATTCGTAGGAATAATCAGTTGGTCAAATGAGTTTGGCACAGGTTGTCATGGTTACCTGGCTCCAACTAACTCTCAGGAAGTGATAATTACAGTTCAGCGAGTCAGCATAACTATAATAATATGCTACTATAAATACAGTATGTTGGACGATAGTACGGGCATTGTGTATGTAGCGCATAGTATGCAATTTTTGTTTTTTAATTCGTATGCTGCGGGTACAACAGACTACGAGTCATTTTCCATAGAAGCAGTTGACGTGAAGCTAATCTATAACATTTTGTCAACGGATTTAAAGTTAGATTTCCATTTTTCTCTTTTTTTTGTCAAACAAGAACATTGGAAAACGTTGACGGACATATTTATTCATACTCTTTGGTGATGAAGTCAACACTTTCTCTCGCTCTGGGTCGATGGTCTCACAAATGTTCACTTGACCTCGCTCAACAATGGCGGTCGTCCTCTGGCCACCCTTCTGTGATCGAGTATCTTTATCACTCACTGTCCCTCCATTCGGCCTTCCACATTCCCATTAAAGAATAATCTTTTTTAAATGAGAACTTGTGTTTCTTCCATTAGCCGTGCTGTGCGTGGGTTCATTTGGCTCAGCGCTATAATAAGCTTGCAGTGTGAAACCCTGCCTAGCATGTTATTTATACACTTCTCAGATGTGTAAAAAATGTTTCTCAGCTAAACCGTAATGTGCTGATGAAGTCTTTTTTTTAATATCTGTTAGCGAGAGCAATAAAAAGAGCATCATACTGGATTTACACTTACTCGTGGAGCTGCTACATCTGTGGTCTATATAATGTGATGACGGCAACAAACTTGGCATGTTGAATTGTTTTAGGTACGTGTGTGGCTATTCAAGTAATACACAGAGGGGAGTTTCTTGAGCAACAAGCCAGTCGGTTAACGCATAAGAAAAAGGAAAGCCCCGGTTGGCAGTGGACTGAACATCAAAACACAGCCACCGCCAGAGGAAGTGAGGCTGCTCCATGTTCTCAAAGTTTAAAGACCGGGAATTCTGGTTAGCTTTATGGCAAGAAGCCACGATGCAGCCACTCATGCTCATAATGGGGTCTTTTCTCTCTGACCTCACTCCGCTACTCTCTATTTCCTCCTCTTCATTCGCCCTTCGGTGTGTTGTTCCATTTTTCTTCCAGCTGCCTCTCTTCATCTATCGTCCTCTCCTCGTCTTCCCTACGTTCGGCTTTCTGATGCGCCGTCTTCTTCCTATCCATTTTGACCTCTTACATCCCTCCAAGACCTCATTTTGTGCTCATCCATCCGTCGCTCCCTCCATCCCACCCCTCATTTTTCCCATGTAGCTGACTGACAGGTGGGCTCAATCCCCCTTGTGGATGGGTGAGAGGTCTAAGAGGGTCTATGTCCCCAGGGAGTGCAAGAGTGAGTGTGTACCAGCAGTTTGACAATGCTCAGCGACGTGAACTCAGGCTTGAACAGGTACCAGCAGTCTCGCCCAGGGTCGCTAATTTTGTGTGTGTGTGTGTGTGTGTGTGTGTGTGTGTGTGTGTGTGTGTGTGTGCGCAGTCAGAAAGTATTAGGACAGCAACACATTTTCTGTTAGCTCCAGCACATTGGAGTTGAAATGAACTGAATTGGCCAGTCACAAACACACCACTGTTTGGCCATTTAAAAACTTATTTTTGTGCATGTTTGAGAAACAAATGGACATGGACGCCCTCCCATTAACCTCTCAGTTCATTGGGTTGGTTCAATTCCAGTGTGCCGACAGAAAGCCCAAAACAGGGGAAAAACAAACATATTTGAACTGCGTGTTCATCCTGCATTGTGTTTGTGTTGCACTGGGAGAGGAAGTTAACTCGCTTTAGCTGTCTGAGTCTTTCAACTATCATTTAATCTGAATGCTTAAAACACGATAAGCTAAGAGGGTTGGACATGCATGTTATAGCTTCATGACATACATCACCTTTAAGAATGGTGTCAACCTTTTTATAAGCTTCACAAGGGCTGCTTGCTACATTATGCTGCAGTGTTTCGCCATGAAGAATGAAAAGGCCCGTCAGATTGGCGATCAGATGCTATATTGATGACTTAAGGGTTGATCAATGATTTTTATTTATTCTGCTTCCGCTCACCAAACACTGTGCTCCATCAGCGTAGTTGACAGAGCTGTTGTAGCTCATGGGTAGAGGAGTCATCCTGCAACCGCAAGGGTAGTCGGTTCGATCCGTATCATCCCCATAGTTCCACAGTGTCTGCTCCTTAATGATGGGTTGGAAGGTCCAATTTCATGTATGTAAAATAAGGTAATATGACGATTATAAATTTCTTCGAAAGCTTCTTTCTCAATTGTGGCAAACCGTCTCATCTTGCATCAGCTGCTGTGTACTGGACCCGTCTCGTGCTGCCTTGCTTTGTTTTTGGAGCCTTTTCCCAATATCCTTGGCTAACAGCAGCTGCGATGCAAGCAGTGCGAGCATCAATAAATTGGTTGTCTGCACATCCCTCACTGGCGCACACCTTTTTCACATGGCGTTTCAGACATCTGGGTAAACCCCATTATGTCCCCCAAATACAAGATAGTCGGTTGTTCTATGACACTATGACCCCTGCTGGCTGTTTTACTGACGTGCGGTCACGAAACTCCCCCCACCGCTTCCTACTGCCGCCGCCCCCTCGGTGACGTGAGATCGCCGATAGGCACCAAGTTAGATATGAAAAAAAAAAACCTAACTCTGATGATTAGTTTTAGATTAGCTAATTTATGCCTACGGGAGAGTATGTGTGTGTAGCCCAAGTTCATTCGCGTGGGTAAAATGTCCAAATCTAGGTTTACACCAACAATGAATCTATGTTCAGTACCCTAATAACTTCCTTATTCAACCCTGCCTCTTGTCTGTCTTATCTTACAGCCTCCTCTTCATTCATAGGGGCTTGGTCAACAAATATACATATGCCAGGTATATACAATGTTCAATTTACAACTCCGCAGTGTCATTGAGCAAATCAATCTGAAATAGTTGTTAATAAAAAGCATGTTTTTTAAATGGACCCTGGCCTTTAAACTGATCCCCATCGTGCTCGAGTTGTGTATATTGCTGCTCAATAACCTGCTTGCTTATATATTCTTCCATGCAATATAACATTAGGTTTAGATTCTTGTTTTAGAATCATAAAGCCTGTACGGATGTGCTGCATTTAACTCAGCATTTTGGTGTCATCACAACCCTTTAGGCTTTTAGGTGTCTAGCACCACTAATCCCTGGGTTTTTGCATAATCATAGGCTTGCAGCAAGTCTTGCTTGAGTCATTTGGGAATGCTGAACAGATTCTATAAATTTCACTGCGGTAAAGAGACTCGTTGGACTGGAACCTTCAGAGTCTAGCCCATTACACCACTCCTTTTACCTGTTAGTGGGACCACTGCCCAGGCCATTATGCATTTAGTTCTGTCATGGAATATAGGAGCAGGCCTTGACTACGCTGGCATGGCACTCATAATGAGAGACAGGAAAAGCTTTGGCAATGTAGGAGCAATATTTCTCCCCATCAGTTAACCTATTCAGACTGAACTGGAGCTGAACTGGAGAAGCAAAGAGCCATTCAAAGTCATTTTCCTCTCCATTTCCCTCAATGGCATGAATGTACACACTGCCATGTTAATGTACTCCCTCTCTCTCTCTCTCTCCCCCTCCCTCTCATTCTTTATCTCTCTCTCTCTCTCTCTTTTTTCTTCAAGCCCTGAAAAGTTCAGCTGTCTTCCACGAACAGAGACGGTGCTTGGAACGAGCTCGGGTGAGAAGGCCTTCCTCGATTTGATCAGTGAACTGTCCGGTTTCAAGCAAACAGCTATCTCTGCATATGCCAGAAAAATATTATATATATATATATGTGTATATATATATATATGTGTACATACACACACACACACACACACAGACACACACATATATATATATATATATATAATATGTATATTATAATTCTAAGTCGGTATTATAAATCCAAAGGTGAGTGATTGTCAAAATGTTTTGCTCTGTCAGACTGAGGACTATCTCAAGAGGAAGATCAGGGCTCGACCGGAGCGATCTGAACTGATCAGGATGCACATCCTGGAGGGTAAGTGCCACATAGAGCCTCCTGTCTGTCTGACGGCAAATAGCTCAGAAGGCTCCTAATGCACTGCAACAGAAAAAGAAAAGTACATCGTTTTGTTTCTGCGTGCTTCCAGAGACGTCAGCAGAGCCGTCGCTTCAGGCCAAGCAGCTGCAGCTGAAGAGGGCTCGCATTGCCGATGATTTGAACGATAAGATCTCCCACCGGCCGGGGCCCATGGAGCTGATCCACAAAAACATCCTGCCTGTTCACTCCAGCATTAAGCAGGCCATCATAGGTACGCCGGGCCAGGTTTCAGATGGATTATATTTGATCATCTACACTCCCCCTGAATGTCTGTGTGTCACTTGTCATGTCATGGGTTGCATCCGCCCACACCCCAAAACCACCCCACTCCCCCCTAACCTCACCACATGGGAGTACCTCTTTGTTTTGTTGTTTTTCTGCCCCCTAGTGGCCACGAAATACTGAAAACACCTTTAAACACAATATGCCCTGCTACATGTGGAGGAGGGAGGTGTAATATACATGTGAAAGTGTAATACATCGCAACACACCCACAGTGTAAGGCTCCTGACAGGATGTCCCTACACACAGACCCGCTTGACAGACAGGAAGTCCCCTCTCTGCTGTCAGTTTTAGATGGCAGAACCTGTTAATAAAAAAACTCATTCTCTTTTATTAAGAAAATTACACACTAATTGAAGAGTTAGGACTCTAAATGAATGAAAGGGATTTTAATCAGTTGCAATTTGGGCATAGTGACAAGATGTAATGACCCCAATTTCACCCTTTTCCATTATAACGGCAACAATAAAAGAAGAAGGAAAAAAAGGAGCCGTTCTGTCAAACTGTTATCGTACATCTCCAGTCCAGTGCTGTCAGACATTAGATGATGAGATCAGAGTCGCTGGGTCCAGCTGCTTGATTGATGTGTGGAGGAAAGAACTCTGAGATTCAATAACATTCAGCCTCAGTGGATTATCCATCGCTGTCGCAGCCGTACAATAAACACAATTGCATTACTGCCGGTTATTGTGGGAGCACTGGGAACACAAGAGTTGCACACGGTCGACATGCAAATATACAAACGCACGCACGCACACACACACACACACACACACATACACACACACAGACACACACACAGGCACGCCGGAGCAGTGAGGAAGTCATCACATTATTGGATCAGAGGGTGTTAAATCAGCCCCATGTTGTCTTTTCATTATCACCTGCTGATGTTAGATTAATGACCAGCGGTGTGTTTTACATCGCTGTCTGCTGCACTGTAGCAGCTCCTGTAATTAAATAACACACATGCGCCAGCAAAAGGAAAGTCTCTATCCTAGTCTAGCAAATCCCTGTAAAGACTCGAGAGTCTGCATAATAATGAAAAGATGATATGATATCCCTGAGGGAAATATTAGCAGGACCACGACTTGGATTAATTCCTGTGCTGGAGGTCGTTTCAACCTGATTCTCATTTGTCTTTTTACGTTTTCATACAGTTGTTTTTTTTAAAATGATTTATCTGTTTTGTATCATTTGGCTTCTTTATCTGTAGCCCGGCAAACATTTTTGTGAAGAGAATATCGTTGGTGGCACAGAAAGTTGGCATAAACAGGAGGAGCCCTCACATAAACAGTTAATGCACTCATAGCAGGAATTACGCAACTGATCCTCCAGTATTCTCATCATTCACTCAGAGGGATGCCATCTGTCACATGAAAACCAGCATGACTGAGGTGGCCAGGCTTACTTGGCTGCACTGAAAGTGAACTTAGATGAATGAAAACTATTACTGGGATAAAGGACGGAAGAATAATTGTCAAGATATCCTCTAAAACTGTCTTCCGTGGGCACGATGTGCAGCAGAGAGGACATGCGTTTAGGCTTCTCTGCAGCAGACATCGCATAAATGCACCGGCTGACGGTTCTGGAGCAGACATCTGAGAAGAAACTTGTGTGTATTTTCTGTGGGCCTCGACTCGCGCACACGCAGTGGTGCGTTTGCTGATACTTGGAGAGGATGTGCTGGTGATAGTTATGGCTGACTTAAAGGATGCTAACAGGGTGTTATTTCAGTGGCACAGTGCTCCACGGGCTCAACATCTGTACATGCAGGTGATACAAGCTGACCGTCATTGTAGGGATGTAGCAAAAACGGGCCGACACTCAGACCTACATAGCTACCGTGTCCTCCCTCTCTTCCTTCTCAGAGACACGGTTTCCAAAGGCTTCAGGTGATAACTCGTCATGTGATGAAGACAGCAATTACAGCCTGTCTCCAGAACAGCCGGTGAGCCTGGAGTCTCCTCTGGGCCTGCTACCTCTGCCCTCGCCACCAGAGATGCTGGCTGGCAGCCGCGGCGTCCCATCTCCCAGACAGGTATAGCATCACTCACGACGGAGAGAGTGTGACACACACACATCCATGACACACAACATGGTTGTCCTATCCAGTATGATGGCAAACTCGTATGTAGTATGGAGCTTCACTATGTCATGGGAATTTTGATATTTCTCAAATAGCTGATTTTATTGGTATAGCTCTTGGTAAGACCCTGGTGTCAATCAGGGATTAGTTTGGCTCATTTTAAGTATGTTTCCGTCTTATCAATTAGGTCTCTCCTCCTGCTCTTGCTCTCCCACCGCTCTCTGGATCCTCCCCCTCATTCAAGTTGACCAATGGGACGGCAGCATCATCCGCCCAGAGGACAGGAGCGACTTCACAGATCAAGGTAAGTGACATCTGTCCGCCAAGCCAATCAAAAGATGAATGTGCAAAAATGACCTTTTTTAAACCTTGAAAAGAAGCCGTGTGAACTATGCTTTGATGCTCTGATTTAAAGCTGCTCTCATCAATATTTTTATATTAACAATGGATCAAATTACTCTGTAACGAGACAGAGGCCACTTGTAGGGATGAACAGAACATTAAAGTTCATCACCCCTCTCTATAATTCCCATCAGCTCTACAGCCCGTGGTAGCATCTTTCAGCTCATTGTTTGGGTTTTTACGGTCAACCTGTTTCCAGGAGCAGCAAATAACAACACAAAACTATTAAATAAACACTATAAAGACAAAGGTAGTGACCAGCTGGTGGACATATTGGAGCATTTAGTATCTAAAGAGCCAGATATTTCCCTCAGGAGTTGGTAGAGAGCAAAACAAAGGAAGCTACAAGGAAAGTGCATACCGGACATTACAGTGACTGATGCTGTTGTATAAATGTTTACTGTAGGCACCATTCTCTGTTTTCAGTGCCAGCCTAAACCACACTCTGACCGCTCTGCACAACGACACAAGAAACCTAAGGACAACAAGCCAAAGGTAGATTGAAACCGAAGAGGAAACAAATGAGTAACAGGAGCAGCAGTCATTTGGCTATTTGTTATACTGTTAATGTGTTGCCTTCTAGATTAAGAAGTTAAAGTACCATCAGTACATCCCTCCAGACCAGAAGGGAGATAAAGAGCCTCCTCCCCATCTGGACTCGTCTTATGCCAAAATCCTCCAGCAGCAGCAGCTCTTCTTGCAGCTCCAGATCCTCAGTCAGCAGCAGCAGCAGCACTATAACTACCACACCATCCTGCCTGCACCACCCAAGTATGTTGTGCATGTGCGCAAGCTTGTAGTGTGCAGTAACCCCTGGAGATGGTATCTGGTGTAAAGACCTCTGACTCTGACTCCCTCTCCAACAGACCTCAGAGAGATCAGCAGCCATCTTCCTCCTCCTCCTCCTCCTCCTCCTCCATTTCCACAACTACCTCCTCCCCTCCTCGACCTGTCGCTGCCCCTTCAAAGGCTCCGTCTAACCCGGGCTGTCACATCCGTCATTCGGCTGCTTTACGTGGGACAAAGCCAGTGTCTCTACCTCCAAACCTGGACGAAATGAAGGTTAGCTGCACAGCAACATAGAAATCCAAAAGAAAACAGCTCGGGTTAGTTTATGATCCATATCGCGTGTCTCATTCTCTCCGCACAGCAAGAGCTACAGCTCTCTCTGCTGTCTACAAGCTACCAGTCAATGGAGTAACTGGTGTTGACATGTGTAAAATATTTACTAAATGCCGTACCAGAAAGGTGGCCTGCCGACTTAGAGCTGACAGAGAAAGCGGCAGTGATGGATTAGTCTTTTATTAGACCTTTATTTAAAATCAATTGATAACCGATTCTCATTTACAATGATGACCTGGCCAAGAGGCAGTAGCACAGTCCAGACAGGTGACACAAACAGCACATATACAATACAGTATGACAAACACATGAGAAAATGGCTAAAAACAACGTAGGTAAAAACATGTACAAAAAAAAGGCAGATTACTGGATGTTCTTTGTAAAAATGGAAGAGAGAGAGAGAGAGAGAGAGCGAAGTCAGGGCTGGTCAGCAAGTACAGCTGTCAACTATGACCTGTTGCAGCTTTTGTTGAGAGAGGCGAGAGCTGTTAGTCAAAATGAAACGCGTTATGACCAAACACAGTGCGGACTTTTGGAATGATGAGCCTAATGAAGTCACTGGATCTTAAACGCCGATTGCTGTGATTTGAAAAAGAAGATTTGAGCGGTAGTGAAGGGGTCATTCCCAAAATGGATTTGTAGACCACGAGCAGCCAGTGTTGTAGCCGCCTGGTATGAAGGGAGGGCCAATCCACCAATCTGTAAAGATCACAGTGGTGGGTGGTGAAGGGTGCACACGTGGCAAAACGTCTGCCTTTTTGTTTTCTCTCTTCTTTTCCAATAGATCCGTTTACATGTTCCTCTGATCTTGAATCCTCATCTCTTTACTTTTCCTCGCTCTTTCCCGTCAGTCTCAATTTCTCTGTCGTTCCGTCTTTTGTCAGGTCGCGGAACTGAAGTCCGAGTTGAAGTTGCGCAGCTTGCCAGTCTCCGGCACCAAAAACGACCTCATCGAGAGGCTGAGGACCTACCAGGAGCTGAATGGAGGCTGTGACACTACCTGCGCTCCAACAGCAGGGGGTATCACAGGGCCAGGGGCCGAGGGAGCAGGAAGATCCACCAAAACTGCAGCTGCAACCACCAACAACAACTACACATCACAACAACAGCAACCGCTTCAGTGCCACGATACATCTTCTCTGACTGGTTAGTCGAGCAGAAAATGTATCCGTACCTCTTCAATCTCCTCTCGTCATAGAGTTACGTATTCAGGTGTTAAAAGATAAGGAAGAAGTAGTGTGGATAATCTATTATCGTTGTGCCTTCCTCCTACTGTCAAATCTCACCCTCTGTATAGTTGATGCAGGTAGCAGTGCAGCCACTCGTCAGCAGCCCATGACCTGTGGTGGCGCCGCGTCCCCCCCGACCGCCTCACTCACACACTCTGCCTGCTCGCCGGGCGCCATGAGCCTAGAGGATACCAGCTTTAACAGCGACCCCTTGGTTGAAATGGTCAGAATCTTTTATTGTTGTTGTTGTAATACATTGACATAACCTTGGTGAGGGTCATGACGGTGTTATCACCTGAACTACTACCCAAACTACTAGATTATGAGAGGCTTATAATACTTTTTTTTTTACCATTTTACCGAATATCTGTTGGACAACTATTCATATACATTTAATGTACTGCAGATACTTCTTTTCAATAATCATATCTGAAATGGTAACATAATTAATATTTGGTCAAATTTCTAGAATGCCTATATTAAGTTCAACAGTGTATTTAAATAGAAATACTTATAACCTAATGCTATTTCTAAATAGACCAGTCAATAATTGTATGAATCTTTGGTTTCTGACGAAATACCTGCAAAACAAATGACATTTCCGTCTTTGTGTTTAGTGCTAATGTTAAAAAGCTAACGTGCTAAACTAAGATGGTGAGTATGGTAAACATTCTACCTGCTCGACATCAGCACGCTAATATTGTCATTGTGAACACGTTAGCCAGCATACAGACATTAGCATCAAGCTCAAGCCAGCTTAGGCCGTAGACTATTTTACTCCTGTATGTTAACCTGTTCTTATTTCTCTTGCTATCTAGATGAGTCCACACATCACCCATGTGAGCCTTCCGCCATGTTCAGCTGCTCAGCTTGCGACCGGCATTAAAGAAGAACCGAAGTGTTCCGCCCTGGCCCCGTGTCAACTCTCTGTAAAGCAGAAACATTGCCTGGTCTCATCGACGGCCCTCACCACGGCAACCCCGGCTCTAGTGGGGACGATGGACAAGGACAGGATGCTGCAGGAGAAAGACAAGCAGATCGAGGAGTTGACCAGGATGCTGAGGCAGAAGCAGAGACTGGTGGAGGTGCTGAGGATGCAGCTGGAGCATGTGAACCAAGGAGGACCGGAGCCGCCGGTTCTTGTAAGAGTGAAACAAGAACCTCCTGATGGAACTGGTGGCCCTCTCTCATTTGGCCATTCGCTGTTCTCCCCTTCACCGTCACCCGTTTCAAGTGAGGTGGATGTTCTCAAGGTCACTGTTAAACAGGAAGCCATCGAGGCAGAGGAAGTTGCGTGCGAGACAACGATGCAATTACCAGAAATTCATGGATTACCGCGGTCTTTGACACAAAGTCACAAACAGGTTCAGCTCCAAATCCAGCCGGAGCAGATGAGCACACAGGCGAAACAGCAACATGTCCGCCTGCAGCAAACCACTCTGCAGCTGGCCCAGCAGCAGGCCATACAGAAACTCTTGCTCCAGCAACAACGCGGCTTTCAGAACGAGCAGACGGTCACGCAGAACCGCGGTCAGACGCCAGAAAACCTGCAGAAGCTTTCCCAGCAGAGAAAGAAGAAGTCTCACAAGCAGCATCTGAAACAACTCCAGCTGCAGCAGCAACTGTTGCAGTCGCAGCAGCAGCACCTGCAGCAGCAGTCGAAGCAGCATCAGCAGCAGATGCAGCTGAAGCAACAGATTCTGCTGAAGCAGCAGAAGTCGCTTTTACAGCAACAGCAGCAGACTAAACAACTGCAACAAATCCAGATTCAGACAAAGATGCATCTGAAGCAACAGCAGGAACAGCAGAAACAGCAGGCGCAGCAGCAGCCGCCACAGGTCAGGATATCCTTTACGCCACATAGACTGTGAGAACGTTCTGCCGCGTAGGATGCTCCCGATGGTCTCCTGATCTGGTCCGATTTAAGAATATATAGATGCAGCTGGACTGCATAGTTGAATCGGGAATTTTTGGCACGTCAATAAGAAATGTGAAGCAAAAGTGTACGCAGACGCCGATCCGTTCTCTAAAAGTTCTCCTGTTTTTTTGTTTTTTTTATCAGGTGTCTCATGCGTCCTTCAACCAGCAGCCAGGCTCAGCCCCTTCCTTCCCACTGGATCTCCTCAAAAGCAACTCCGGCCCGACTCTGGTCACCGACGGCAACGGCAACCACTTTCTGGTTTCGCTGACCAGCCACATCACTGAGAGCCAAGGGACTGCTGCACCTGGGAGCAAAGCAACCAATCAAATCGCACTGCAGGTACATGACTCACTTTCAGCAATTCTCTTCAAAAGATCCAGATTGTTCTGTGCCTCAGAATATGTTCTCCATGTTAATAGAAGTATAATCACAGGTTAACCAATTACCAAAAAAGAGCTCCACAATATCCAAGATTAATGTTATCAGATGTGCAATGCTGACGTACTCTTTTTATTAAAATAATAAGCACTTATACGAACACTAACTACACCGTTTCTTTTTCCAATAGCGACTCCAGTCGACTCCAGCCAGGCTCCCTGACCACAACCATGTGACTCAAATCAAACAGAGTACGCACGAGAGGTTTTTAAAACAACAAGAGGCAAAGGTGAGTAGTAGGAAAACATTTGAGAGATGTTAAATGTATGTATATTATGGCTTGGATTTTCAGATTGTCACTACATTATTGTCATGGCCAAACAATTATTTATTATAAGAATATCCATCTTTAATTGTATTTATCGTACATGGGGAGAGAATGGCTGTGTTGCCTTTTTATTTGCTCCACTGATTCCAGTCGCAGTGGAAATTAATGATGTTTGCCGTTGGAGACAGTGACGGCCGTCTCTGATAAGAGCCCGATGCTGATGATTATTGCTCCAACGGCATCGTCCATTACCATGATCTATGTTGTTAACAGAGCAGGAACACAAAATTCCGTCGCATCTCAGCTAATTGAGACGTACCGTGTCTCTCGGCGAGTGCAGGTGTGCTGGAAAATGTCAATATTTGGTAGATCGCTGCGTGCTGATGGCACACATTCTTCCCCGCTGTATATTTGTCGCACTCTTAAGAGAGATTATTGATGATTTCAACTGGCAGCAGTACTAGTTGGAGAAATAACTAGTACTGCTGCCTCTGCATACTGTCTCCCTGGAAGGAGAACTTATGTTTCCACTCTTTGTGATGACTTGAAGCCACAGAACGTGAGACCTCAGGTATCTGTAGAACAGCCTCAGCAGGACGTTGCTCTGTGTTTGTCAGCACCTCCCAGTCTGCAGCCTTTCTTCAAGCACCAGGAGACCGCCTCCTCAGGGAACAACACCTCATCGCCACCCTCTCGAGCTGTAAGTAATCTCCGGATGGTGACTCGTGTCATCCAGTCACATTGTAAAGGATTTCCATCTGGCTTTCATTTCCGTCCTCTCTCCTCCAGGAGCTGTGTCCTGGTCTGGATGTCTTGTTTAGTCCTCTGTCTCCAGCGTCCAACGACACAGCTGCCTCGTCGCCTGATGACAAAGTATGACGCACTGCACGTCTGATGGTGTCATTGTGCAAAATTATTACAAATGTTCATCTCAAATCTGTGATTTGAAAGCCGTGGGAGTGTTTCTTAGGTTTTTCTAACCTATATTAATCTACATAAGCCGTTTTTTGCATCGCATCATTTCACATTTCACGTCAAGCGCTCGAGTCACATACTCATGTGCTACGTGAACTTTACACACAGTTTTGAAGGGTAATGTGTGTGTGTGTGTGTGTGTGTGTCCTCAGAATACAGAGCATGAAGAGGATTTTATTGACATCATTTTGCAGACAGGAGGTAAGATGCAATAACATCGTCTGATCTGTTTGTTGTGTAATAACTTTTTTACTCTGCCGTTTGCTGATTATTGGATTGGGAGTGATTGCCTTCATACTTAGTTTCTATGGCTTTGTGCCGTCATCGGGTCGTCTGTACATCCGTCCGGTCTATTCTCGTGAAGGTGATATCTCAGGAACGTCCTGGAACTAATGTCTTAACATTTTGCACGAACATCCACTTGGACTGATTAGAATCCGGTGGCCAAATGCCTCTGTGACCTCTGACAACGGGTCTTTTTCCAAACCGGTGGCATTCATCTGCTAACTGACAGTTTCACGCAAATATCTTCATCATGGATGAATGGAGGATGCTGATGATGATGATAATGATGATGATGATATTTGGGCCAGATGGATGTGAATTGCGACTTGACTGGACGGCGAAGGTTTAATTCTGTCTCTTTCTCCTTCAGAAATGTCGACGACTTTCAACCCAGCACCGGACCCTTCTCTGGACTGTCTAAATCCACACTCCTCTTCCTCTTCTCCTCACCCCTCCCCATTCCAGCTGATGCTATCCCCCCCCATGCCTTCGTTTTGTGACACGCAGCAGTCGGCCTCCTCGATGCAGTCTGATCTCCAGACTCTGGCCGACGCCATCGACGGGAAACAACACCTCTGTAGCACCGAGAGTGGACGCCTGGAGGACTTCCTCGAGAGTACCACCGGTAAGCCCCTCCTGGGGGTGGAGCCTGGAGGCCTGATGACTTTGATTGATGACCTCCACAGTCAAATGCTGTGCACCCCCAGCATCCTGGACCATCCCTTGTCTCCCATGGATACCTTCGACCTGGCAACGGAGGGGGGAGCATGGGTTGGACGGTATGGATTGGTTGGACCTCACCATGGGGGGAGAGCGGGGGGAGGAAACCTCCACGCTGGCCCCACTTTGCTCCCAAACACCCCCTAGTGTCTTTTCAACAGACTTCCTGGACAGCTCCGACCTGCCGATACACTGGGACTCCTGCCTATAGCCCATAGCAGTCGGACAACAAGGACGTGGCTCAGTTGCACTCACTGACGGAGTTACACATAGCCACAAAAAAACATGTAATTTATTGCTGAGGCTTCAGTATTGGATTAGAGAACTCTTTCTGTGTCCTCTCACACACTGGTGTATTGAATCTTCAAGACCTTTATTTAATTTACACACTATTAGTGTATTGATTTGTGTGCGTAGACACTTATTAGGCAGGCCCTATATTATTATTCTATATTGCTGCTTTAGCAACAGTTTTGTCAACACAGAGGCAGTGCTGTGGATTTGGGCCTGATTATTGATAAGACACTTTTAACTGAGCCGTGAACGCGTTGCTCACATATAAATTAATCTCATCTTTTCTTGACACCGCGTTACCGTGAATGCATCAGTTTGACCTTTTTGTCTAATTAGCAGTGCAAATCCTCAGTTGCCTTGAGTAGTGATGATAATCAATAGTTTACCACTACAGACAATCAATAACCAAAGCTGAGGTCAAAGATAAGGATTTTCTAGCAACATGATGATAGTTAATAGGATGGACGAGCTGCACTCTGATGCTATCATTTCAAAAGATGATGTGATTCTGAATCTCATGTTATTCGTATCAGCTTTTGAAGCAGTATTACAGTGTTTCTGAGCTCCACCACCTCATGCCACTGAGCGCCTTGTGCCATAAAGATCTGCAGCTGCCACGCTCCCTTTTATAAAACCTTTAATTTTACTGCAGCAGTGGCCGACATTCTGCCACGCTCGGGTCCCGGTCCCGGTTCTCCCGTGCCTCCCTTCCCTCCAGTAGCAGCGTGGCTTTGGTGTTGACGGCAGGTGAGCTCCAGGTCCTGCAGCTGCAGACGGACCCCGTAGTTCCTTTTGCCCCCCCCCCCCAACGCAGTCGACACAGGTCATCCTAGACCACGTGAAAGACCCTCACAACCACCACCTTGTCATTGTCTGATCCCATCGGAGCCCTTCACATCACAACGAGCCCCATTGTGCGCGACCAGACGAAATCTAATCCAAATCCCATTTGCAACTGATTCGCTGCACAAAGCATGCTGGGATACATACCTGCGTTGTGGACCACGAGAGGGACGGGCAATTTCAAAGACTCAAATAGTGCTTACCTCAAGACAGCCAATCCAGCTGCAGCACGGGCAACGACAACCAGGAAAGGCCAAAAAACGAGACTAACGATAATAGTTTTGCAGTTTCTATCTCTCAAGGTAAAAACAAAAATGTCTTGTTCAGCTGCGTTCACAGCAGGAGTAATAATTCATGCATTTCATCCACAATCAACTTTTTAAACCGCATGCTTTAAAAAAAAAAAAAAATAGTTGACATACAAACTATGAAATTGTTTCACACAGTACAGTGACTTTACAACCCAGATTATTCATTTCAGATTATTGTCAATGATGCTAACAAAATAATGGTTACATATAAAATTGATATTTAATATTTGTCCATATTCAAAATGTTTTTTTAATAGAATTGCACTTATATTGGTTATGTCTTTGTTTTGAAGTCTTCTGAATGTAAACACGGTCGTAGTTGCTGCATCTCACATGAACTACACTGCTTGGTTTAGGCGCTACACCGGTGCTCTTCATGGCTACGTGCCGTCTGGTCTCCGTGGTAACGTTGGACACTCGGGTCTTGATAACTACCGTTCTGTAGTTTCACTCCCTTTCCATTTGCACTTGTTGTTTTCATTTTGCATGTGTCCACACACATTGTTAAAGGAAAGGATAACTCCTGCAGTTTGATAGATTCTTCACAAATGCCTTCTTCATAATGATTTTTAGTGTTATTTAGTTGTTGCTCTCAATGCTGACATGTGGGTATCCTGTACTGCATCAGTACTTTTGCCAATGGGGATTTAGTCCTTTTTCTCTTTGAGATATTACAATGATCTGTTATATAAGTTTAGACACATTGTTACGAGATGCATTTATCTGTCTTTTTTTATTTTTCAGTTTTTCCTCTGCGGAACACTCTGGTGATACAGCTTTGTGTTTACTGGGACTAATTCTGACAAAATGTCTGTATTGTGAATCCAAAACTTCTCCTTGGAGACGCACTGCAACAACAAACACACGTTTCATTTTGATTCACACCATCTTTTTACACTTTTATTGTTTTTTTGTCCCCAGGTACAAACTACACTATGCTTCAGGTTGTATTGATTGTCCAGTGCAAACTCCTTTTGATTTGTCAGACTTTGGTCCAACAGTCCAGCTGTTTTTAGTTTAGGTATGTGTTAAAACATTCAAACTGGCCATTAAGAGATCCCTTTGAAACTGTGAACCTCAGCCTCACAAGGCTTATCCTAAACCTAAGCCATATACTACAGCTTACTATTATAAATGCAACAACAGCTGATGTATTGTCTTGATTTTTATCAAATAAATAATGTTTTAATTGAGTATCCGTTATATAGTCGGGTATTGTATGCCAGACCGTGGCTAAATACTGCAAACTCTGCTATTTTATATAGTTATAATATATGATTATCTCACCTCTTATAAGTTGTTGTTCCTTTTTGAAGAAAATTCAAGTGCCTTTGCATGATGTAGCAAACACATCTCTGTCCAACTTATGTGGACTTTCAAACGCGAAAAGAAAATGCCTTTTTCCTGCTGTATTCTTCAGTCAGTCAGTGTTGAGCCAGATTTTTTTTTCTAAAACAAAAGGGGATTTGTTAATAAAAGAAAAGATAATTAAGTCTGTTGTGGTAAGATTATTTCAACTACGGGTGAATCGAGGGGAGTAAAGGGGGACGCCATCCCCCGTGTTAACCTGCCATCTCCATCCCATAGTGGCAGTGGGTTGTTTAGTTTGAATATAATGTATATAGCTCCCAAATTGACATTTAGCGCAATCATGCACAAATACATACAGTTATAAGATCTTGCATATTCAAAGCCCCAAAATATCTTAATTTCTTAGGGAAGCAGGCTTGTAGATGGATGGTTCTTCGCCTCCATTGCTCCTTCTTCAACTTCCTTTCTTCCTTCTTCAACATTCGCCAGCAGAAACTAGCGCTGAAGTGTGGTGAATCTGAAAAGCAAAACTGCTGACTTCAAATGTCTTTAATTTATTCCGAGCCAAACAAATTGCAACCTTACTGATCTGCTATGTCCTGTCAACCCACTTCCTTTAGCATGCATAGCTTGACATGAGCCAGAAGCGTAGGCACACACACACACACACACACACACACACACACACACACACACACACACACACACACACACCTCTCTAAATCCTACCCTATAATGTTGGACTGGGCTTAGAGGAAGTTTTGCCACTGGGCAGCCTGAAGTAACTCTGCAGATGCTTTGATGCATCTCAGCACAGCGGTGGGGGGGTCTGCTTGTGATGTGGAAGTTTGTTAGTGTTTGCAAACACACACACACACACACACACACACACACACACACACGCACATGAACCAACATACACAAAGAGTGAACATGGATTTATTCCACACAGGAGTGCATAAATACATATGTCTTTACATAACTCCTGCAGGGGAAAAGCCAAGGTGGGAAGCGACCAGCTCTCGTCTGACGATGATTTAGCTTTTTACTGGTTTAAGATTAGCTGGTTAACTGGCTACTTGTGAAACAATCCGGTCATACACGTCATCTTTAACACCAACTCCAGTCTCGCTTCTCAAGTTTAGACATTACATTACTAACCACTTGGTTACAGTTAAAAAACGTCCGGAGTCATGGTTACAAGAGGAAACCTCTAGAACAATATCTCCTCCATCGCCCCATAACTCTTATATCTGCGAGAGGGCTTGGACGTATCATATGTTGTTTTAGGGGATTAGCTGAAAGGACTGATGCTCTCATTTTTCATGTCTCGCCGAGATCTTTTCCGAACTGTTGACCGAGTCCACCTGAAATCTACATTTCTACATGTGAAAGCCCCCGCAGCCACAAACCAAAAAGCTATGAGACAGAGTGTGGAGCTGCTGTTGTCCTAGATTAGATGTGACAGTCCTTTGAAAGCTCATGTTGTTCCAGACCAAAAAGCCATGACATCTCCACGGTGGAAGTAGAGGGGGAAATGAATTCGCTGTTAGCAAGAGGGGTGAAGACTGAAGCAGCTTCCTTTCACCCAGTACAACACGTGTATTCTTGGAAAGATCCTCAAGGTCAAAGCAGTCTCCCTCTAGATGACAGATAATCTGCGGCGCTCTAATGGAAACCCGCTGCGATGACATGTTCATACCAACACACACACACACCCAAGTGGCAGCTCGAGCCGCATGTCAGCGGCTGTCAGATATACATGCAAATAAATAAAACATGGCTGCATGCACATAGACACACACACACACACACGCACACACACACACTATAAAACGCGTGTAGTCTGGTATGTATTGCTTTAGTTATTCATAAAGGTCCGATTTAGACAATGGAGGTCTTGCAGCGACGTCAGGATTTAGCTCCACATGCGACGTATTACAGGACGCAATGCACTGTGGTCATAAAAAAAAAAAGAATAGCTCATTCGTTGTATTTTAATGAAGCGGTTATTAAACGGGCCTCGTCTTCACCCACTGGCCACCTGTCTCACCTCTAGCTCTACAGAGCCACAGGAATACAATCATAACATATGGGAAGTACATGAAAGTAACACCTGCATTGAGGTAATAAACGGCATACAGTAAAAAAAACTGCAGATCTAAAATAAAACTGCAAACAATTAAAACTAAATCCAATTTATAATGTCTGGCTCATGATGTTCACACACCTCTCATCCGCATCAATGAATCCAAAGTATTTTAGCGTCTTCTTGTGTTTTTTGGCCCGTAATATTGTTGCTTTGATTCATTCTCCCCGATCTCACAGGAAACTCTTTTCAGGGAACTCATTGCACTCTTTGCCCATCACCAATGAGAAGACATAATTATCAAGTAGCTGGTGATTACAGCCAAACAACAGCCCGATATTTCCCCCCAGAGTTGGTGGAGTATTGAACTTTCATTCGTCGAGCCCAAAACGAATGCTAATGTGGTTCTGTGTCTGCTGGATGGGTAATTTAGCATGTTTGCTATATCAACACTTTGTTGTCCAGCAGCAGCAGAAAAAAAAAAATGAACGCAGGTGTAACTTTATGAAATAAGAAACTTGTCATATACCAAATAATCCCTGCAGAGCCTTTTGAACTATATGAGCTCCCAACTATAGATATGTCTTTAATGAGATTAACAAGTGCTAATGGATCTATTTTCTAGCAGAACAGAGCTTATAAATAGCTTATTATGGGACGCAGGCTGTGAAGATAGGTGCAAACACAATACAACTTTACCTTTACTCTACCTTAACTCGCTTCCGCAACACGGAGGAACTGATTGAAAGAAAAGTAATGAAGCCCAAGGAAAAGCTGACATCGATGCAACGCACGAAGTGAACAAAGGAAACGCAGCTCGGAGAAACGAGACGGCCAGAGATAAGTGAGTAAGAAGAGCGGAATGAGGGAAGAGGGGGGAGTGCCTGTGTGTTGTGCACGTGTGTGATGTGCACGTGGGTAGGAAAACGTCAGTCCCACCTGGACCGCAGTTCGGTGTTTGACGGCGAGAACACGTGTGAGCCGGAGAAACTAAGAGGAAGAGAGAAGGCAGAGAGGTGAAGAGCAGAAGCGTTGAGAACGGAAATAGCTGCAGCCCATAATCATCACCTCTTCCTGTCTGGCTGTTGCACCTCTAATTGCTGCAGCCCCGTCGCTCCAAACAGCACACAAAGAAGGTGCATAAGTCTGTCCTCATGTAGATGTTTTTGAGTACAGTATATTCATTTACAGAATCCCACCCCCTATATTTGCGCCTTTACAAGACAAGTTTGATGAGACGCTATGTTTCAGTGCCTGTAATTCGCTTTGTGTTCTTGTCACCGTGTGTGTGATGGTTGTGTGTGTGTGTGTGTGTGTGTGTGTGTGGAGATTATAGCTCTCCTGTTAACCACCTGGAGAGAGGCAGCCTGGTGAGAGAAGCTTAAGGAGAATTTAATCCTTTCCTTAATGTGACAGCAGCATTTTCTGCGAAACTACCATCATTACTAAACTGTTGAGCCTTGGTGTGTGTGAGTGTGTGTGTGTGTGTGTGTGTGTGTTTAAGCATCCCATGTACACACACACACGCACACGTACCCGCCCCTTGAAAGCAGACATTTTGCAGGAGGATACAGTAAGTGTGACTTCATGTGTCGTCTTAAGCGCACTGAGAGCAGCCGATGTAGGTCAGGCGTATTGCAAACTGACTGCCTGACTGTTCTTTGACTTATGCTTGAAACCAAATGCTGCCATGGGGATTATGCAGAGACAGTGGCAAGCCGTACACGCACATGCACACGCACACGCACACGCACAGGCACATATATGTGCACCCCATCACACAGACACATAAAGGGCTTTTTGAATCTAGGTCAGCCAAAGACAGTACTGACCTTTACTGCAAAAACTACAGGTGTGAAGAAGAACCATGCAAGGGTGGAAAACCACATCAACATTGGGTCAACTTGGGCCTTGCATGTGCACCTTCAACCCCAAATGTATGAGATGCACCCACCTCCCATCAATCGCTGTGTCGCCACGTGTAAACTGCAGAGGCAGCATCATATGACCGCTGACAGCTTCCATACTTTCTCCCTCTGCTCAACAAAACTGCTGAACTCCTGCCAGAGAGAGAGAGAGAAGAGACACACACACACACACACAGACAGGGGCGTACAGGGTTCCCATCTGTTTATGGTGATGCAGTGTTTCTTGTCAGGGTCTCTGTCAGGTTTATATGTTTGGTGTGTCGGTGCGTCCATCTGCCGGCGTTTATGTCAATCTGTCTTTTGGCTGTGGAGTCAGCCAATACAGTGTCTCTCTGTATTGAAAATCACTCGCACGTATTTACCTACGCAGTTATGATGTATGATTACGCCTCTTGTGGTCGGTTACACTTTAACACTGCAATAAGAAATTCAGTTCCCAGAAATCTTGTCCTGTGACATCTAAAATGTGCACAAACAACAAGACAACAAACCATTCTGTCCTTGTCCCGTAAAACCAAAAGGCACTGAGTCGACAAACTAAACCACAGCGGAAAGTCTTCTCCAATCAAAGTGGATTTACAGACATTCTTGTTTACCTTCCGCTGTGATTCTATAATCAATGGAGCTAACTGGCAAATTTGGTTTCAGAGAAAATTCAAATAGTTAGAGTGCGATCGCTGGTTCTGGTTCCCGTTTGGAGGTCAAGTAGTATTGATCAATCACACTCGAGCCGGCTTCGGTTGAATGTAGGTAACGAGTCTGTGTGGAGAGCAAAAGAAACTTGTGAAACAAGTCGGGAGTACACGTTGTCTCTCATCTCGAGTTACTTATCGGACTGAGAACAACAACAACCAGCAGTGCACGGATAAGGAAGTCTTATCATCAATATCCGCTGGCCACACTCAATATATATATATATAATATGGCCCTCACCCCCCAGAGACCGATGGGCTCCAACATTGGGCCGTGCGGTGGATCGTAGAATGAAGAGTGACACATAATCCTACAAATCAGCTCACTCGGATACAGTATTTATTTTCCAACCGGGTATCCTCTCTGATTTCTTCAGCAATGTTTGACATTTTTTCGTCAAGTCCCGATAGGATCGGGTCAGGTCAAAGTTCAATATGTTTTTTTTGTAACTTTAACACATTCATTGAAGATGCGCTCTACTGCTCAAGACCTCTTCTAACCTAAACACTTGATTTCCTATGCTATGGAAAGTCCTTTCCTAGCTATGCAAGCTAAGTCCGCGCTGTATAACTGACATTGTCAAGTGATTCTTCCTTTTTTCACAAGTATTTCGACCTCGAGTTAAACTTTGGCCGCAAATCGGGGGGGAAATCAGCGTAGTGCTCGACGCTGTGACTCGTTTCGCTGCCCGAGAGCACCCAGCTGTTCTCTTCTGTGGAAATGGTGGCCATGCTGTGTGCACTGCGCTGTGAAAGCCCTGAGTCCCACACTGTGTGAACCTGTTAGCGGCTGGTTTGACAGCAAGTTTTGGACTCCGCTATCGAAACTTCGATTCCATAACTGTGGTTCCCCCCGACGTTCCGGACAATGGATGCAAAATCCGGTAATCAATAATGCAAATTGGGAACAAAATAGTCACACACGAGATGTGCAGAGCAACCATTCGTGGGACGTCCTTCCTTACGAGAGCCCCGCTTTTGAGATTCATGCCGATAAGAAATGTATATTTATATACCAAAATCCTGCCTAGAGCAGTTTAACGTTTAAAAAAAAAAAAGGAAATTGTTGCAACCCTGAACTTTTTTAGATCATGCAGATATGCAGTCCGCCTGCTCCCCCTCTCCATTGTATCGCTGTTAGAGGCACTGTGTTCTCCCCCCCCCCCCCCCACCTCCCATCAGCCATGACAGGTTCGAGTCAGAAGATGAAGGATTCTGATTCTTCTTTTCAGTGGAACACGTTGCCCACAAAATTACAAGACGCAGGAGGAGGAGAGGGGAGGAACGAATGGGAAATACTACAATGGGAAATGTTGTGGATGCATAAGCCCTCACGTGGTGTCTTAATATCTTGCTGTCCACATTCCTTTCTTGTGCAGCACATCTTCATCGCTGGCACAGAGAACGCTGCCCCGAAACAAACACAGAAGCCAAACCACATTGTGATAAGAATTTCTCTCTCTGAAAACCCTCCGGCATAATCAATGAGTCAGTTATTTTCCCCCTGTATTCTCAGTCGAGCATATTAGGAGGCATTTGTGATATTCCCAAGGAGTGAAGATCAAGGCTAAGAGCTTATCCACCTCCTGTTCGGCAACCACACATTTCCCATGACAGCCGGAGGAAGGTGGAGTTTAAATCGTATTATTCTCTCTCTGATCTCTTCTTTCTCCTGCGGGCCGAAGTTTCATGTCCTACCTACAGTGCAGCCAGTTGTATAACTGCTAACTGCAATGGCTGTTGCTAGTAAAGCTGTTTCTGCTACTGTGTGGGCTGTTTCTTTTCTTTTCTTCATGCCCAATAGACAAGCATGACAAGCCGCATTTAAACATGTGTTGCGTTGTGTGGGTATTTGTGCACTATACGGGTGGAGAAGCATGCAAATAATGGATCTTACCGATTCGTCTGCGAAATGTCTTCCCATGATGGGGTTTTTTCCTTCTTATTTTGTGTGTGCGTTGATTCGTTATACGTCCATACTCGCCCATGCACGGGGAAGGGAGAGGAAAAGGTTGAGCAGCAAGGGAATGAGGTCAGCCTCACACACGCGCACACAAATGTGCAATCTTTTGCCGGTTGTATAGAAAATGCTCTCGCACAGTCAAACAGAGATGGAAACATCTCCATTTCTTGCCTCTCTGCTCTCTAATGTCAACATCTGGGGTCAAACCCTCACGTTGTATCCGTCCTCATTCTTCCTCTCCTCCTCTTCGTCTGTCTCATCCTCCGCTCTCTCCCTTAGCCATTCACATTTCAGACATACTCTCGATCTCATCCCGACTCCACTTTTAAACCTCTTTGCGGGCCACAGAGGATTCTGTTACAGGAAGTGCTGCTTAAAGATTCGAGGCTTGGACTGAAACCACAGAACGCACACCTCACCGGTGCCTTTTCCCCTCGGCTCTGAACTTCCATACAAACTCTGATCTCACTCATTTTGCTGCGAGGCGGAAAGTATCACACTGTCTGATGCAAACGCCTGTTGGAGTGCTCTCGACGTGTAGCAATGCGCAACAGCAGAACCACAGTGAACGGGATGATTTCAGCAGAACCGGAGATCTGTATCACTGTCCCGTCTTGCAGATTGCAGGCATTCATGCTGAAATCTTTCATTAGATCTGTGGTGGGATTTGATTTTTGTTCCCATTTATCATTGCACTCTTCAAACATTGGATGGACAAGTTAAAAAAATAAATAATCAAAAGATATCGTCTTTTCTTTATTCCACACAAGTTTCTTGCTTGTCACTGCCTGGCGCCTGCAGGGACGTTCTCCACCCTTCCACGCGATGCCCTCAGACCTTCTCACTCGACTCTCATTCACCTGCTCACCTCTTTCCACTTCTCCTCAGCAGCCTGGCCAGTATATAGCGGACCCATTTCCACCCTTTCCCGGCCAGATAGCGAGTGATGCGTATGCCTTTGTGTCCCAGCTTTATCCTGGACCTGCTTCTGTTCCTGCTTTTGTTTTTTTTGACCTGCTGCCTGTTTGCTCGCCTGTGGTGCACCTTTGGATTTATTTGTTCGGACTGCCTTCCTGTTATCAACCTGTAGTGTATTTCCATTCATCATACTGCACCTGCTTGCCTTGCCTTATGTATGTAGGTTGTTGTCTGCATTTGAGACCTCCTCCCTTTGTTGATAGAATTCAAGTCAAACGTACAATATTTCCCTTTTCAGAAGCTGCAGACACCGCTGCGCCACTGGATTGTCTATTTCTGGTGCATTCACCTTCATTCATATCTCATTCATTATTCATCTCTTTACCTTATTCTCCTATTTCCTTACAACAACCTGTTCTGTCTCTCTGTCTGCCCTTCTTTCACTCTCTCTACATCCGCCATCTACTTCTGTTAACTCACAGCTTCACAGCTAACACCTGCAGAGTCCAACACTTCAACAAAATTCACTGAGAGGATTTTATAAAGAGGTGTAACAATATGGAACATAAAACAAATGGGTGCAGGTTGCAGTGATGAGAGAGAAAAGAGACAAATGACAATACTCCTCTTAAGGCTACAGCCTTTCCCCTCGTTCCAAAAAACGGTGAGGTTTCACACCTACATGGATCAAACGCTTCTCCTTGCACAAACCACAGGTGGTGTTGTGTAAGATGATGCTTCAAATGTTGTTGACAATCTGACAAATTTCCAAAACACTTGTTCTCATTACTGGAACTGGATGAGAGCTCGGAAAGCATTGCAAGTCTTCTTTAATGTCAGCATCAGTTCTGCAACAGTCAGCCTACAAATGATTCTTTTCTTCTTTTGATCACATCTGAAGATGAGCAGCTGATGTTAACAGATAGGGTGTGCATGGGTATAGCCTATTAAAATCCTTAAGACAAGAACAGTTGGTTTGAGAAGGGAAAGAGCGTCAGCAGGTCCGACGCCGTGGCACATGTTCATGTCAGAGAGAGGATCGCCTAATTACATATACTGTAAAGGTCTTGCACACACACACACACACACACACGCACACACACGCGCACACACACACACAACGACGGTAATGTACCTTTTTGTGCTTTGTCAGCCTTTCTTTAACGTAATGCATGGCTGTGTTTAAGTCCCTAATAATGATCAGGTCAGTGAGTGTTCCATGGATCATTGTCATGCAAGGACACAGAGTAAAACATTGCGGTTATAGACTCAATGTGCACAATGTGCTTCCTATGTAATTTGTCTTGCATTCAATGACAGTCACTTCTTAATATTTAACATTTATTCCAACACTGACATAATAAGGACATCTTATTCATACAATTCAGTATATTAATACATATAAATCATATAATAATATTCAGTATAAAATGATATATAAATACCATCTAATGTAAATATACAATATAAATACCATAAATATATTATAAGAAAATCTAAATATTGTACGATATAAATCACATATATATCAAATATAATAGAACATGTTTATGTATTAAGATGTTTTAAGAAAGTTTTAATGATACAAAAATGAAAGATATGTAATATATAGAATTTATATAAGATGCAACAAAGTGCTGGATCCATAAAAGAGAGCAACTAAACTGTGTTAACTTAACATAAACTAAATAGAAATGGGGAACGAATGGATGATTTCTGATTAAGAGAACACAAAGACAATCACAACTACCGAAACTACAAATAAACCATAACAATTAGTCTATCTAATACATATTTCCTTAATACAGTCTAAATAAATAAATACTATCTCTGAACTAGCATTAACTAGGCCTTAATAGTATATCTCTCCAGCTACAATAGAGTATCTCTCCAGCTTTATTGTATTGTATATTTGTAAACATGTTTGCTGCTGCTTCACAGAATGTCCCCCTGGGGTTGAATAAATAATATCTTATCTTATCTTATCTTACAAGGACTATTTGAATAGTCTTGTTATCATCATGAAGTTAAGTCTTGAGATTTCTGCGGAGGTAAAACATTAGTATATTTTACTGGTTTAGAGGAAATTAAGATGGAAAACTGCATTAATGGATGGTTTCATTTCCACCAAGCAAAATCCGTTCAGAGTGAATATCCTTTTGGAATGATGCATTTGCAGCCCAAAACCTCTAGAAAACCATATCATGACATCTGTGCACAGACGGATGGTAATAAAGAGAAGCAGAGCAGTTGGAGAGGTTGAAGTTGAGGCAGGGAGGAATCTTCAAATTGGCAAATTGGATGCATTTGGGTGCCATTTGGAATTTACTCAGTTAACTGTAAAACTCAATTTCATTGACATGTCACTATATGTATTAATTCCATCTATATACAGCTTTTTGGGGGCTTCAATCAGGCGTTTATACATGTTCCCATTCACAGAAAACCATAACCCATTGGTTTATGTGGACACCTCATGCCTGTATTGAATACCAATGCCTTCAGAATGACTTCAGTCCCTCAAATAAACCTCCAGATGTAGACCTAGCCCTCGTCCTCAAATGGGAGGATCGGCTGTTTGATGCTGGAGAAAGACAGAGTACAGGTTCTCCTCCAGGCCATGCAAATGGCTCATATGGCTGAAATTGCCTTATCTGGTGGTTGTTGCGATACATATAAGCAAAAAGGCCAACACCAACAATGAAGTAATTCTGCTAAAAGGTATCAGCCAAAGCATGATATAACTTAGCAATGGGGCTCCATTGCTGTTCAAGAATCTACAGCCACGCTAGTTTGAGTACGTATTCACAGCAGTGCTATGAGCTAAATGCTAAACACACTGTCAGTTTGGGATGATGGAGATGGCAGGTCGTTTGGCAGATTCATGCTAATTAACTCGAGTATTAGACACATTCAATTTTGACCAGATGGCCAGAAGTTTTGAACCAAATTAGGTGCAATTCCATCCAGAAGTTGTTGAGACATTTCCCCTCAAAGCACTGATGTAAACCTCATGGTGCAGCTAAAGCCACCATGTCTAAAAACTCATCAGGGAGCCACAATGTTGCACACAGTGACATGCTTCTTTAATACAGTGAACAATACTCACCTGTGCTCCATGAAAATAGCCTCTAACAAATACACTATTTACTCCTGTTTGCGTCGCATTTTATTTAGGAAATGACTTGAAACTATTTAGAAGGACTTCTAAATTGTTTCAAGTCATTTCCTAAATAATAGAGGAGTCAGACAATATTGAGAGATGGACTAATGCATTGTTAGTGTTGGTCTCTTCATGGGATTTGTTGGTAATAACAAAACAATAGAATATTTGCTGCATTATCTTTTCAGACAAAATGTGCTGACCATACTGAATGCTATAATCTTTCTCTCAGTGCATATTCGTCCATATTCTTTAACCCCAATTTTGGCTCAAGAGAAACCGATGGGAATGGCTGATCATATTTCACAGATATTTAACATGTTTGTTCTGTGCTGATGAATGCAACATACATTTTAATCACATTAATAACAATGCTCTATTATAAGAGCAGTGTTTACCTCTTTAGCCCAGGAGGTACAATAGGGACACCGGAAAGCCCCAGTGCTGCCTGCACAGAATTGATTTCTACATGCGTCAGCAGAGAAAGGCAGCGTGTTGTTTAACTAGCAAACAGTGTCAGGCCTACCACGGATACCTGCAGCTGAGTGTGTGAATGCAGAGCTGGCAGTGATGCTGCGAATCAGCACGCAGCTGTTTTTTTTTTTTGTTTGTGGAGAAGGTGTGGGGTCCCCATGTGTGACTGAATGCAGGATGTCTCAGAGGTTTTGATTTTGGGAATCAAATAATGAACAATAACAGAAGGATGTTTTCGGTTGATCACCATCTTGGATTGCCACCAATTGTCACGGCACTCGCCGCTGCACTAAAACCAGTCTTTTCGTCCATGTTTTTTTTCTGCTTCGATATGCTGTTTGAAGTCACTAACAGTTCCGCCTCAAATGCATTTTCCTCTCTCGCTCTCGCTCTCGCTCTCTCGCTCTCTCGCTCTCTCGCTCTCTCGCTCTCTCGCTCTCTCTCTTTCGCTCTCTCTCTCTCTCCTCTATCCTCCTGATTACCGCCACAGCTTCAAAATATTGCAAATACTGGCGTGAAAACCGCTGCTGTCATGCTCTAAATTAGGGAGGTTTGTGCCTGCAAGGAATTAAATGGAAGTGGATGAATAAATGTTTCCACACATTTTCTTTTTTTTTTTAACTTCTTTTTGACTAATAAGAAACTACATGTGACAGATTGCCATGAAATGCGTTACACAATAGTATTCGGTTGGCTCCTATTTTGACTTGCTTTGCTGTGTGTCGAGCTATGTTGTGCTTACGGGAGGCAGTTGTTGTTGACCGATGGCTGAATGTTCTCTGAATATCCTCAGTTTGTGTTTTGCTCTGCCGACGGCATGAATTGCATTTAAAAATCTCCTGACAGGAAAGTAAAGTTAGCAACCCCCTCTGCCCTTTGTACGTATTCCTAACAACATATCTCATTTTAGGGGAGCCTGTCAAACAGAAGCCTGCATTTCTGCTCCTTTCATAGCACCCGGTCCTCTGTGGTGTTTTGTTTTGACGTGT
Source organism: Cyclopterus lumpus (assembly GCF_009769545.1). Lineage (NCBI taxonomy): Eukaryota > Metazoa > Chordata > Actinopteri > Perciformes > Cyclopteridae > Cyclopterus > Cyclopterus lumpus. Next base: position 15,220,583 of record NC_046973.1, read on the forward strand.
TAATAAGTCACCACGTTGTGTTAAGGCTGTTTAGTGGCATCTGGTAATTGGATCGTAGACAGGGATGCTGTTATTCCAAAGGTATGAGGCCAAATCGAGGATGGGATGATGACGTTGAAGAAGCGGAGATAATGATGTTTCAAAAATATTACAACACAGCGTCTCTCTCGGCTGTGCAGACTGTGACGGTGTGTGTGTGTGTGTGTGTGTGTGTGTGTGTGTTTTTCCCCGCTTCGTATTTTCCTCCTTACCATCATCTTTTTGATGCCTCCTCCTGCAGCCTTCACAGACCATCTCCTCCTCTCACATTATCTTCTTCCGCTCAACAGTTGCCGCTGCGCTCAGTGGCTCTTTAATGCCGACGAATAAGTCAAGGTTTAACCTTAAGGGGCTGTGGAGGGTCAGAAGTTCATCTGTCTTCAGCAGTTCTGTTTCATTAGCGAGCGACAGCGGTGACTCGAGCAGACAGCAACACTCGGTGGCCACTTTATTTTTTACAGAACTTCTGTTTTTTGGTAACATTGTCGGAAATGTTTAAATGTACTTGTTTCTATTGCTGAAAACCACAAAACAAAAAGAAACTAATCTGAGAAGCAGTCATTGGAAAGTGTTTGGAAGTGGGCGGGCCCTTTCAAACACTTTCAAGATGGCTGTGACTTTCATTTGTTGCCATCGTGACACAAATGTTGCAACAGTTTTTTCTTTCCGATACCATTTTTAGAGGAAGATTGTCGTCGTGAGCGTGAAGAAAAATGTACATTATTGTTTTGTCCTGCTGCCGTTTCACATTCTCTCTTTTAACTGGAACAAGAGAAAAAAAACCATAACAGCAAGGAATTCCAGACCCCGCCCATCAGCATAATCATGTGCTTGTACCAGCGATGAGAGACACTGTCCTACTTACAAGCATTTTTTTAATTGGCTGTTTTTTATTGTTGCATGTGTCTCATGGCATGCAGCACTGAGACTAAACACGTTTTCCACACAGCAGACGCCGAGCAGAATGCAAAGGGCATGCGGCTGAATCGATGCACGTTGACAGAGAGCTGAGCAGTAAAGCACGAACACACGTGTGTGCACGGACACGCGCACAGCACACAAATTCTCCTGCGGCATACAGGCTGAGAAAATGCTGACACAACGCGTGGTGGTGGGGGGGGGGGCGTGATAATTGGGCAGTGGGGCCGGGTGTGGAGCGCCGAGAAAAGCCTCATCAAAGCTATTAGCATGAGCGTGACCTCATTGGCAATGACGATCAGCTGAGCTTGCACTGATCACCGACAGAGCGGTTTGAACACGCTCGTGTCAACATGTCAACACGTCAACAAGTCAACACGTCAACACGTCAACAGCGTGCCTCTCAAGGAAAGTGAGCCTGAAAAAGTTACTGGGACGTGAATTTATTTGTGTTTTCATTTGTTTACTCCCTTGAAGTGTCATTTAATAAATTGTATTTAGTAACACTTTCTATGACACCCATACTGCATTACAGTAGTAGCCTACAATGCATTATACTTTGTTTATTGCACATATAATTACAGTTATAAGTACAGTGTATAAATAATCCAAAGCGTACAATAAATATAACTAATTATAAACATTTTATAATGTCTTACACGGTCATGGTCTATATACCATACTTGCTGACAAGGATCGTTCCCACAGTTTGCATATATTTCATATTTTATCATAATGCATTCCAAAAAGATTATAATGGTAATTATATATTATAATATTTGACCTTACAAATCATTATAACATGCTGTATTATGATTATTGTTATAAAGCATTATGAATATGAGTGCTTGAAAACTATAATTACACTAATATTATGCATATAAGCTGATTATAATGCATTATAGATATGGGCGTGATCTCAAGTCTCATGTTTAAGATTTTGGCACTATTGTGAATGTTTGGCGTTTCTCTGTATAAAAGTGACAGCAATTGGCCCGTTCTAGAAAAGATGAATTTATTATGAAGAATTGCTTACGATTAATATTCATTATTGGTACTAAGACTGACAGTATTTCTGAGATATCTTGTTAGGAACTTAAGAAGAAAAAGAAAGATAGATAAGTGAGAAGATAAGTCTTGGATTTATCCTCTAGTGACCATAAAGCTGTGTGCCAAAAGTAATGCCAATCCAAAGACTGAAGACCTCACTAAGGTTTGAATTCAAAGACCGATATCCCCATCCCATGAGGCCGAAAATACGAGGGATTGCAAGGAAAGATTGGAAGAACTGCTTCACACGTTGGAGACGCAAGAGAGTGTGTTTCGAGACTGGTGGGACTGAGTGAGAAAGAAGAGTGAGGTAAAATCCAGACGTTCTATATTTAGCAGAGGAGGTATTATTTTCTGTCTGGGGAGGAAAGACACATGGCTTGCCAAACTGAGCTTTCTCAGTAAACCTATCCAAAGTGCACAATTGACCCTTGCTAAGCCCCGTCCCCCACTGCTCCTCCGTCATGCTGTCAGAGCTGCCATGGAGCCCACACTGTCACTAACTGGACTCCTCAAATACATTTTTAGAAAACCAAAAAAAAGCAATTTCAGATAGAAGGGTCTACAATATGCTTAATATGAAATAAAACAACAACACTGTCCCTGTAAAGCCGGGTAGGTCTTTATTATTTGTTAGAATTATTAAAAAGCAAAGCGTGTGTATACATTCAGGAGCTAGCGTAGCCTAGAAGTGCTAATGCTATTAAATGACGTGCGGAACGTTTCAGAAACGTACACATCTCCTCCCAACCTCTCCGGATCAGTATTACATGTCTAACCATGTCCAAATCCACGAAACCAGCCTGAAGACAAAGACAATTTGAAACGAGAGACCGACAGTTGTTGGAGCTTGCCGATGCTACGCTTTAATTAGCCAGTCTTGCATTTGAGGGCGGGGCTTAGCAAAGGGTCAATTGCAAATCTATACACAGATGCACCCGATCCCCCCCACCCCTCCCACACGCATGTACAGTATATATTTAAACATATATACAGTAGCCTATATATATTTATACCAACGTACTACAGTTTGTGTGTGTGTGAGCTCCTCTCTGTTACTTCATGGCTGGTGCTCATTACATTATTATGATGAATATTCAGGAGCTGACCTTATCAGTCTGTGATTTATTGCTTACTCCAGTACATTTTTATTATCATCCCTTCCAATCTTCCAGATCTGGTGGCCTGGCACCTCTGTATCCTTTCAGCCTTATTTAATGAGGATTGCTAGACTGCACATAAACACCATGATAGAAGATTATTACAGAAGGTGTGCGTGCGTGTGTGTGTGTTTGTAAAACATGAACATTTACACATAAATTCACTCCCACTGAGAGAGAAGCATGTTTGCATATGGAGAGTTTTTATTGTGAACACATGTGACTCCCAATCTCGGCAGGACAACACCGATCTCCATCAATCGTGGGGAAAGAAAAAGGTGTTGCTTAGCTTGAAGTGACCACTTGATTAAAGGCAGGAAACATTTGTGGTCACGGGGAGAAAAAACAAGCACTGAATTGAACATACAGTATAACTCATCTTTGGCTCAAATGGACGAGAGTCATACCTCCTAAAGGAAATAGAGGTCTTAGTCACTTGAACATAAAAATTTGCAGTTTTGGGGCATTTTTCGAAAGTAATAATGCAGTCATTTTTCTCAGGGAGACAGTATCCAAAGGAATGTGGACTGTGGCCTCCAGGTTAGATTTAGTAAATTAAAGACTTTGGTTGAGTTTAGGAAAACATCCTTATACTTTAAGTCAGTGTGGACCTTTTTTCAATATTTAACCAAGACCACCATTTTTTCCAAACCGTAATAAGTGTCTGTTGCTTGCACATTACCATATACATATATGAATCATATAGTGATATTATATAGGGCAAACAAATTGAACACATTACCAATACATGTTTTCCAGCTCCATTCATTAACGTGTTTCCTCATTATGTTGTTAAAAGCATTACAAAAACATTTGCTGTTGCAATGTAATCAGCAGCTATAGGCCATCCGAAAACTATTAGTATTTATGAGTGTTCATCTGTGTGGCGACAGAGTCACAAGTACTGTAACTCCACACAGTTTAGCAGCATCACTGGAACAGGAAATATCTAGGATTGATGGCACCGCATCGCTTTCCCCTGGCGGGTGTTACTGCTAAATGAGGAAAAAGTGGTAAAAGTTGCAACGATGTCGCACATGCGGTGTCATTAGCATTGATCAGGGGCCGCTGTAGTCGATGGCTGCGTGGCAGCCGGGAGAATCAATGGTCAGCCTGATGTTGCGTAACACAGGAGAGAGAGAGAAAGAGAGAGAGAGAGAGAGATGGATGACCCGTACTGTAGGAAGCCCTCAGTGTTGCCACAGGAGGGTTTGTTCCGGTGTCTTAAAGAAGCACTCCTGTGTTGGGCTGATGAGGCATTGAGTGACAACTGATCCTCATTAACTCTGCTATATTTGTATTTCTGCTTCGAAAAGTGAGAACCCAGGGAGCTCTGAGAGAGAGAGAGCGCCGTAAGCCATTACACCACATTGCTGACAACTTGAATGGAGGGAGCCTGTTGAGTTTTTACAAACTGACTGTGATCCTGCAAGGAAAAATAAACAAAACCTGCTTGGTCCTCACTGTCTCAAAAAGTCAGCAGAGAGTTGCCACTCTAGGAATTAAAAGCTACAATTGTGAAACTTAATGCCTTCAGGCAGGAAACGTATTGTTAGTCGTCCTGACGCTCAGTTCTTTTAGTTCACAACACTCGCCTCTCATCTTGATGAGCTGTCTACCTGGAAGCAACATAGCCTGAGGTAAGCTGGGGAAGCTGTTGGTGAATTTCAAAGAATAAAAAAAAAAATTTAGACATATGGCTTACCTTCTTCAATTTAACTTAATTTTACTGCTTCTATTTCTTTTATTCAGGGATTTAATTAAATGTAGGCCACATAAATAACAAATATAATAGACAAGAAAACATTGAAGTAAAATATCTAGATAATAATAATTAAAGAATGAACCCGAGATGACAATCATTTCATGGGTTTAAACGTTACATCTCAGACATCCCCATCATCTAGCCTTCATATCGTCTTGGTTTCCATGGCGACGACTCGTTACTTGAGGGCCACCAATCACGTCTCGGCATGAAGGGCAGAGGCTGCGCCGCGTCTTCAGGTTGAGTCAGAAAGAGGAGAAGAAAACCGAACATGACGACAGACAGACTCAGCTCTCTGACCCTGACATGGATGATGCTCCAGCCAAGTGGGGACAAAGAGAATAATCATCAAGAAATATATAAATAAGTTGGAAATGTTAGCGTGGCTGAGACAGCAAAGAGAGCTCACGGCAAAAGAGTAAAGGGTAACGAACTGCACAGTAAGTAGACCTTGAAATGACCTACAGATGCTGGAGCACAAAGTAACGTACACACTGTGACATATGTCACGACTGCTGCTGTAAACCAACGTTAGGGACAGCCTTTTCCCCCGTATTTGTTTTGACAAACAGAGGCATCAAACTATATTATTATAATTGCATTTGAGAGCAAATCAATAGAGCATGGAGATTCGTCTCAGCCTGTGAGGTGAACTTGCAATTTTCCATAAGGTTCTCAGTTTCTTACATCCACTTCCTGCAGCATACATTTCTGATGACAGAAAATCAAAACCAGGATGAAACCTGGTATTTCTGCACTGGAATCCAGAGCACTCATTTTAGAAAAGCACATCTGTTATTGACAGACAGATGCAGAAATGCCCCAAAAAAATTTTAATGAGAAAAAGTATTGTGTGAATTTTGTTAAATGTTCAAAGAAAAGGGCCCTTTAAAAACTATTTTTGTTTTAAAGACAATCAATGTAGGTATTTTCACTTCAATCCTCCATGGGGTAATTTCTCCCATTTCTTTCTGCTCTAATCTTCTCCATGTCCCTACACTCATCACCACACACGTCCAATCTATCTGCCTGGCTCTGTGGATGCCAACATTGACCGGTCCACCACTTTGGTCCAGACTGAAACATCTCAACAACATTTGGTGGACTCGCCTTGACATTTTGAACACGGCATGGTTCCTAAATGAGGAATCCGAATGACTTTGGCGATGCCTTCACTGTCCGTCAAGCACCACCGGCAGGTTGACATTTGTATGTGTTTTTGTATCTTAATGGATTATCATGTGGATTGGTGAAAGTATGCATGTTCCCCTCAGGATGAATTATTATCTCTTTGGAGAGCCCCAAGCTTTTCTTCTAGCTCCATCATCAGGCCAACATTTCTGGTTGTACACTAATTTAGTTTGTGATACTTGCAAAACTAATAACATCCGTATCTGCATCAACTGTATTTTGTGTTAAATTGTAATTATGAAATAGTATCATAACACACTAAAATAAGATGATGAACCAGGCACACATTATACCTGCTAAACAGCAGAATTGTTCTCCTTCTAAGATCTGGAGGATCATGTCCTATCTCCGACTGTACGGCCTTGACGATGCTTTACATTAATTCTCATCACGTTCTCTGTTCCTAACCAGCAATATTGTTATACACTTGCATTTGATGTCTCCTGGGTGATATTTTTGAGTGTGCAATCAATTCCACATTGTTTCAAATGGCAGAAGATAGAGGAAAGAAAGCAGATATATGATAGAAAAGCCACAGTGAGGGAAGCCCCACGATGCTCCTTCACTGCATCGTTTTGAATCACATAAATTGAGGCGTCTGACTTGAGTTATTCCCATGAATACCTTCAGCAGTGGAGTCCTTAATCGTTTTCTTTTTGTGCAAACCAAAAAAGGGACCACTCTTTACATCAGCCAATCTCCTGTGCACCAATTCCCTCACGCAAACCTCGTTGTGTTGGCTGTAAAGCAGGCAGAAGAAAACTCTGGGGCGAGAGCACGAGCAATGAGATGGCTTTTATAAATCCATGAGCACATCAAATAGTGCTCTGCTTCTCCCGCAATTGCAAATCTTTAGAAAGAAGAAGAAGAAAAAAAAAAAAAACTTTCAATCTCCTAAACTGGAGCAAGCTTTTTTTTATTATTATTGGTGGGTGGAAAAAATACCCCGAGGGAAACTGTTTGCAATGCTGTTTGGATAAACGGAAATAAAATCAGTGAGTCGCAGCAATGTGTAGTCACGAAGAGGACTTCTACTGTAAATATCAGCGGGGGGGTGTTGCACTTCTGTCTCCTGAAGGTGCGGTAGAGAGAATGCCGAGACAGAAAGAATTGATAGAGGATAAGAAAAACACAGAGAGACAGATTGATAAAGAGTTGGATTCAAGAAGCATTTAATTGCTAATTAATAAGATAATGTTTGGGCTGCAACAAACTGTAAAACCTTATGGGACCTCTACAGTGCTCCTTATGGCACTGCCTTTGGAACACTAATTAATTCACATCCTGCTGCTAATTAATTCGCCACCGCTAATTAAACTGAAAGGCACCTTCTTTTCACCCAGTCCTCTGTGTCTCTCAGCTCCTCTCCTCTTTACAGTTTCTCCATCGTTCTGTTTTTTGCCTCCCTCGATTTAACAACTCACCCAACAAGCTGAACCCTCGCTCTCTCCACAGTGTCTTCACGGCTGACAGCTAATGCTATTATTGTGTTAAATGCCCCCGGCTAAAAGTGAAGCATCTTGCTATTTGTACCTTTTAAATGGTTTCACCAACAGGGGGGGGGGATTGTTAGCAGGATGTCAAATATAATCCCAACACCACACTTAACTGATAGGATTCAACGGTTGCTAACGTTGCAAATGGCTTCCTGAATAACGCAATACTTGTTATTTTTGCCTAAAAAATAAATAAATGCTTGTCCTCAAAAACACAGGGCCCTTAGAAGGAAATGCCTTCCGATGACTCACGACTTTCAGCAATCCATAATGTGTTTTACTCATGCCTGTAATTATTTTGTCAGGCTCCATCTCTGCAAATCTTGTTTTAATTGTGTCGAAGCCCTGTGTTTGAACTGTGGGGAGAAAGGAGGGCCTCGCACATGTGCTCTTGATTCGCGGCGGCTGACGGGCCACGGGTTGACTGATGGGAAGGAGACGGCTGCGTGGGGATGCTGTGTGATTCTGGCCTCGCAGTGGGAGTGTCGTTCCCCGGCCTCCTGACCCCTCCTCAATAACTCTGTCATGGAAATGTATTACATCTCAATTTGACCAAGGCCCTATGAATACCCCCCCCCCCCACATCCACACAGAAAATAAATGGGCATCACGGTCACCCTTACATGAACTCGTATTGGACAGCTTTTCAAAGAATGTATTATGGCATGCAGAATAACATGTATTTCACAATAGTCAATTTCAATATGGTATCATTTATGATGATTGAAATGACCTACTTATATCTTCAATTTAGTCAACTTATTGAGGCCTGGGGTTATCTTAACTTGGGTTAACAGCTGGCTGAGGAGTTTTCCAGATAGAGACATTGACTCATGGCTAACTGTCATCTTAGATCAAGTGATTCATAGACAAACAGTTTGTCAGAAAAGTAGCATATCATGTATTTCACGAAGCAAGCAGATCATTGTTTCTGAATGCTTTGTTACCCTGATGTGTGCAAACTACTGGCATTAGAAACCATTTGAATGAACATACCTTTTCCTCTTGTGCTGAAGGGAATTTAAAGGAAAATTACACTTTTTTAAAACCCGGGTCGTTGTTCTCGTAACTGCTGGGGCACAGCGGACACACTTTAATACTGTACCAAGCACTGAATGGAGGTTCTTGGACTTATAGCTTCATTTGTTTTAATGCACCTTTATACTTCTCCTCAGTCTTTGACTTTGGGGGGCTGAGCTCCCCTGGAATAAATACAAGTTAGAACTTTTAATGTCTTGAAAAAATGGATGAATAACTCAGCCAGTATTTAAGAGCATTTTCTTAATGTCGCAATTACTGAAATCCGTGAAGAAACAAGTGAAATCATACAAACCTTTAATGTCCATTGCTTTGCAGTCGTGCATAAAAAGTACTTTTACTTTTGATACATTAGTTTACTTTTATGTGAGTTTTAAACTCCACATAACCTTTCTTATTTTGAGTGAAACTTGTCCTCGGTCAATACGCTTAACAGTCCATCATCAACACAGAGGAAAACTTACCTTAGTGTTGGTATTGTAGATCCTCTGCACTGAAATGAATGCTCTTTGAAAATGGATAGGTCCAATAATTGAGTTAAAAATAACCTTTAGTTAACCAAAATGCACAAATGAATCTTCTCATGAGACAGAGACATGTTCAACCTCTATTTGACCCAAGCAACACTCATAAAACATAACATTGCCAAAGATTGCTCACCCATGTAATGGGAAAGTGTTTTACAGCTCATGCAACAGATCTTCAGTTTGAGGTTCAAACAAAATGATCTTCCAGAGGATCAGTGTGCTTTAAATATCCATCCGCTTGACATCAATAACAATTATGATGATGATTATGATGATAAAGGATTGTGCTGCAGTTCTCCCGGGCTATGATGTGAATAAATTACCAACGACAAAGATAATGAAAGTCATACACTATTGATTAAGGCTGAGATAAACCTTAACGGTGCTGGTGTAGAGTGTGTGGTGTGTGTGTGTCCGTGTGTCGCTGTGTGTGTGCTTGTCTGTTTCACTCTGTCTGTGGTATCATTATAAACAGTACAATGACCTTGTAAGGGTCATTAATGATAGTCTGGCTCGAGGGGTTAACTGGATGAGACCCAGAGTGTTTGTGTGTAAAAGCAGATATAAACATTCACAGCATCAAACCACCTTCACATGCTTCATATAGAAATATCATGTGGTGTGAGTGTCTCTGCGTGTGAGCGTGAAACCTGACAGAAGGTATGTGTGATCACATAACGAGATCTGGTATTAAAAGATGTGTTGAGTACATCTTACCTAGTCTCATGCAATCTTAACAGGCATGTTTTATCATAAACCTTTTCATCTGTTGCAGGACTAAAATAACTTTGCCAGCAGCTTTTGGTCGCCGGAACTTATAATATGCTTTTTTATAGTCCCCTTATATTTTGATTAAAACTCAATGCAATTATTATTATTGCAGTAACCGAACAGAATTCTTGGTAGTTTGTGATTCGTCTGCTACGTCACAGAATCTGAATCATAAGTGTATTGGTTTTCAGCCCAACTTGAAAGAAACATTAAATTGTCCATTTGTTTAACAGAGTGGTTGTGATATTGTCTTTTCTGGAGATGTCGGCACCGCCCGGTTAACAATAGCTAAGCAGGATGTTCTGAAATCTGACATCAACAACAGACACACACAACAGACACACACCATTCATTGTCTTGTTCTGATTCGGAGTATAACGGTAATATTTAAATATCACTAATGCAACAATATTTTAATGGGCAGTGCATGTTTTGATCCACTAATGGCAACCAAAAACCCCCTAAAAGCCTGCCATTTCTCAACATGGCAACCCCTACTTTAGAGCCCTATGTTGTATTGTTTTGTCTATTCTATCAATCTATGTCTATTGTTTTATCTATTGTATTGGTGTAATTCATCCTGAGATGTATTTGTACATTCTGGTCCTTTCATGGAAATATATACGAAGCATTCGAAATAATGATATGACTATCGTGACCATATATTTTTCATCTTCTCAGACAAACCATCCTAGTCTGCTCAAACACTGCTTTCATCCACGTAATCTTCAATGCATTGAATTTCAAATGACTAGTCTGATGGAAATTACATTTCAGTGTTTGCTCTCTTTGTGACGCGTGTGCACTGAAATCCACTGGGAGATGTCAGGAAAGAGAGTCTGCCAGAAACATCTGCCTCAGGACCCCTACAAGTGACAGATGTGGCCTGTGGCCATTGTTTTTCACTGGAGTTATTTTCAAAAGAGGATACAATCCTTAAGGAAGACCTCAGTTGTACTCACACAAAATATCCTAAATAGTTCATCATTTTATAGAATTATTTTGGGTTATTTCCACTTGTACAAGTAAAAGAAAACCTAGAATACCCCAAAAAAAACAGCCAGGCACAGAACTGGGACGGATGAGCTAGCCAAGATCTTTTTTAAGTTGGGGTGGGAGAGGCTCGACATGTTGCCAAGGATAGGGAAAGACGAAGGGAGCTCACTGTGGCCTTATGTCCCACAAGGGACAGGGAGGATTAAGTAAATGAGGAGTTTTAAGCTTAATTTATACTTCTGCATTAAGGGGTTACACCATCCCTACTGCAGCTATGAGCGGATGCTCAGCAGACTACGCCATAGCAGACGTGTGTAGAATACAGAAAGGCGTCTCTGTAAATTACAGAGTAGTTTTGACGCTGTTAATATTGTGTGTTTGGGAAATGTTGGTTGTTACATTTGTTCAACAAAATCCCTTATTTAGGGTTAGAACACACATCATGGAGACTTTATGTCGATACGTCCACTTCTTATGCAAAGTCTATGAGACATCATGAGACATCTATAAGACATGGGGGGATATGTTTTATTCAGATAAGTACAATGTAACAATCCTGTACAATGTTATTTTGTTTTCTTTGTGTTGACTTTCTGGGTTTTGGTGAAATTGGTTACCACTGCAGTTATTCATGACCCCAATCGGGAGGAATTGTAATGAGTTTGGTAATCCCTTTCCTTTTCATTTAATGCCAGCTTCAAGTCAAGATTTTAATTTGTCCAATACTTTATGAGCAAATACATGCAAAAAGCCATAACATTTCCCATCAGCCTCAGGTGTACTTTGTGTCTAGTGCTATATAACAAATGTTAGCATGCTAACATGCTGAACTATCTATCAATTTGCATAAACCCTCCTCTGATCAGGAGCTTTGATGCCTCAGCAATTGCTGCTAGAATAATGGAACTGGATACGTTGTTGTTCCAGTTCTGTGTAAAAGGACTCGATCATGTTAAACAACCCCAGGTGTGTGGCAACTGGGGATCAGATTGAAATGTCTCTGGACAGGTGTATTAAAGAGCAGGAGACACTCAGTGAAGGTTCAGTGTCATGGCGATGCACTGAGCAATGCCTCAACGCTCAGCCAGTTAATCTTCAAATGTCTCACTTTGTTTTTTTAATTATCAAAGGGAAAAAGCCCATGTTTGAGATATAATATGATCATTTCAATTGGTTTGCAATTGTGTAACTTGAGGAAGTAACAAATGTGGCTCTCAGTAAGATTGTTTTCGATTAATATTGGACAGAGTCAACGACTATACATGTAAATCAAATCTAATAGTGGAGAACATCTTCTTTTTTCCCCTTCCAGGAACAAGGATATTCTCTGTGGCTACATAACCTCATTTTGATTTAGATTGTTTGTGATTGGTGGAGACAGGTTTTGTGATGAACCCATTTCAGAAGAGCTTTGAGATTTTGAAAGGGATAATTAGGTCACTGCAGCAGGCTTTGATCATGGCGAAGAAAACATTCCTGTCGTTGTTCCTAGCTTCTGTGAAAAGTGAGCTCTGAAGGCTAATGAGTTTGGAATGGAAAGGAGGAAAGAAAGGAGACTGCTAGGAGTTTATCTCAGTCACACCAGAGGTGGTTTTTACTCTAAAACGTCTTCTCTTTTCAAAGCTTAGGGGAAAAAAAGAGTAATTTGTTGTCAACATTTACTGGGACTACAACATCACTTGTGGTTCTATTACATCTCTGATGCCCATAATGTGCCGCAACCCTGGACTGTTAACTAGTGTAGTATCCTGGGTAAGTGCTCTTATTAAGCCAATAAAAGGAGACAGCTCCTGGAAGAGAAGCTGAATGTGTTCGACTGGAGGAGTTATAGTTCTGCTCTCGCACTACATGTGGTCTTTATCATTTCTGAACAATAAGAAACAGATCTGCTTTCATTCCTGCTGCTCACTGACAGTTTGCAGCCCAAAAGTTTGCAGCCCAAAAATGTCCTAATTACACACTTCTGGTGACTAAATCAGGACTGTCCAACTGAATTATGAATGGCGGACTTCTCTGGATAAATATTTGAATGGATACAATGAATAATTTTGATTCTGATTTTGAATATTTCAGTTCTCAGATTACAAAATCAACCATTAAACATTCTCATAGTTTCAGTCTTCTACAAGAAAAGATTCACTAACTCCGGCGTTGCCATTAACCTCCTTGCCTCAGCTTTCCCTTTGAAGAAGTTTAAATAAAATGCGAGGAAGCCCCGACTTTGATACTGCCATCTCAGCATGAACACTTTAGATTAGATTAGGAAAAATATCCTCCCAGCGGCAATTTGCTTTCCAATACATATCACGCTTTTTTACACGCTGTAAAATTTATGGGATTTTACAAGTTTACGGGTTTACAGTCCTCCACGAAAACTTAAAGGTGCTCCTGGGCTCTTCGTGGCATGTAGGTAATCGACTGCGCACGTTGGAGTGCATTTCTGTAAGTGTGATGAGATTATAAATATAGAGTTGGATAAAACAGCTCCAGGGAGAAGCACTGTGAGATGTATGGTTGATGTCATCAGCGGTACCGGACCAAATATGATTCATCTGCAAGTTTAGCAGCCTCGGTGATGAAAACATCAGCCCTAAAATAGGCTAATCCACTGAAATCCCAAAATTCAAAACTGCGCGCACACACATAAGCACAGACACACACTTAAACCAAAGTGGTGCCTGCATAGATCATTTTAGATGAACTAGAGATACATAATGCAATACTACATGTGCTAATACATGTGTGAATTATTGACCCTAAACTGTAAAGCTATCAAACATGTTAATTCAAAGGCTTTACACAGCAATGTATGCACGTGCATGCACAGATCACTGAGCTGCAATAAAAGCCTACTGGATTTAAAAAATCCGCTTTGTGTCACAAAACTTTAGAAGAAGAAGAGAGAAGGAGCGAGTGAGGGCAAGTTAGTGTCTCTGCATTAATGAGGTCTCCTTCCTGCAACTCTTTCCAACTCTCCTTTTCTGTTTGGATTATAACATTCTCTCCATTTATTTCTCCTTAACATGTTGTGTGACATCATGGATTATTCAGTAAGCCTTCGGAGCACAGGCCTGGAGCCCAGAGGGTCAGAGGGCACCTTTGGCACCGCATCTGTGTGAAGTTCACGTTCTAATTTCATCAACATTCCCATGTATTTATTTTTAGAAAGTCAATCATACGATACAAAAACAATACCTTAGAAAAGATGACAAATAACTGCAAAATGATAAAATTAAGAAAATCGACAACAGAAAGACATACAGTGAATATGACGAGATGCAAAACAGACTCAAAACGACTACAAAAAAACGTGCAAAAGGACATTCAGAGACCCAAAACATATACAAATCTAGAGTAAAATTAGATAAAGAAATATTAAGAAGAGGTACAAAATGAATTCAAATACCCTCATAGACTTTATAAAAAATCACCTCTATCCAGATCCTCCTCAAGCTGAACATCAATAAACCTTGCACCACTTTCACTGTATATACACTGTATACGCTTTGCATTTTTTTATTTGATTTATTATTCAATATTTCTTAAATGTAATATGTCCTGCTCTGCTATTTTATTTTATTGTATATACTGTGCATTTTTTCATACTTAATATTAATATTGTATGCTTACTCTGTAACCTTGCTTGCTGCTGCTAGAACCACATTTTCCCCTGGGGATGAATAAAGTATAAATATATCTATCTATCAAAATGACTACAAAGGGACACAAAGTGGGTTATTGCTCTTGTCCAGTTCAGAGAGTTTGGGGGACTTTTACATATCTGTTCCCAGGGGCCCACTGTTTCATAATCCGCCCAATGCCTTTATTTTGTGCACCTCCTTTATTTATTTTTTTGCTCATTCCTTCAGCTCCTTACCTGCCTTATTGTTCCACCACCTCCACTCTTTATTGCTCACCTTTGGGTAACCTTTCTCTCGTTCGCACAGTCCCTTTCTACATCTCTCCTCTTTCTGAGGACAGATCTCATCTCTGACTGGCTGATTGGGTTACTGTGGCTGTCCTGATCACACAACACACACACACACACACACACACACACACAGACACATACAGACACACATTAGATGGCTTTGCAGGGGATGAAACGGAGACAGACAGCTAATAATGACATGGACCTCCCACTGAGGCACAGCCGGATAATCTTCTATTGGCGACTGCTCAACTAGTTATCTGGCCTTGTTGCTCCCCGCTGCTCCGGTTAGCTGATTGGTAGCTCTCTGCTAACTCGTGCTGATCTCTGAATTATTGTAATTCATCCATCATCTACACCCGCTTATTCTGTGCAGGGTTGCATGGGGAAAGAGCTATCAACACACACACACACACACACACACACACACACACACACACACACACACACACACACACACACACACACACACACACACACACACACACACACACACACACACAAAGGGCCAACATTAGGGCAACACTAAACATTGTAGGATGGCAAACACCAGAGAAGTGAGAGCATGGATGGAGTCGAGTGCTGCACATGATGGCAAGAAGCAACTTTCTTTGGGAGCGTGATGAATGATAACCCTCATTATGCTGTGTCGTCAGGTTCGTTGACAGTTTGCTGATGGGTTCAGATGACATTTTGGCTGATGGGCCGAGTGTGTTCTTGGCCATCATTAAACTAAATGGTTGTTTGGATGGCTGACTGACAGGACTGGATCGGCTGCTTAACAAATGGACAACAAGGATCATCAATACTTTAAATACATTAGCAGCGGTCATTGATCCACCCATGCAAGGGCATGTGGGGTAGTCTTTCTCAGTGGTAGGGAATTACAAAGGAACTCAGGGAAAAGAGAGGCATGATATGGAAATAGAGGAACCACTATACACTAAATGTCTGGAGTACAACATCAATCCAAAGTTATGCATCCCAATAATAGAATAAAACAGGACATTTAAGATAGATTGTTTTCTTCTTATATCTGACTGACCCATATTGTCTGACACAGAGGTTCGAGCAGAGCGCTCCTTTCACAGCGGGCCTTTTTCTCTGTCTGACACATGGAACAGACAGGGTGAAATCTTTGTGTGCTTTCTTTTGATGGAAGAAGAGGGAAAGCTGAGAGGGTTACAGACAAAGAGGGATCGCAGTACAAAAACGGCCACAGATGGGAATTAGACCCAGCTGGCCCACATGGTGTGTGTGTGTGGGGGGGGGAGGGGGGGGGGGGGGGGGGGGGTCCATCTGCAAATTAAACTTTTATTTTTAAGAGAGCTGCAATGATGAGAGCGGCGTAGCAGCTTTAAACCTCCACTTTCAATAACCTTTTCATGTTTATCTTTAACCTTTGAGATAATGTTAGACACAAATCTGTACTTGGCTGGAATCCTACACTGCCAGACAATGTAAGCTAATTCCTACCCAAGATGTATATAAGATTATATCAGTGACCTTATTTTAAAGTAATTGTTTTTGGACATTTGATGAGATTCGGATGAGAGGATTGATACCACTATGAAAACTGTTTAAAGTCCGAAATATGAAGCTGCTGCCAAGCAGCAAACTAAAAAGGAAAGCCAATGCTTAAATGCTGTAAACTTGCATTTTCTCTAATGGCCATCAGGGGGCGATTCCTCTGGTTGCTAAAAGTCAGATTGTATGGAAGTCTATGAGAAAATGACCCTACTCCTTACTTTGTTTATTTCCCAATTACTAGTTTAAAGTATTCTTCAATACAGCATGATGTTCATTTGGTAAATTATGATCCCAATTAGAGTAAAATATACCATAAACCAGGGTGTGCTTCAGAATGTGGCTACCTTGTAATTGAGAGGTCACAAGCACGGCGTTGTCCGGTCTGGGGTTTATGTTTTCAAAAGAGCATTGGGCCATTTCCTATGAGTTGCATCAATATGTTATAGTGGGGTAGTGTATGTGAGAAGACCGCATTGGGATCGCATGATATCGGACGTTTTTTACCTGGAAGCAGTCAAAACATTAACTGCGGAGTTGAGCTGGTGTCTGTATCAGTTTTACTGATGAAATGTAAGAATACAATTACATCCACCATCTTTTCTGAATCTGTCCAAGCGTCTCCTATAATTCGGCAACCACACAATCCACCAAAGAGCATGTTTTAAACGATTATTTTACAGTGTTTCTCAGTAACATGAAATGGAAGGAAAGGAAAAACAGTCAATCGTTGAGATGGACATTCTCCACTTGTACACAACACAGGACTTTCTACAGTAACTGTGGTCTCTTTCTGGTATTAGCAGCTTTTTCTGTATCAACTTCACATGGAAATGTATTATCATTTGGTGGGTTTTTGTTTTAGAAGCCTCTCACCGTCCTGTGCTGCAGTATCACTCTCCACCTGAACTCTTAGTTCTATGAAACACCCTGGAATTCTTTGAAAGATCTGGTTATATATACAGTATAACATCAATTGTCAGACATTTTCAGGACAGATACTTTTTTTCCATTACTTTCCCCAGTGTTTTAATAAGTCCATCGTTTCATTATCGGTATTGAGATATTTAGGCAGGGTATCATATCAAAGTCGTTGGTTTTTTTCCATTTACCGTCATTCAAACAAGACAACTGCGTCCTCAACAATGTTTCTCAAATGAGATGAAAGAAGCAATACTTTGTGCAATTCCAAAACTGCTGAGTTTCAACATTTAAATGACTATCCTAGTAAAAACAATCTCACCTCAGTTTATAACAGATCTTTTAAAGGCAGCCATGTGGGACTGAAGAATAGTTCAAAATGGAAAACACATGATTGCTGAGTCAGGCGTTGTGAGCCCCTCAGATTGCACTTAATTACAACTAAATTGATAGAATTGGGGAGACTTGTGTTGCCTGTCTTAGAGAGACAGCAGCACGTTTGATTCCAATGCAGTGCACACACACACACACACACACACCTACACACACAGGACACAAACACACCTTATTACAGCATAAGGCATAACAATAAATTCCTCTAGGGAACATCGTATCTTTTGTTTTGGGGTGATTGTTTGTGGTTAGGTGTGTGTGAAAGTATTAATTTGTGTATTTGTGCCAGCTTCGAATCAATTGCAGGTATACAATGTCTGACCCTTGCAGTCAAGGACAAGGTTTTGGGAGGGCAGCGGCTTGGGACGGAGCTGAACAAAACTTCTATATAAAAAGTAGGTAAGTAAGTAAGTAATTAAGTAAGTCAAGTTTATTTACTATATTGCACTTACCAGAGACAAAGTGCAAAAAACAGAAGTGGACTTTGTAACGTTGTGGACTGTTGATTTGAAGCATTGAGTATAACATGTTGTCCGTTGCCATCATTGTTTCTGAGCTGTTGCCATCTTATTTTTGGCCATTACCATCTTTACTTTTTGACTGTTGTCTTATTGGCTTTTAGGCCGTTGCCACCTTGGTTTTTGACCATTGTCATCTTGTTTTTTTAGGCCGTTGCCACCTTGGTTTTTGACCATTGTCATCTTGTTTTTTTTGGCTGTTGCCATCTTTGTTTTTTGCCCTTTGCTTTCAGACTCTCACTTTCTCTTAAATTACTCTATTTTGTTTTCATGGTCTTTTCATTATTTGGGATTCCTTCAACATTCCTCTTATACTCACTCTGTATTCTTTCATGGCCTTGTCTGAGTTACACTCACACAAATTAATCAGTTTTCTTTGTGCTGATTTCCACCCTGAACTAATATATACCGAGTGACAGTCAGAGTGTACAGAACTGATGAGCAGAGCGCGAAAGGAAATGACACAGAGCGAGACAAAAAGAGTGGGAGTGACCGGATTGGCGACTAAGACTGATTAAGACCGACTGAGGGACGGACAAAGTGAAGGTAACGAGGGGTTGCGGTTTGAAGTGGTAGCGAAGGCAGCAGTTGACTGAGATGAAGAGGTTGATTGAGGTTGGTTTTTGAGGAAACCTAATGTGCTCATCCTCTCTAAGTTTATTTAACATTTAATGAACGAGGAAAGAAGTGGAGATGAAGAAGAGGGGAGGAAGGTGAGAAGAAAGTAGAGGACAAAAGGTCATGGAACAAAAGAAAGGAGACACGCACCAGGGGAAAGGGAGAGGTGACAAATGCAGGAAGAGAAGTGGAAAGAAAAGGTTTGGAGTACAAAGGGAAAATCTGCTGAATACAGTCACCTTCATTTTGATATAATACGCTAGAAAATGTCAAAATAAATAATACATATTAGGAATGTAAACGAATAGGAATACATTTTCCGGGTATTAACAGCATTCTTTGCCGTAATATCTGCTTATTTTTTGCAAAAAAAATATGTATTTGTGGCATTATTTGGCAGCTAAAGAGTATTAATTGCAATAGAAAACAATAAAATTTGCTGGGCGATATGGAAACATCAAATATCACAATATAGTTATTACAAAATAACTACATATTGTTGGACTGACTAGTGGTGCTTTTACAAAATATTCTCTAATGTGGACATAATGATTAAGTGGTTTAAGGCAAATAATGGAACAGCTGAAACAGTCTGGTAAGTTTACCCAAATGCAGCTTTTAAAACCCGGAAACAACAACACTTATGCCGTAATACAATATTACAATGCTCCAAATCAAAGGCAATATATTGTTTCTTGTCACAATATCTATATACAATTGAGATATTTACCAGCCCAACTAGAGGATTTCTAATAACTTACAATGTAAGCTGCACTTCCAGAATATAAATTCAAACAGATATTTCTGTGATATTACCTTTGAGGTTACATCCTAATACTTAAATATCCATATACTATTGCATGAGATGTGCCAGAGAAAGACCACGACAGTAACTGAGAGTTGAAAATGTGCTATTAGACCACGACCAAGCTGAGAGAGAGAGAGAGAGAGAGAGAGAGAGAGAGAGAAATGATTTAAGACAGATCACCCATTCAATCTGCGCTCTCTCCCCTCCATCTCATCCCTCTTTCCTTTCCATCATGATTTTCAACCAACACTCTTCGCTCCCCCGTCTCACTGCTTCTCGGAGAATTAAGAGGCAGCGTCCTGCTTTCTCTGATGGTGGGAAACCGGTCTTTATCCACCACAACTTTTATTTCTATCTCGTAATTAATGACCTGCTTTCCATTAGGGGGAATGTGCTGAGGACACTTTAATGTCAGAGGAGGATTAGCTGATTTGTGGCTCATCACAGAGTGTGAAGTCACGGCACTGTGTCGGCATGCAATGTTTGTGTACGTGTGTTTCATGACACAACTCCCGATGCACTCTGCCAACGATTTTAAGCAAATTTAGGCCGAGAGGGTTGGACAGAGTACAAACAGAAAGGGAAGATGAGCTGGGAGTACTTGCACAACTATAAAAGAAGTAAGACAGTGTGGCTCAAATGCATGAGTTTGCAGATAGTGTGTAAAAACAATACAAAAAGATAAAAAGGAGAGGGTGACGGGGAAATGAAAGAAAAGCTTTCAAGCTTTTATGTGAAAAAGGAAGTTGGAAAAATGAATATTTAAGAGGAATATAATGTTCGCCACTTAAAAACAGAATAAAATATTAAGCAGCGTTTCCGTCGCTGCTTTTTTTTTCTCACTCTCAGTATTTTCTGATGAGGTTTGCCCGGTTCATGGTCAGGCCCAGAGGCACTACTACTTTTGCGTCTTCAAAATCTAGTTCACTTTCAACAATATTATCTGGGATTATTCAAAATTCATAACATTTTGCTTCTCCATCTCTATCTTCAATCAATTTCCTGGGAATTTTATGAGGTCTTGACTGATGTCTATTGCCTTTCTCTTTCTATCCAGGTCTAATATGTTACTTTCCTTCAAGATAAGGTTGCTTTTCCCCCCTCCTACCTGTCTGCATCCCCTTCCTATCCCCTCTCGTCCTCCCACTATTCCTCTGTCAGTTCCTATTCCAGTCGCTTTCCCCATGTTTCTTAATCCCCCTCCCTTCCCTGCAATAATTCCTCTCCTCTTTCGCTCCCTAGCTCCTCTCTGTCAAGCCCTCTCTTTGGCAGCTGCTCCGCTCCCCTCTTCTCTTCCTGCCTCCCCCTTCCTTTCTGTTTATATCACTCTCGCTTCCTCCTTCCCTCTTTCTCACCCTCCATCCACTCCCCTCTCTATCTCTCTCTCTCTCACTCTCCCCCCTTCCCTAAATCAGCCCTTATAGACTGCAGCATCACACATGTTCCAGGCACGCTCCCACAAAGGATGTGCAAAGGTACCAGTAATTACGCACAGGCACGAACGTAACGCTTCGCACACACAGAGACACACACAGAGACACACACAAAAACATGCATCGCGCATGCACACTGAAAAGGTTAGACAGACAGCAGGTAAACTGACAGCTATAGATGACAGGGATGTTGGCGACATGAAAGGAGCATGTGTGTTTGATAGTCGAGAGGCAAAAAAGAAAAGAAGAACGTGGGACAAAACTGGGAGAAAAGTGTCAGTGACACATAATGAGAGACAGAGGAGGAGAGTGAAAGGGAGAGTCAGCAGGCTGGAGCTGCGCTCATTTACGCACAAAAGACATATGTGTGTGTGTGTGTATGTGTGTGTGTGTGTGTGTGAGAGAGAGAGAGAGAGAGAGGGGAGGAGTGAGTTGGAGAGGGAGGAGTGAGAGAGAGAGAGAGAGAGAGAGAGTGTGTGTAGTGTACATTGTCATCCAGTCCTGGCAGAGAGCAGCAGTATTAGCAGCAGCGCGAGCATCACCAGAGGACAGGATAAAGACGCACTGAGCAGACCCGAGGCAACGAGGACATAAGGAATACACACTGATGAAGAAGCAACAAAGGGAGAGGATGGAATAAGCATTTTATTGCTTCTCCTTTCTCGTCCCACTTCTGTTTGGAGCATCTCACAAGCAGAGCACCAGTGAAAACACATACATATGATATATATATAAAATTCCTATACATATATATCAAATTATGACTGTTTTCAAAGAAGCTGCAGCTGGACAAGGACTGAATTGAAAGCTAAATCCATTGCATGAAAAATTGGGAGATGATTTGCCCAAAAAACTGTTGCATATTAATGCTTTGAGAATTTCTTTTGTCTGTTTTTTTTTTTTTTATCAGAGAGGGGAAAAAAAAGACCCACATTGATGCAAATGGAAAATTTGGAAAAAGGGCAACTGAGTTGTTGAACAACAAAGAGCTTCTTTTGCAGGCAGTCCTATATTTCGAAGGGGGCTTCTTTTGAAAACAGGATATTTTTTGATCTGCCATCATTGCCACACGGCTATCTGGCTGTCGCATCTCCACTTGTCTCTGTCGTCCGCATGGGCTCCGAGAGTATTATTCCAATGAGGCTTTCACAAGTGCGACACTGAAAGTGCAGAGGGCAGTCCACGGGCTCTCTGACCCCGCACTGGTATTTCCTCAGCAACGACAAAAGCCCCGCACAGCCCGGCTGGAGCAGAGAGGAAAGGGGGAGGTAAGTTGTGGGGGAAAGAAAGAGGCAAAAATATCAGAGAGAGCTTAGAGAGAGATTATGATCAGAGAGTAAACAAAACGAGATAATCAAAAAACTGAGCCAAAAGCAAATCAAGGAAGGAGAGACAAAACCGCCAAAGCCAGGATCCATTACGTGGGACACTCCACTGGTCAAGCCATCCCAGCATCTCATTTTTACAGTGTTCTTGTGTCGTGGATGCAGCAACGCTAAGACACTAAGATCAGAGATTCAGTGTCACAAAATCAGAAGCCCTCCCCTCGCACCTCTCTCTTTTCCTCCTCTCCCTTTAGTCTTAGCACTTGTAGGGCAGGACTGAGCAAGCTGACAGAGAGATCACGCAGCTGGTGTCCCGGGTCTGTGAGAGACCCCGGGATCCACACAGCGGAGGGGTGCCAGAGGAGTGTGCACGCAGCAGCAACAGGAGCCCCGTGCACGGCTGGGACAAAAAAGCCATTGGACTCCTTCTGTCTCGCTTAAAAGCTACAGACTGACACTGACAGAGCACTGTCACCAGGTGGATTTGAGCTGTTTGTGAGTGTGTGTGTGTGTGTATGTGTTTGTGTGTGTGTGAAAGCGTGTGTGTGTGCGCGCGCGCGTGTGTATGTGTGCATGAGAGAAAACACGCCTCAGGTGCAAAAGCTTTTGGACTGTAATCATCAAAGGATTTCAGCTTGACGAGAGCCTGGAGCATCGTTTTAAAGAACACTGCTCAGCTGTTGTTACCTGTTGGGTCTTTGGCTGGAAATAGGAAGGAAATAGCCTCCGCAATTTTTACAAAATAAAAGCTCAGTATTTAATATCCCTCATAAAGGCTGGATCTACACATCTCAAGGAGGGAGTATAACGTTCACCACAGTGGAGCAAGGTGGCAGCGAAAAAGATGCCCACCACAAAGATAAAAAAGCTCTCTTTGAACAGTGACATTGAGAGTAGGGGGATGAGAGATGCAAGTTAAACTCTGAGAGGGAAAGCCCTGCGCTCTGGTCAGAGTATTTCAAGGACATCACAACTGATTTGACTCCAGCGTTGAGCATTAGAGTCGTTATCCACTCAGGAATATGAGTCCGTCTCAAGAGCAAAAAGCCTTTTATGTGGGAGCCCGTGACTATCTGCAAGTTTGAGAGGAATCCGCCTTCTTTTTCTGCAAACGTCGTCAGGAACCAAGAGTTCTCCCTTTTCACGGATTATTCAACCACTCAGCACGAGAGCTTAGTGCAGGAAATGCAAGAGGCAAGTTCATTCGTAGGTAACAAGCCCTCCTAAACTACATTCCCTCCAAGCCACCGGATTTGGATCTGTCTACAACTGCCTCTGCTGTCTGCTGATGACGTATGGCTTTGTGAAAGGTGACATTTCCTGAATTTTGGAATATTTATCTGCCTTGATAAACCCACACCTACACACATACTGTAAACAGCCAGGGACTGTGATGTGTCTGTGCATGTGAGTGCCTGCTCACAAGGAACTCACTCCTGTTAAGATGCAAGATAGATTTCTTTCACTCACTTGTTCCTTTGCCCCTTGATGACAACTTAGCCCTCTGTAACTGTGTGCATTAATAACTCCCACAGAAACAAAGTGAAATCTGCTTTATTTCTTCCCGGCATGCATCTAGACTAAAACCTCTAAAATCTCAATGATTAATCGTGCCTAAAAAGCTCACATTTTCATTCTGTGACTGTGATTTGAAGATCTTGATAAGAAGGATATATAATTCTCAATTTCTTTTCTTTTTTTAAACCCAGAAGCTATTCTATCATTAAAACTTCCACATCGGCATTGAGCCACCACAAGATACTGGAGTAAGAGCAAGATGGCTCCCTTCGTGCATCCATTCTTGGTTAGCTTCTCCCTGGCCATTCTGCTGGGTTTGACCTCTCTGGGTGGACTGAACTCTTGGCCGTCAGGTCAGGCTTCTGCCCAGGTCTCCACCGACAACCAGACAACAGAGCCTTCAATGATTCCGGAGGCCGCTCTGGCAACCCCGACACCAGATACGGAGGACAAAACGGTTCCCAGTAACGGTAACCGTTGCTGGGGTTACTACGATGTCATGGGCCAGTGGGACCCGCCTTTCAACTGTAACGTAGGTATCTACCTCTTCTGCTGTGGCTCCTGCTTCTACCGTTTCTGCTGCCAGTTCAAAATCCACAGTTTGGACCAGACGTCCTGTTCCAACTATGACACACCCGTATGGGCAAACACCGGGAAGCCGGCGGAACCCGTCACAGAGGTCCAAGAGGAACCGGACAAGGATCGGACCCACATGATCGTGTATATTATCTGTGGAGTGGTGGCCATCATGGTGTTGGTCGGGATTTTCACCAAGCTCGGGCTGGAGAAGAGCCAGGGAGGACAGACGGACATGACCAACTCCAGGTATGAACTGAGAAAGGTGGCCGTATGGATGACGTTGGGCACAAAAGGGGGTGGCGATCAATACGTAGATGATAGATGTGGTAAGGATTAGCAGGGGAATAAATTATGATGGCAATGTTGCCAACAATCATTATGATATTGATGCATTTAGTCTCATAAGATTATCTTGAATTGCTTGCTGGCTTGCTGGATAGATTTCTTCAATCAGCTCATTGACAAATATGTGTAAGAAGCTTTCTATTTTTGTAAATGTCTAAATGATTATATTGATTATATACAATACATATATGTTTGTTGTTGGGATGAGGGGATGAAATAAGGAGTTGCCAAGTGCAGTGGTACTTTGAGCACCCATGGATGGGGGAATACAGGTCCCATTCATTTGTCCCATAGACAACGTTAATGTGACTCCCCGTTTGAGTTTTTCTTTGGGTTCGGTTGTCAGGGTTGGACTGGCCATCGGGAGAACCAGGCTTTTTTCCTATGGCCCTCAGTCAGGCCAGTGCTCCAACAAAAGCAACATCTGGCTGCAGTGTCATATGTACAAAGCAATGACATGACTTATTACTCAACTGAGACACTGTGATTTAGCTAGCAGACAACCTACATGTTGAATGCATTAACTGGCACACTTCTCTTTTAGTACAGGCTAACGTCCTCCCCACGCATGCAGCCCCTGCACCAAGCTAACGCAGTTCCTCCAATGAGACAGTGCAGACAAAAAACAACCACTAATTGTAAGCATCACAGAATGGTCAAATTATTGTACATGATGGCACTTTTGGGCATTATTGATTGTACATTAGACCGATGGCAAACTTATCCTACGAATACAATAATTATCAGACATCTGCCGACGCTTATATTGACCCTCCACTAAACTCCCAGTAAGACAATGAACAAGCTGCCACCTTCATTTTCAAAGTAATAGAGCGTGACTGGGATTAGTAAATGTAAATGTCAAATTGTAAACCAATACACAGCTCGTTAATGAAGAACGTTACTGAGCAATGCACCACCGTCAGTCACATACAGAATGAATAGGAAAAGAAATCTGAAACAATCCAATAATTACGAAATCTCGTCTGTATATTCATGTGTTTATACGGGTGTAAATTCCTGCATGTGTCAATGGACGTGTTTATGCATATGTGTGAGGAGGTCACCAGCTGGGTAATGAATCAAGTGACTGAATCACAGAGAGGTGATAATGGGTGTGATGTTTGTATGCAACAATGAGGGAGCAATGGCCATAGCGCTGGAGAGAGAGAGAGATAGAGAGAGATCGAGAGAGAGATCAAGAGAGATCGAGAGAGAGAGAGAGAGAGAGAGAGCGAGCGAGAGAAAGAGGACCGGCTGGAGGTCAGGGAGTGAGAAATGGATGGAGATTCCAATGGACGCATGTCAGGGGATAGTAGGGGAGCAGTTTGGGGGAAATTACCATGCAGTTGTGTGGTTTTTTCTCCGTATAAGTGTAGCGGTTTCACATTGATGGGTGATTGATTGCTGTGACACAACTATGACTGTGGCAATGTGTGGCCTCCAGTGAACAATGAGATGGGAGAGGGTGGTTTTTTGGAAGGGTGGAATATTGAGCGGATCTGACTGGAGTGCAGCCAACGGCTAATTCTAGTGTAGAGAACAGGGTTGTGTGTGTGTGAGGGGGAGAGGAAGAGGAAGAGGAAGAGATGGAGAAAGAGTGTGGGTGTGACCGACCAGCCCATCGGGTGTTAAGAGTCGGGCCATGGGGGCTCCTTTAAAACCCTGTCATTACCAAACCTCCTCTGAACCTTCCAGGGCAGGATTAGAAAAGGAGGAAGATGAGGAAGAGGAGGACAGTGGTGGACATCAGCATGCATTTGTGTTGTACTTCACTGAGCCACCCAAAAACACAATGAAAGCTGCAGCTCTTGGCACATTTTAATTTATGTGTGGCGCTCTGTATTTAAAACAAGGGATTGTTTGGGAGATATTTTTTTTTTATCTCATTGGCTGTCTTCATCACATACAGGTCAAAAGATATTCAGCATCTTTCTTGAAGTTTCTCAGTGTGTGAATGCCTCCAATCAGCAGGACACTCGACACACTTGACCATGTACTTTGACTTTCCTGGATGAACATTTTTTCCCAATGAAAATAAATGAAATAGCTGATCTATTATTATTACCAGCCATCTTTAAAATCAAGCTGTTAGTTAAGGAGCAACCATGAAGAGAACCATTTTATTTGAGCAATCACTAATGGTATTTCCGTATTCACAAATCCAAAATGACCTACTCCAGTCATCTGATTGGCTGACATTATTGTAGTACGAAGAACAACTTTATTGTCAGACCAACGCGTTTAAGATTGTAGCCTTGATCAGGGTCATAAAAAAAGATTTTAAAAATACATATCAGGCAATTGGGCACCCACACATAGATGAGCTGGCTATGTGGTCATGTTGCTTCAGGCAAATCACATTTTCAAACTAGTAGTGGAGCAAGGGGAGTTTACCTCGCATTAGATCACGCGATAATCGTAGATCACACAGAAATCCATCTTCAGGCTTTGAGTAATGCGTTTGTGTTCAAGCCTCAGTGGCTCGGACCAACACGCGCCCTGCGAGGAGCTACTGGCAGCTGCACGTGAAGTTTAGGTGTGTGCGAGACGATGCAGAGATAATTTCATATCTAAAATACAAAAGAAGCACAGGTACTGTGACCAAAGCTAAATCGGGTCAGTGACAGAATAAAGCAAATAAGAATGTGAAAAGTAAAGAGAAAGACAGCACAGGGGAATGGGTGAAAGGCTATGTTGGGGGAAACAAAGCCAATGAGGACAGAGCTAACCAGTGTGTTGGTGTGGTATAGGAGCCTGTTAAAGGACAGTCCACTGGAGCATGACGAAGGGAGAACATGACAAAAGAGAGAAGGAGGTGCTGATGAGTGAAGGGCTTAGCTGTTGTAATTCTGCTGATTTGCCACTGAGAGCTGTGGGTGGCTGGTTAGATTCATGGCAGGCTGCATGAATAATGATTATTGAGTCTTTCAAAACTTGCTTAGAAGACATTTTTACTCTTGAGGGCTTGTTTTAACACTTTGGACTATGCTCGGCTCCTTGTAGGATAGAACTAGGCTAGTTTTTAATTTTAATAATTTAATAATGTAACTTTTTATTACATCTTATTAAACGCGTATTTCAAGGTACTTGGAAGATTTCTCTGTCCAGTTGTTGGAAGATTTCATCCTTTTCACTGCTTAGATAATCTGTTTTCATCTGAGTTTGGTAATCCATATGTGTTCTGTGGGTCTGGGGAAAAACAAGTCTCCCTGAGATATTCTGGGAAAGATTTTGGGGGATTATGGTGTGTGTAGACTGAGTGGGAAATGTGATTTCATGACTGATAAATGGTTAGTTATTCCCATCAGAATTGGCTTTCAATTAAAAGCGTCCCTGACAGACAGAGTGTGTTCAGCCTAAACACACATTTTAGAGGCAGCACTTTGCACACGAAGTGGGTGAAGTGACACAAGTGGAAGCAAATAGACAACACAAACAGAGAAGAAGAAAGAAGAAGAAGAAACCACTGATTGTTGGTTGTCACCTAAAATGTAAACATCCCTAAAAACCCATTCCTTTTGAGAACCCAATTATGAACGAAGTTTCCCCGTGAAAAACAGAAACACTTTGTGTCTCTTTGCAGACTGGATGAGCCCAGGTCAAATCCCCAAAAAACAAAAACAAAAATCCTCATTTTAAAATGAATTCTCAACCTGCATACATTTGACAGTTATGAGCAAGAAAGTGTTGTGGCTGTGTGTGTAAACATGTGTGTGTGCGTGAGTGTGTGTGAGGGTGTGTGTCTGTGCCCTGTGTGTTCACTCAACAAATAAATCCAGCCACAAAGCTGTTAAGGTGGTAATGCGCTGAAATCCTGGGTCAGGCAATCATAACAGGCAGGGGTGCAATGATGTATAGTCCCAAACACACATGTGCACACACACACATGTGCAAACACACACACACACACACACCCTCTCATTATAAGAGTACTGACCCCCCCACTGCTTCTCCTCCCAAGGGGCTGTTTGTGTTTTTGTTTTGCTTTCAGTCTGTCTACTGCTGCGTCTGTTGTATGGAAACTGCTGCAAAGCTAAATTAAAAAATTTGATATGAGATTCAGCTGTGGGAATTAATAGGCCTTTTAAAGTAACGACAGATCAGCTCATCATATTATGGACTGTGGCTTCATTGAAGGGGAAGAGTGAATATAGAGGGAGGAAAAAGGAAGAGAACGTACACAAGGACCTTTTAAGTAGTAAACAGGTTAATATTACGACAAATGTTTAAAGCTGACACTTTTTTTTTTTATCATTGAAGCAAATTGGTAGAAATCAGCTCAGCTAACATGTCGACAAGGTGCAAAAAAGTCCAGAGCAGCAATGTCCTGACGTGTAATAATCAGTTCCAGTGCAGTTAAGCTGTTGGCCAATAAATAATTGGCGCATTCACCTTCATAAAATCGAACTATAAAAATACCCTTGCACAGCATACCTCCAAACATTGCTTCTGGTGCATTAAGCACTTTAAAGACAATACAACAACACTTAACCGCCAACAGTATAAATAATCTAAATGCCAGGCATGAATATTAATGCCAGTGTAAGAAGCACCGAATAAGCACAAGCTGTCTTTTGCACAATCAAAAAATACATACAACCATCGAATATCCAAGTCATTTCTTACTCAAGTATTATCAACCAAGTTACTCTTAAAGTATCAAAAGTAAAAGTAGTGACTGAGCAGTCAAATATTTAACTATTCATATTTAAGATTGTGCTAATTTTTTACGAATTTAGTAGTTTGATCTACAGCATTATTCTATAAGAGCATCTTATGTTTGTAGCGTGATGAACCACATATCTATAAAGAAATCAGAAAAACTCCCTGTGTCACCGGGCAGCTTGTCCCGGAGATCAGGACCAGAGTAGCTGAAGGCACCTGGATCTAATTCTGGGTTTAGCTGGAAGACCTCTGCCTGAAGTCAGAAAGTCAGAAATGTACTGAGGAGCCAAACCATTGAGTTCCTTCTAGACTATTAGCAGGATTTTGCAAGGTATTCTGTTTAGTGCCGGAAGCCAAGGAAGTAATTTCATTACCAGAGTAAAATGGTCAAATGTTTGTGTATGTTTAAGGATTCTGTCCGCGTCAATTTGAAAAGTAAAAAGTAAAATATTTGCCTCTGAGCGAGTATAAAGTTACATGAAATAGAAATACCCACATCAAGGAAAGTACCTCAAATCTCAGTACTTTACTAAATGTACTTTTTAAAAAACTTTTCACCACAAATAGGTCACATTGTCTCCACGGTGATGCATGTCAGTCAAACTGATTGACGACAGCATAACGTTGCATGTTGATGGAGAAAACGACTGTGCCTAATTAGAGCAACCCATCTGAATTCACATCTCTAATCACACAAGCGATACCCATGTTCATGGTTATGCACGTACCGGTGCTGACGAGGAAAGATTACTCATATCAAGCGCTGTATTTGTCACCTTCATCAGTGACCTTGTTAACACGGCTGATCATATCTAGAATGTCACATGTGATTATAGCGACGCATCACACGGCTAAATTGTCTCTTGTGCTTTTGTTTGGGAGAACAAGTGAGCACTTGATACCTAAATCTGTTAATAGAGAAATATTCCTCCTGATACACACAGACACTAACTCATTGTAATATTACCCAATGTAATATCACTGTACCACTTATCATAAGTTATTACCCTGAAAAGCCATGTGTTCAAGGGCACATGCGATTGAATGACCCACTGGGGATCCAAACAACCATTCCCATCGGCAAATCTACTCCTCGACTCTATTGCGTTTTCTACAGCGCTTTCTATTTCCTTTATTGTTCGGCCGCAGCGGCGCTTTCCATCATCGGCTTTGACAGGTGTTTAGAGCCTAGAGATGAACACGTGCACACAGCTCTGCTTCCCCCCCCCCCCGAAAACGGTTACAGAAGAGGCCGGGTGAATCTTGCATTTTATGGTGAGGTGCGCAGTCCAAATTAAGTTTTTTTCCGCATCAAGGCCTGCGGGGGTGGTACAAACTGATGATGTGGGGTTTAGTTGCTTTTTCCCATTTGGGGCAAAAAGTTCTCAGTTACCGCAAGCAAAAATAAAATAAAATCAATTAAAATATCAAACGGAAAAATGGATCAATGGATCAAACAGATCAAACAATTCTTCAACACGGCTTCACAATGAAACTTGTCGGGTCTTCCGGCTTAAAAAGAGTTTGTGTTTTTTTCTTTTTCGACTAAAGCAGTGAGGCATGGT
Source organism: Cyclopterus lumpus (assembly GCF_009769545.1). NCBI lineage: Eukaryota > Metazoa > Chordata > Actinopteri > Perciformes > Cyclopteridae > Cyclopterus > Cyclopterus lumpus. Next base: position 15,251,683 of record NC_046973.1, read on the forward strand.
GAGCTCATTTACTCCTCCTCCTCCATGCCTAATCTGGACCCAAAATAATCTATTTTAGGCTGCAGCAGTATGAAGTACAAACCTCCCAAGGTGCACTCAAATAAACAAGGAATTATTGTTTATGCCTTTTATTAGCATCTGTGCACGCTTAGGGAAGAATAATGAATATATAGTCAATTTAAATATGTCATTACTGACTTCTCTTTATGCTTCCCTTTGCCAGTACATCTGCTCTTTAAAATAAAGGCCAGAGTGATCTTTGGCAGTTGTACTGTAAAAGTGATTAAACATACGCACTTATATTCAACACCAAAACACACGCTTAAGCCGCCTGCTGGCTTTCATGCACCAGCCTGCAGTTTTCTTTTGACGCATTTTACTTGTTGTACCTTCTTCAGCTGACATTTAACCAGTTAAACCAGCAAAGTTGAGATTAACAGCTCAGAGAAGCAGGACAGTTCAGTGTGTTTTTATACATTATACATCCGCCCAAACGAGTTTGTTTGATCCGAAATATGGTTGGTTAGTCGTTGTTGTCTTGACCTACATATCTTGTTCACATGGGACCAATCAATAAAGTGCAGTAGTGCAGTGCCCGTTGGGATCGCGTGTCCATTTGGAGCAGGCCGGTTGATTGGCCCCCTTTAATGCCGCATCGCTCGTCCACTCACTGATGTTTGCTTTACAGTTAGATGTACAGTTAATGCAAGAAAGAAGTCATACATGATAGTTATGATATTTTTTTTTACAACTATCAAAGGTTTGTCCCTTTTATTTTGTCGCAATACTCGGATATTGAAAGAGAAATAAGAAATATTGTATTAATACATTGTGCCAGGCAGCGGAGGAAGTCATTTCATTTCTCAAGTACTGCAAGCAAATACATTTATTTAAGTACCTCCTTATACAATTTGGAGGTACTTAAATATTTCCATTTTATGTCACTTCATACTTAACTACTGTAAAACTGTACTTATCAGACAGCTACTTTGCAGATACAGATTTTTGCTTACACACATGATTGGTTTATGGAGTGTGATGTATATTTATAGATTAAATTACCCAACAGCATGTGGGTAGTTATAATTAGCCTAATCTTGACCAGTTACACCATAACCAATAATAATAGTCCTTTGGCAGGTCTTATAAGTCAAATTATGAATGAAAGACTTCTACTTATCAATCTCAATACTTCCTCCACCACCAGATGTACTACGCTGCACTTCTGTGTATATTGACAGAGATGTGTCTTCACATGCATGTCCGGTAGACGCCGCTGTGCCGGTTGTGTCACGATTGTAACTCCACACCACACCTCAGTGCAGTAGAGCTCGGAGAGACAGATTGCTGCAGAGCTCGGAGGTTCTTCAGCTCAACTGTTGCTGCAGTGACTCCCCGACACGTTTTCTGTCCCGTCTCATTCAAGTGCAAATGCTCTTATGCTGCTCTCCTCCTGTTTCTTCACCTCATCTTCTGCTTTCTCTCATTCTCTCCTGTGTCCTCGTATATTAAACATGTAGCAGACGTCACGTGTGTGTGCATGCAGATGGCAGGAGATTTAGCATATTCATACATCATGCTCCCAGTGAAGTACATTAAAAATTGCAACGGCGTTTTGACAGCAAGGCCATTTAAACTGATTTACCTCAGTCATAAAGGCATCGAGAATAGATAAAACGTAGGACAAAATCTAATCAAAATTACGGTCACACTTCTCTTCTGATCTCTGTGTTTCCCCGATGGCGCAGCATAAACACCCCCCCGTGTGCGAGGGGTTGAGAAACGTTACTTCGCTGTCCACTAACTCGTTGCTCTTGCAACTAATATCGAGCAGATGGAGAATTAGGTGCAAACATTGTTGCACCTTCTTACCTTTTACTTGATTCAGTCTTCTGTGGAGAAGTCTCGTTTTTAAATCTCGCTTTAACATCCACATTGTCAAAATCAGCATAATATTCAGCAACATTGAACATCTTTTGGATAACAACGAAACAAACTCTGACAACATCAGATTCAACTCTCTTCAAGTTTCCAGCGACATGGCAAAAACAATCCCTGTTAGCGCACGTGAATTGATGGTTAGGAGTTGACCTGAGTGATCACGTTGCAGCCTGTTTAGCGGCTGCTGTCTGCATCGTTCTTCCTCAATACTGGACCAATATAAAAAAATGTTTTCCCCATTAGTTACTTAGACACAGCAACATGGGAAACATGGTTGAAAAATACCATAACCTTTTTCCACATCTTTCCTTTCTTCCCAGATACCCTACATTAAGCATCAACATTGCAAAAGCCCAGTTGCCTCCTCTCCTATTTCAGTTACTTGCCAACGCACCCGTCCTTATTCTGTGTGATATTTATATCCAATTTTCATCAAAGCCAAAACACCCAAATTAGCCTACCAGATATCTACCATAAGTTACGTAGCTTAAACACCACATGCCACTTTATCTTAAAAAAGAGGACAAATTATAGATAAATGAAGTGTGATAACTTCATAATGAGAGGTTTATTTTGGATCAGGGCTGTGGGCTGTGGGCAAGTGTCTGTGTCCTCTTTGACTTTTCTAATTTGAAGGCTTTGTGGGAGGCTCCATTATTAAAGTGTGTGTATATACCCCTGCCTACATTCATTCTAACAACTCCTCTCAACTAACTGGAGATAGTGTGTGTTACTGTGAGCCTCTCTCTGACTGTGTACGTTTGTGTGTATAGTCTGCATAGAGGTTGGGAACATGGACTCCATTTTCACTCCAGTGATCCTGGTAATGGTTTCGTCCCAGTGGGGATTGACGTTGGCTCCAAGTCGCCTTGACAGAAAATCAACTGCTTACGTGTCGCTGTTTGCTGAAGCGCACGCAGTAGCCGGCATTATCACTCCCTGTGTACTGTATAGCTGGTCATCTCTCTTTCTCCTGCTCCTCTGTCTCACCACTGACTCAACATTTTAAAATCTATCTGTGCATCTATTCGTCCGTCCGTCCATCTCCATTTTATTCATCGCCATCTCCCCATTCTCAGCTATTATGCATATCTTCATTTCTTTGCAATCTGCCCTTCAACCTTCAGTTTCTTTCTTATCTTTTTAATATATTTCAGTCGGAGGGGAGAAGAATACTCAACCATTTTACTCAGGTAGACATACTGTCACCTGAAGCAAGTAAAGTATAAAGTAAAGTAGCCTCCTGTTCAAATAATTAGTGTTAGCAAATTAATAGGTATGGATTGAATATGAATATTGTGTGTTTAATTGGCTCAATCGCAAAGGGATTTGTAATTACATACATACATCCCTAGGCCAAAGAACTTGCCAACTGACAGCATATTTGTTAGCTTGGTCGCTAACGGGTCGATAGGTTTGCAGTTTATTCAAAGGAAGTATCCCTACCATTGACTCATAACTGTCTTTTTGGAGCAGTTTATACCACTACGGAGGAGATTGCATAAAAATAGATGGAGTAACACTCCTCGAAAGCTCATTAGCTTTCTCAATTTTGGAGTCACTGATTATTGGCCATTCCTTTAAAGGGTAGCCCAGTATCAATAATCAATGAGATCTGCGTGTCGAGGTTCACCAAAGTGTGAAAGAATTGCACTTTGGATTTGGACTGATCCATTGAAATAAACAGATTTTGCTGAAAAATTCCTCCATTTAAAAACTCGTGGCCTTTATAACTGATCACTATTATAAAGCCTGTGTACAATCATGAAACACTTGTTATTGCTGTTCTCATCATCATATATCTGCAGATCATCACAGCAGCGTTGCTAATGAGACAACACAGCTCTTGTTTATTAGTTTATTAGTGTACACACTCATTTCACACAGGTTGCTATTAGTAATGGACCTCAACCAATTTGCTATGTTGCATGTGGCTGTAAGTGTGTATTGTTGTTGTTGTTGTTCTCTCTCTCTTGCTTTCCTATCTATTCTTCCCCTCTCATCCTACACCCACCGTGGCTCGTTGCCTTAGTAATCACATCTCAGCTCTAATCTCTAAACACCATCGCGCCCACAAGAAAGCTTCAATTTAAACACTGAGATTAAACAAGAGAAATAGATACATCCCCTTTGACATTCATCTCCCCCCCCTTCTCTTCCTCCAGCCTTCACCTTCCATCCATATCCTCCCATCTCCACCCATTCCTATTTCTTTATAGTCCAACAAATAATTACCTTCTCGCTAGTAGCGCCCAAACCGCCGTACATCTTCAGCATTGTGCAGGGACAGAGATGAAACAAGAGTGGGGATGAGGAAACACTCAGAAGGGGGAACAGGATGGCACAGCAAGGAGGATTTCACTTCTTTACTTTGCCATCTACTTTCATCTCTTACCATCATCCTCGTTCATGTTCTGTTTGCTTCTCATATTCGTATGCTTGCGCTTGTCTCATTCCCTCTTGGCCTCTTTTTGTCTCGAACATGCTCTGTTTCTCTCTCTCTCTCTCTCTCTCTCTCTCTCTCTCTCTCTCTCTCTCTAAACTAGCACCAGCAAGGGCACACACACTCAGACACAAATCTTCATCTAGACGCACAATAACATGCACAAACGTGTCACGACAGGCTGCACAGTGCAGTGCCTATATATGTCTCAGCAGTCGTTTCTCACGTTTCGGGGCCAAAAGAAGCCGGGTTATTCATCTTCCTCTCAGACCAATCGAAAGACAGAGAGAGAAAGTACAACAACTAAGTTGAAACAAGAACATTTCATGCTTTTCTAGCTCTTTTCTTCTCTCGGTCATCATGTCATGCACGGCACTGACTCTAACCAAACTTTGCATTGTAAGGTGTTGCAGAGGGATTATCCTGGTTTTCAAAGTTGTAATAACTTTAGTGTTCCTTGTCATAGAAACCTTGACAATTCATCAATAACATATTTCTTTAACAAGTGGTCAAAATAGAACATGTACAAGTTACCCAGTAGTATAAATACAATTAAATTATCACCACATTTACCAGCTGCAGCATTATAGTGACATACACATTAATAATCACCATTTTGATGCTATTGCAATGGTGCATGCACTTTTACTTAAATACAATTGTATACGCATGACTTTCTGCCTACACTGCGTTAGTGCTAATTTTACTTTTACTTCAGTAAAATATTTGAAGTACGTCTTCCACTGCTGTTCCTTATCTAAATTTGAATATTGTTTCAGATAAGTAGTTGTTCTTATTTTGGTCAGTTTATTTGTTTGTGTGTTGCAAAGGGTCTAAATCAATACCCATGACATTGAGAATATTAAATCAGTGTGATATAAAATTCCGATTGCTCTGTCGTTGCAGTCAGAAACAAAACACCACACTATAGTTGGTGTTCATCCAAAATTGACCCAGAATGCAAAACTGAATAAATTCAAACAGCTGAATGTATTACAGTGTGAGTATCCCATAAAGCAACGTGCATTATGATCTCATTTCCCATTTCCAATTAATACATAGATCATTTACAGTTTAATCGTTTTAAATGTGGATTATTTGTGTGTCTGGTTGAGGCTGGATTTCCTTCGTACAATATGTTACTGTCGTTCCACGGCATCTAATTGGGGTTTATTCTGCATATCGGTGTGTGCAACATGTCACATGATTGATGAGATTGTGGTGGGTTCAGGGTCTACAGTCGATAGCGCATCCCGATATCATTTTGTCGTCTCCTCGTCTCCCTTGAACCCCCCAACTCCTACCTACACACATGCCAATGCACAGCAACTTCCACAATAACAACAACAACATAGTTTACCTTATGTTGTGTTTTAAACTAGGACAGGTGTGACAAGAGTCTTCAACCAAAAAGAGGCGTGCCACTTTAAGTATTTTATTCTATTAAAACATGACACAAACGCCGCAGAGTGTATCTGCTATCTGTGTACTGAACAGGATTGTGTTTGTTCTTTGCACTAGGGATTAATAACACAGTGCCGGAGCTATAATGAAAATCAATCATGATTCAGGCCTGCAGTTACAACGCGTGATGACACTGTCATCATAGTACACAAGAGCCACTGTGCTGTCTGTAGAGTCAACAGCGAATATTAAATTCAATATTTTACCTGCATCTTTCTAAGTACTTTGGAAGCCTCCCATCATCACTGGAGATACGCCCGGCTTTCTAATACTCTGACTGTCAACTCTTTCCAATTTTTAGATATTTTTTCAGATGGTCACACTGATGACAGTGTCGTGCCAAGTGCTGTCTTCATTTATGAATCATGCACTTTTGGATTGTAATATTGTCACCAAATACTAATAAGACCAAATATAAGTGTAACAAAATATTGTTGAGACGCCCATGTTTTTGTTGTTGTTGTTTCTTTAAAAAAACTAAATGCTAGATTTCAACAAATACAATTTACCTTGGTGACTAAAATGCAGTTGTAAAAGTCAGAGATCCTCGAAACCTTTGCGTCGTGATTGCTCTCAGGGTCATTACTCGTACTGCACACATACCCAAACACACACATACCCAAACACACACATACGCACACTCGCATTTGGCCTCAGTGACACAGTCAATATGTGTTCTAATTATACCGATGCTCTATCAATGTTTTAAATGTCTTCGTGATGCAACACTGCTGCTACGTGGGAGACCGAAGGAGAGAATAATAGCCACATAGGTGGACAAGGGACCAAGAGAGGAAAATTGATTTTGATTTCCTGTCCTTGAGCTGCAGTGAGAACAATATCGCATCCTCAATGGGCCACTGTGAAATAACAGAGTCGACAGAAAATGACGTGGGGAAGTGAGATACCCCATCTCTACATGACAGCAATGATGGTCAAAATACAACTCATCCGTCCACTCCTCCCTCTCTCTAGTCATCTCTCTTTCAATCCATCATCTTTATCCCCATTGCATGCTTCTTCCCCTGCTCTCCTTTCCCTCCTGTCCTTTTCTCTGCTATCTTCCTCTTGAACTCCCCAGCCTGCCCCCTCTGGTTTCTAACCCCACATTACTTGTTAATGTAACGCTGAAGAGCAGTGATTCTCTTCAGTGATATCGATACACAGCTGCAGCTGTAGAAACACCTGGTGCCTTTACGTCAATGACCATATTGTGTCCTTATGTTTACACAAATATACAGCCTGTGCTTGTCTAAATGCTAAATAAAATAGTCTAATCTGCTGTATACAGCTAGTTTAACTGATGATCCTGGTTATTAGAGCGACCACGCTTCAACAAGTGATCGTCAGACTCTGTTGGCCTCAGGCTTTCTGACAGGTTGCTCCGAGGGGTGCAAACAGAGATATTATGAAACGCTCTTTCTACTGCAGATTCTGGCCCACGAACATCCAAAAGGCCAAAACTGGAGGACAGAATGGGTGCACCAGGAGCATCATCTTGAAAAGAATACATCATGTCTGGTATATACGAGGGCTGCAGTGTGTTAAGCCATTTGAAAATAATTGGCCAGTTGAAAAGGAAAGTTTTTTTTCCCGACATTTGCATGTGTGGGAACAGCCTACATACTTTCCTGTAGATACATGTTCATTTAGTTATCACCTTAACTTGAATTTTTTAAGAGCCTTATAAATATTTATATTCATACACGCCGGCGACAGCGGCAAAGCATTATGTTTCCGTCAGTTCATTCTTGTGAATGCGATAACTCAGAAACATCTGGAGGTATTTTCTTTAAATCTGGCACAAGCGTCCACTTGGACTCAATGATGAATTAATTAGATCCCGTCTCAGAAACACTGCTTACAAGTTTAGTTTGGCAAGATACTCTTCACAAATGAACACCACTTTTTTTTTTTTAAAGTGTGAATACAACCGCCAGAAGCAAAACGCTAATGTTAGACTATTAACAAATTAAAACAATGTACTTGATCTCACCACCGGTAAGCTGATGAAGGTGGTGTAGTGTTCAGCCTGACATTTAAAAAAAAAAATCAAAAATGTATGTTAACCACCTTATATCAGGCACTGTGTTATATCAGGACCCAAGAGCGGACACGGAGGCAGAAGGGTAAGTGTACACTTACCCTTCTGCCTCCATGTCCGCTCTTGGGTCCCATTCCTACACTGGGTAGGAATGGGTTTTATTTGACAGCTGGTGATTTGTAGGGCAGGAATCGAATGCAGGTCGGGAGATGTGGTGGCGTGAGCGGCGGCTGCTGGGCTGCAGGGTTGGTACGGGAATCCTGGGCACAAGGAACAGAAGTTAGTACAACGGCAAGATGAAGCGAATCACAAAAGATACTTTCTGTTGAAAAAGACTAAGAGTGGCCGAGAGTCACACTACCACTAAAATGGCGAAATAATCTATCGAAGGAAGCCGGTGTATTTCACAGGGTGGTTTGATTGCAGACAGGTGCTGGAAATGAGCCCAGGTCGCACGCACGCACGCACGCACGCACGCACGCACGCACGCACGCACGCTCGCACAGGGAGACGGACAGGGGACACTATAGACAAACATGCACTCATTTCCAGGTTTTATGACGTATTCATGCAGGACTCTATGACAATGCTAACATGCTTCACTGATTGTTTTCACGTCTCTCAGTTCATTTTTTAATAACACTTTCATGTGTCGCTTTAAGACATGCTTAGAGAACAGCTCGGATTAATCCATTGACCCAGTTTGCACAACATTTCAAATGCACAGTAACAAAAGTGAGCAACTTTATGAGAAGAAAATATGTCAATGTCGATTTTTACAGTTTGTTGTGCTGCCCCTCAAGTGGCCCAAAACATCTTTTGATATTAATGCATTAATGTTTAAGTCGTATGACAAGTATAACCTCTACTACTTTCTACAGTGTCACAACCAATGAGTTATTAGCAATCTTGCTTACCTTTTTTAAATGTCCATTTACTGCAAGTAAAACACAAAGCCCTGATGCAATGGTACGGATTCAACCCCTGAGGACTTTCTCTGCTGTGATCATGAGAGCATCGACGGTGGTTACCACACTAAAGAATGTCCACTCAGGTATAATGGCCAATAAACCCCCATTAATATTAAGACTGTTCAGTCAAGTTACAACGTGGCTAATGTGTAACAAACACTCTAGAGTTCATCTATTGCTCCAGGAACCAAAGTCACTTCATGTACGCTGTTCATTCCTGCTCTGTCCTCAGTGAAGGAATAAAAACATTGGTTACTGTTGATCCCCATAACCAATAAACCCAGCGCTGTGTGCCAGTGCTCAGCTGCACTGCTCAACCATACACGGTCCTTAATCTCTTTACCGAAGTGGAGCACAAGAGGCACAGAAACACGGTTACATAACACAGGCCAACAGGTGAGAGATCTTGGGGGGAAACAGAGACAGAAAGCTTCGGAAGGAAATAGAGAACACGAAAGATAAAATAAAGAGGGAGATGGGAAGAGAATGTAGGTCAGTTTGTCAAATCTAGCAGGAAAGTGGAAAAAGGCACACACGACAACATTGTGTTCTTTTCACGCTGATTCACTTTTACAATCATGAATAGATATTGAAAAAGATATTTTCTCAAATTTGAATGGAGCCTCTGCTTTGAAGCAACATTAAGGCACAGTCGGCACTGACAAGCAGACGGTGACAACGCTTTGTCACCAGGATCCCTAGACTAAAAACAAAAACAGCCTGCCTTAATGACTGTTGTTTTTTTTCTAGTAAATGAGACAGGTTGTGACGAGACCTAATGATTAACTCAGTTTAAACAGGAGAATACAAACGAATGCGTGGATGCACATTTGATGACATTAACCGAGAAGTCCGGTGCTCTCAATGACAAACAAGGTCATTTGTCATCCAGGAGAACTATTTTGACTCAATATTGTCATCACATGATTCTGCCTATATTTTAAAGTGGCAACATAATTTTTTACATGTATTTATCTGAATTATCCATATATATATATATATATATATATATATATATATATATATATATATATATATATATATATATATACATGTTTTAAGTAAGTATCCCTTAAATACATACAGTTCATTCTAGCTACTCACTTCAGAGTACTCCTCAGGCTTTTACCATCTATTTCTAATGTATTCTTCCTCCATTTTCAGGCCATATGGGCCCGTTTATAGTCAATTTAAAGCTCAAATTAAGCCATAATTAAACGTGTCTGCCCTAAGAGATGTAATGTAAATGATCAAATAATGCTGATATTGTGTTTTGCAGCCAGCTGGATCTCTCAGGAATCCTCCTGTTATTTTCTTTCTGTGCAGATGTAAACAGATTATGAGAGGAGATTTATGAAAGACGCAACCCACTCATGCCAGGGTTTTCTATTTTTCACAAACACAAAGTACACAACGTGTATTCTTGACATACTTTAACTCCAAGCAGCTGCAGCAACTTACACATTTCAGCCATTGGGGAACACTGAGGAAGATTGAAACACGTATATTAAATCCTTTTTTCCATAGACTTAAGTGTTGTTATTCTGGCCTTCGTATACATTACGAGTAGAATAAATGAGATAGGCAGGGAGGAAGTCTAGGAGCCTCCTCCTCATGCATCCTTAGCGTCTCCTCCAGCCTCGCCATCTATTTGACTCTCTTTCTTCTCTCTTTTATAACCTTCTTTTTCTCCTTAGCCAACTTCCTTGGTACCTCCTCAATCCATTCCCTCGTCCACTCATTCATCAAGCTATCCTTCTCTCCTCCTTTCGGTGTGTGTATCGGTATGAACCCCTATGAAATGTAAAGGGACATTCACATTCCTGCCACATGCTTAAGGGAGGGGCGGATCGCCGTCTGTGCTGCATACATATATATTGGCAGAATGGCAATAGACAGCCATCTAGATATTCACTGGTTTCAGTTAGAAAACATGAGTAAACCCTACCAGCTGGGAAAGCCACGTTATGCACCCACAACTCGTGTTGGCAAGAGTTTAATATTCTAATAATAATACTAAGTGAAAAAGGATGTTTAACCATCTATTGGTTAACTGACTGTGAAAAGTGACAGAAGAATGTAAGAGATAGAAGCACATGATATGCTACAAGGCTTCAAAGTCATATGTCTGAGTGTAGCAAAAGCAATGTATGTGTTCCCAAATAAATAATATTGGGGTTTATTCAACAGAAATCTCAAACAAAAGCTGCTGTGACCGTTCATTCTGCATTACAGCTGTAAGGCATGCATTTTGTTTCAGGAACACCTTGTTCCCTCCATGGAAAAAAACAGCGCTACTATGAATTGTTATTGGATGTCGTCGAGAAGCATGAGGGGAAAAATCAGAAATGACCAGTGAAGTTGAAGTAGATTAGTCAGGAGAGAAAATCACACTGTGACTGAAAACGATTGGATTGCAATTTTTTTTGTTTAGCTTGCTTATGTTTATTCCTGCCTCTTATTCACTGAGAGGGGAAATCAATAGATAATGATAAATAGAAAGAAAGAATGCTGTTAAAGCAAGCATTCATATTGTCTCAGTGTGTAATAAATGGTCAGTGTTTTGTTGGACATCATCACCATGACAAAGTGAAGGCAATTTGTCATCGCAGAGCCCTGACATCCCACAATGCAAACTGACGTGGCCTTTTGGGCTACAATTGTCACCCCTTCCCCGTCTTTTGCTTGCTGACTGACTTGTCTTTTTACATTCCCTCGTCTTTCTTCCATCTCCAGCAGTGGAAGACGCTCAAAAATACAAAAAAGATTCAAAACCACTGGTGCCCTGTTGACAGCCCTCCAACACTTTTTAGAGCTCTTTGGGAAACGGAGCGAAGAAGTTTGCATCACACTCTAAACAGCAGGAAGAAGCTGTTGTTTAATGGCACCGTGGTGACGCAGGGATTTGTCGTTTTCCATCATCATCATGTGCCTTAACAATGTGCGTATGCTTTTGACTGTAGCGAACCACAAACAGTAACCCAATTTAACCTCCCAACTCATATGTCATGCTGTATCATCAAAGATATGGACTTGTAGATGAAAGGTTATTTTGTATGTTTCTCAACTTATTATTAAAATGGTGGTGGGCAACATTTCGTCAAATAATTCAGTCCAGCATGTGTCTACATGCGGAGACCACTGTCTGTGTGTGTGTGTGTGTGTGTGTGTGTGTGTTTATCTTCATCAATATGTATACGTAACCACTCAACATATAATAAATCACTTTCTGCTGTTCGCATCCCCTCTTAGTCTGTCTCCCTCCCTCCCCCCATCCATCTCTACCTTCCTCTTTCCTCTAAGTGATATCCCACCAGCTTAGCTCATTATAATATCTCCAGCCATTAAGTAGATTTATGGCCCTGCCTTTCTGTGAGAGCTATAGGACCCTTTCTCAGACTGCCCAATCAATGCTCGTTCTCCCTGCATGGCTCCCTGTTTTTATGTTTTGTTTGTGCGAGCAACATACATAAGTGTACATGTGTGTACATGTATGTACATTGTCTATATTCTGACCTAGATTAAATTGGCAGAGATTCTTTATTATATATTCAGTTCCTTATTATAGCAGTAAAAACACACCTTCTCTGAAAAGTAATGTTTACCTGAGCAGAGAATTGGGTCACTCTCTGCATGTGCACGTGTGTGTGTGTGTGTGTGCTGTTATCAAAGCTTCTCTGTGTTTTGTTGACATAGTTGGACCGGCCTTGTGTGTCTTTTTAATGCAGGCTAGTGCACGTGAGCGTGCCCCACCGGCTATCTGACTGCCACTGCTCTGCACATGCGCTTACAATGCCGTCCTGACTAAAGGCGTCGTCACGGAAGCATAGCACCCACGCTCCGGTTCCCCCTCATGTCAACACTGTTGAGGTTGTTTCCACTGTTAACTGCAATAGTTATCTTCTGATGTTATATTTAGTACCTTTATAAGCCATCTGTGTAATGGTGTGTCAGACCGTAAAACCCACAAACCAGCTCCAAAACAGAATCCGTACACTAGAAACAAACACCGTTTTTTTTTGCATTGCTTGTGTCGCGAATTAAGCAGACTCCTATTCTGCATTTGGGGCACTTTGCATGTTTTGTTGTGGATGAATAAGATACAGAGCAGCTTCCACACATATAATCCACAGTATACAATCGGTTCAGCTTTAAAACAGAAAGCTGATGCACGGTCTGCGCGTTTTTCACTTTGTAATAAGCTTCAAATATCAGCCCATAGCAGAGAATGACCTCTGTGCCTCTGAGACCTTAGGACACCATGTGTTATTTACATAAAAACGTGGCGATTATAGTGTCTGTGTTATTGACTTAAAAAACAACTGCTCAGTATGTCATCAGTTTTTGTTCTTGGATAATTGCTGAGGTGCCACCAACTGTGCTCATGACTTAAAGATACGACTACCCCAGAGATGCAGTGTATATCCATTAGGTTATAGTCACTTGCAAAGTTGCGAGAGACAAATTCTAATTCAGCAGCCGCTGAGATATCCTGACTTTTATTTCCTCGTACTTTGTGTCCATGATGCATGGTTAGCATCTTTCATTACACTCATCCTGCCATGAGCTCCTTCAATGTCTCTTCAACCCAACACACTTTCTGATCCAATTACAACAACAATTCATTTATTTTAAATCTTTATTTAAAATAAATGAACAACATAATCTCTTCTCCCACAAACAGGCCACATATCATCTGCGATAATACACTCACTGTTACCACAGGCTGCATTTGTTGCTGTTTCTAGTCACAATCCAGGAACACATGCTGGTGTCTGTTCTCACACCGAGATAAATTGACCAATAGACCAATTGGCCAAAAAGAACCAAAGTGAATTCCTTTAAATTGTTTGTACAAAGACAGGCCTGTGGGTAAGCCAAAGCCATGCCCGTGTATCAACTCAAAGCAACAAGCCAGTGAAAGACACCGAGATAGGGAAAAGGAGGGGGTGGGGGGATTGTTATGAGAAGACGCTACAAGTGTGTGCGCTCATATATTTGTGTGTGTGTGTGTGTGTAAGTGAATCAGAGGGCAGTTTGTCATGTTGCTGCTCCACAGCCCTGATCCAAGCTGACAGGTGAAGCTAAGCGCAGCTAAACAGCACACGTAACAGAGAGGACGAGAGAGGGAGAGAGAGTCAGGAGGCACCGGAGATAAGGAGAGACACACAATAGAGAGTGGGAGATGAGGAAAGAGCGATGGACATAAAATAAATGTAGAGGGATGGGAGATAGTCGTCAGAGTTAGAGAGCCATTAAAAAGAGAAACAATCCGACTACAGAAGAAAACAAGCCGGGTTAAAGAGAGAGAAAGAGAGTGAGAGAGAGAAAGAGCGAGAGAGAGAGAGAGAGTGAATTTGAGCAAAATAGAAAGCTTGGAAAAAGAGATTAAGATTAACCAGTGAAAGAGATTGGTTAATTGGCATTTTATCAAAAGAGTGGACCGAGCGAGTTCATTTTTTACACCATAACTCCATTAATCTTTTCCCGTCTCTTCTCTCCACTTCCCCTGGCATGTCTTTTTGTCTTTACGGGATGTCGAAGACATGGGAATTGATTGAATGTTTTTTCAGCAGGCTTCTTTTATGAGAACCATATAATTTAAGTACATTAAAGTCAATGTGAATCATGGTTATTGTCTGCTGAAGTCATATACAGTATGTAGTGGTTGGGGAGAAAGACAGGAAAAGCAGAACGTGTGTAGAGGTAGACATAGGAAGTAAAACGTCTTGGTAATGAAAATGCATCATTGTTTCCTTTGTGCCCTTTGTAATAAAATTGTTGAACGCATTTTAAACCCACGACAAATGAGGTTAAGTGATGAAAGAGAGTCTGCCAAATATTAGGATTCAAAAGTGAACGTGGACCACTTCAACACTTCTGAGAGAGAGAGAGAGCGAGAGAGAGAGACAGGTGTGTGTGTGTGGTAGGAATTAGAAGCAGTCAAGTCGGACAGGTTGATGGATTACAGTCATTGATATGACCCAGCCTGCATGTATGCACTCACTCATGTCAAGGTAATAGCCAAGATCGAATTTATTGCACATGTGTGTGAGTGTGTTTGATTTCTTGACGAATGAGGAGCAAGACTTGGCTGTGTGACTTGCTTATCCATTAGTGTATTATACCGCATTGTCAGAGTGTCCTTGCACTCTCTGTAAGTGTTTGTGTGTGTGTGTGTCTGTGTGTGACAAACTACATATTGCGCATAGCTTTGATGTCAAGGCTGAACTTTGAGCTGAATGCAGTGTGAAGGGAATATCTGTGGTTGAGCGAATGTGTGTTATGAGCTAAACACACGTTGACTCCTGGCTCACACTTCAGTTGCGCTGCATTGCAAAGCTTTTCATAGTGTTGCTTTCCGTTACATTACATTGCATTGCATCAATTGCATTGTACTGCCTCAAACAGATTAGCACTGAGTTGTTTTGTTTTAACTGTGTGAACAATACTACTGTGATCCCACAAAGTTGATTTAGTCTTTGGGGATTAAGGGCAACAAGAAAGAAAAGATAACGCAGGGTTATAACAGACTGTAGAAATATGGACATGACAGCTCCACTAAAAGCCAAACCATCTCGATCACTCACTGGTGACTGCTGCAATATGAGGCTGCTGTTAAACCTCTGATGGGTGCAGTACCTGGTCCGCAACCTTTGAAATAACACAAATCTTTACTTATTTGGCAATAATTCTACGCTGCCTAACAGCTAGTTTCTACCCAGAATGTATAAAGATTATGGAAACATTTACAAGTTTCAGTGGCTGTTTTAAATAAATAGTTTATGAATATAAGCTTATTCACTTTCTTGAAAGTTAGTTGAGATGAATGATAGGCCTATCACTCTAATAACTTTCCGCCAAATATGAAGCTACAGCCAGCAGCAGGTGAGCTTAGCTTAGCAGAAAGCCAGGAAAAGGGCAGGAAACAGCAATCCTGGCTCCGTTAGAAGAAAACTAAATTCCCCTCGCAGCTCCTCTTAAGCTCACTGATTACCTTTCTTGGCTGGGATTTTTGTTTCTCTACCTTCGCTTCCAGACTTTATCCTGAGCAAAGCTAACCAGCTGCTGCCTGTAGCTTCATATTTAGCACACAGACAGGAGAGTGGTATCGATACAGTTTGAGTGTTTTATGTTCCATGTATTGATTGGAAAAAAGATAGGGCCCACATCAATTCTTAAAGTGAATAGTTCCGTTCAACAACAGAAAAAAAAAGGTTAGTGAATCCTTAATCAGACATGATGTGGCACTAGCATTGCCTGAAATAGGATCTGTAGATGTGAACGCACGCATCAGGCATTCCTGAGCGTCCACTCAAACTGTGTGCGTGTCCGTTGATAGTTGACATTGCTGGCTGACCAGCTGCATCCCCTTATCCACTAATAGCAGCCACAAGGGAGAAGCAGAGCTGCCAATCGCTCATGTAAACTGCATCCAAAATGAGCAGAGTTAAGATGACCCATTCATCTATTCATCCTGCAGTCTCGTTTGAAACGTGCGAGTCTGTGTGTGTCTCACCTCCCGAAACCGAGCAAACGGCTCCCTGAGCGGATGACCACCACACTGGCCACGCCAGTAATCCAAGGTCATTTAACTCTGCAGTTCACATACCGCTAACACCATTTACTAGAGCCTGTCGCAGTGCACTGATGATAGAGGGATGTGGTATTGCTCATGTATCAATGCTGCCCTGACCATAGCATGCTATTTACAGTACATGACATGTAAAGGTTGTGTGTCGGGCCCACATGGGTGCATCCATAACATGGATAAATGCATAAAAGGGTAAATTGATCCCATTGTGCGTGTCAAAAGGATGGATGGTTGGAATGTCGATCTCAATGGCTGCATCAGAGGTTTGGATGAAGGTACTGTTATATTCAGCCTTACACTCAATTTAATTCAAGATGCAGAGTCTACCACTATGAATTATGGGAATCTATTTTCAATAAAAAAAAAAAATAAAGGAAACTTTGGCACATGCATGCTTAAATAGTCTCAATTTGAAATATGAAATTAGAAATGATCAAAAACAGCCACATGTTGGTTGAAATAATGGTTGCTTAGTTAACAATTGCATACATCTACTGTATCTATTCTATTGGATGGTGCCCCTGTAATGATGTCCACGATGGGCTTTCCTAATGAGTGCTTTAGACATTGATAGATATTTGATAAAAACAGATCAATAACATTCTGTCTATCTCAGTGTAATGATGTACCCGTGTACCCCCAATACTGTCAAAGGCTGCACAGGATGATACATATTCTGCTGACAAATGTGTGTCTGAGTGTAGGTGTATTCATGCGTGGGTTATGTGTGCGTCACACTGATGAATGTTTGAGAACAAATCCCTCCAGGAGAGTGAATCTTTGTGTGTGAGTGCGTGCGTGTGTGTGTTTTGTTGTTTCTAAAATAAAGACGGCCCAAAAATAATGAGTGCAGGCAGTGACTCAGAGGTTGACATATGGTATTTTCTGTGACATCATCTTTAGCAACACTACAGCCTCAGCGCTGCGATGCTGCCAGTAACCTGATTCATGCGGCTTCCAGCATGCTGGCTTTGAGTTTGTTCATTTTTATTATTATTTTACTGCTCAATCCAGGAGCCATGGTCTATAAATCAATGAGGCAACATTATTCTGAATCAAACTCGCCCTTAATCTTTATTATCATTTATGTAACATTTTCGCAGCATTATGAAATGGAGATGAGAGGAGCACTAATGACGGACAACATTTCGTGACCTTAATTCAGGCTTCAGACATGATAAACAAAGTAAAAACTGCTATCGTAGAGAAAGTTTCAAGTCCCAATGGGCATAATATTGATACATAGTTCTCATTTTCAAAAGCTACTATTTATTTTGTTTTGCTTAACGTGTGTTGTGAAAAAAAAAAAAAAACGTTTTTCATTCTAGTTTTGATCGACTGGTCCACTGGGATTGTTTTCTGTTGACCCAGCGTGTTTCTGCCTCAGAACTAAGGCTGAAATTAACACTTTGTCGTAACACATATTTTAGGTAATATACCTCTATTTGTGAATATTAAGGCACCACTTTTGGTTCAAACCGTTCTTCCCATGTGAGGTTATACACAAGTAAACACACTTGTGTAAGTGGATGAAAGGCTATATGCATGAACACAAACCGGCCTTGGCATGGCAGGCGCTCAGCCATGCCAAGGGACATTATTTGGCAGCTGTCAGCTCTAATAGGGGTATAGCAGGGTGGGAGACAGATCCAGGCTCTGTACCAAGCCTACAAGGGTGCACTATCTGGCAGCCACAGCATATCTGTGTGACTTACTGTGTGTGTGTGTGTGTGTGTGTGTCTGTGTGTGTGTGTGCACATGCAAGTACACACATGTTTGTGTGTCAGAGGGACGAGTGTAAAAGACCCCCTTTGAGATAATACATGCTTCCACTTGTGCCACTACAGTGTTCTTTTAGCCTACTATCTCTGTGTGGGAATCTGGCTGTGTGTGTGCATTGCCTCCCTATGACAGCAGTGGTGGGATAAAGTGCAGTGAATTACTGATGAAGAGTGGTGCCTATGTCACTGCATAACACCATAAGACAAAGAGAAGGTGGGAGAGTTGAAGGGACATATAAACTACAGCAAACACACACACACACACACACACACACACACACACACACACGCACACACACTCACTGCATGTGAATATCTCTTTATGCCTCTCCTATTACTTGCAAAAGGCTTCCTTCTAGTTCAAATCACCCATTCAGAGGGAACAGGTTTGGAACGACGACTATGCACTTTCACTTAACCCTCCTGTTATGTGATCCGGTGAATGTTGAATCATCCAAAAGTTGTCAGAAACCAAAAAATCCCAAGGAATATAGTTTGTACCTCATCACCAACACCTTTACTAACAATTCAATCAGTTTTTAGAGGAATGGAGTTATTCAACCCTCCTTAGATCAGAGTTCAATTAGGATAACTGACTCGTTTGAATGAAAAATACATGTTCAAACAATTGTTGAGGTACTTTGGAAAGATCTAGATATAAATTGCATTAGTCTACCATAACAAGTATTTTCTGCAAAATTTTATTTGCTATTTTAAACTTTTTTCTTTTCATGGGGTGATGTAGATAAATAGAGATGAGACACCTGTGCTGTTCACGGTCATATTGATCCACTCACTCAAAATCAAGAAAAATGAGTCATAAGGATTTGTATTGAAAGTAAACTTTAGTTATGTTTATTTATAGTGTTAAGATACATCAATAAAAAAATTGTTTACGTTGATTACACTAAATAAGTTAAGCAGAATAAGTTTTATACAGAAAAACTACTTACAAATATTTTTCCTAGATCTTCAAACTTTGAAATGGACCAATTTGACCCGCAACATAATAGGAGGGTTAATTTACATAACAATCACACAATCACAATGAAAACCAACTTAATTGTATTATTGTTGAAGTATGAAAACAAAACACTCAGGCGCAGAATGTAATATTTCAACAAGTAGGTGGAAAATCAGATAATTCGGTCATAATGAAGAACGCCTTATTTACTTGTTTATTTGTTTTCTGTATTGGGGCCTCACATATCTAATTAATAGTGAAATACGAGAGAAGGGACTGCGAAAATACAGCCCCCCACATGGTCATAAGCTCTTATACATCCTCCTCGCTAATTTTATAATTCCCTTGCTCTGCCTCGGAGGATTTAACATGAAATCATTGTAAACCACACGATAAACAATTCCCTCCCACTGTAACCCTTCTAGTTTACTACCAATGGGAATAAAAGGTGAGTCACTCCTATGTGGCATCTATTAACTCCCTCTAGGCACAGCTGTAGGTGGGATGCCGGCAGCTGTGTGTGTGTGTTTGTGTGTGTAGATCTGAAGCTTCTGCTCAGCGTGGATGTGCGGGCGTGTGTCTTTGTGTTTGTGTGTTGGTTGGTCGGGTGGGGAGCCGCGTCACAAACAATTATACAGTGCCCCTGTTTGAAAACAGCAGGGTTGTATCTCAATGCGCGGTCCCATTCTCGGTTACAGGGCCCTGGAATCATCTGCGGGGGGGCCTTGTAATATAAACTAACCTGCTGTGACAGTGAAGAGTGATTCAGCTACAAAATGCTGTGTTGCAGACCCAGAGGAGTAAATGTGTTTGTGCGCAGAACAATACTGAATGTCTTATTACGCGACCGTGGGGTGTTTTTCTCACTTTATTTTTAGAACGAAACACACTTTGACAATTGAAAGCAAAAGTGCACATTTAGTTACACAACCAGGACCGGGCCACTGCAAGACTGTGATACACCGACAAACACAAACCGCATGGTTCCAAGTGATTTGGTTTCGCAGCGTTTGGCCGCATTGATTCGCAACTTGACCATGAAAAGATAGTTGCCCTCTCCTCCCGTCTGGAGTTGGCCAAATGTGTTTGAGCCAAACGCCGCAAAATGTGTTTCTTTATTACTTGCAGATTGAATTCTTTCACAATTGACACGCATTTGCAGATTTGCATGCAGCAAACAAGAGAGCAAGTGACTTATGCTGGACCCTTCTGAGTTTACTGTTATGTCACAACAACAAAACAATATAAGTGCTTCCATGAGCTCATGAAGCCTTTAGCCCGAGCTGCTCTCCCGGAGTACACTTGCTGTGACAGAGCAGTGTTCAATGGCACACTCACAGCCAGGAGGAGGGAAGGGACTGCATCTTCTCGTGCTTTGAGACAATTTGATTTTTTTTCTCCTTTTGAGTATCTAATGAAGCAGCTAACATACAAGCCATTATACACACTCAATTGTCACTTTTCTTTTTAATACTCTAATGTTGTATTTAATTGCATTAGCTAAAGTGCACAGTAACTAATGAACTGAGTGTAAATGATATGTATATCATGAAGACTGCTGCTCAGTATATTCTGTGATTTTAATTCATGTTAGCAGGGAGGCCCTGGCGATGAGTGTTGGTCTGTGGGATGACAGAGATCCGCCTCTTTGTTCCAGATCCACGGCAAGATCATCCCTAGCTACCGTTTTTACAGAAAACACTTACATATGTGGAATCAAACGGCACTCTGCTCACCCTTTCATGGCAACTTTCAGCCTGTCAGACTGCCCAGATATGTTCCTGTGGAGTTTTCCAGAAGTTCCACCAAACCACACGGGATTAAAACCCTCCGCGGCGGATATTTACAGCTTTTGGCTGAATCATTTTTGTTTACGTTTCTGGACATCTGTTCATTATTAAATTCATATCCTGTCTTGCATTACAGAGAAAATACATTTTTCTAAGTAATTTAACAGGAAATTAGGCTCATCTGGTTCTGTGTGAACGCAAAGCTCATACAACACTCCATACAATTTAACAGAAGAGAGTTTTCCATATGAAGAAAGCATTTTTGCTAAATAGCCTTTTTCCACATACTATAACAATAAGAATGATGTTATAAGGTAATAAAGTACGTATGTTCTATGTCATGTACCATGATCAAAAAGATTGCAATTTGGGCAGAAAGTAAGAGCAGCTATTTTTAAAGTCATGATGATATTAAATGTGACAAACTGACACATACAAAGATTACATTACTGTAGTTTGACTTTGGGGTGTAAATGGTGGACTGTGTGAGAGGCAGGGTGCACCCTGGACTGGTGCTGCTACTTAACTTCCGTGATTGGGGCACAATGGCATTGTAACAATCATACATATTAAAAATAAAATAAATATATTATATCAGACCTCTTACCAAAATCCATTCACATAACTAATTGACTTAAAAAAAGCGAACTCATTTCTGGGTTTTATGTCTCATTCATTCCTGCAGCACTTTATTGGCTATGCGGCAAAATCAATAAATCCTACATTTCCCTTAATGCTACCAATAGCATAATTTCACTTGAGTCACCTGGTCTGTGACGCATGCTCTCGGTCGCACATGTTTTTGTTTCTAAACACAAGCCTGGAAAATAACCCTGAAATGAAAATGATAAAAAGACAGCGTAGAGGCCCTGTGGTATATGAATGCATTGTCGTGTGTGGGCCTGTGCTAGAAGTGTGTGTTGTGTGACGCGCTGCATGTCAACCTCATGGCAGAGCCCACGGCATATAGACTGTTTGGATGCTATTCTGATCTCGGGTTTATGCAGTCTTTGCATTTCCCCTCAACTTAAGCGGTGCAGATTTGCCATTTGTCAGAATAATGTGGTGAAAAGCTGAGATGAAAGCGGTTGGTAAGCGCATGCTATTACTTTATTATTTATTATTTTCTGGAGTCATTTATTGATTGTGTTTGTGCACCAACAGGGAGGGCTTTGATGTCCCCCATATCACTCTGTATTATTTCACAAGTGCTAATATTGCAAGTTAGAATAGTTTATGTGACAGTTTCCTCGGGGAGGGGAAAAGAAACGGGGGAGGAAGGGCTGAGAATACTAAAGGGGAAGAGAGAAAGAGAAGAAGAAGGAGGAAATAGAAATTGGGCCAAAGGGTGAGACGGACCAGACACAACGATGTGACCGTGCAAGAGCGCCAGAATCGGAGGGCTAGGAGGAGATGAAAGAGAGGGTTGAGGAAGCGATATAGGGAGGGATAAAAAAAAAAAAAAAAGGCTCCTAGCGACGAAAAAGAGGCGAAGAAGGGGGGCAAAGATAAGAGGAGGGGAATGGAGTCAGATGCAGGAAGTTGAGACGATAAGACAGACGGGATCAGAAGAGGAGACAAATAAATAGAAGTTGTTTCCAGGGAGATTTAGGGTGTAGAGAACAACAAGCACTCAACAGTAGCGCTCTGAAGCATTCTCGAGGGGACGAAAGCAAGAGAGCGAGCGAGCGGGGCGGCGAGAGTGACGAGAGATACAGCCTACAGAATGGTGTCTGGGGGAGTGGAAGACAAATGAAGTGAGGGAATGTGAGTGGACAGATATTAATGTGACGGGTGAGAGACAATGGATTGGCTAGCAAGCAGAAACTGAAAAGGGCAATTGAGATGCATGTACAGCATCTGGGTTCCTGTGATACATACTGCCCATGCTACACAGTATAAGGACACATTTTATGGGTATTTATTGCCCCTGCATGTGCCATTAATGCACTAATTTCCATTATATCCTTCAAACCTCAACGGTTGTGGTTTAAAGAATAAACTCCATTACTAAGCGTGCACATATATTTGCCAGAGGAGATGACTTGTCATATCAAACATCAAACTTTTCTCCTGATGTTAATTTATCCAGAGGAAGTTTATGCTGAGCCGGGTATTTTCCACATGCACACCAGGGAGCTGCCCAGTACAACCACAGTCCACTGGAGCAGCTGAGGATTGTATAATGGCACCGTGGCAGTGAGAAGAATGTCAAGGGAGTGCAAAGAAATACCAATTAATTGTCAGCTTTTTCCTGCCTGATACTTCTGATTTGGGGCTCTGCTATGCAGTCACTTGAACTCTCTCAACAGCATTGCGTTACTTTGGTGTTTAGTAGAAATTGAATTGTACCATCTAATTTCCTGAGCCAAGGAGAGCATGTTTCTACCCAGACAGTTCATTTGTTACTTTCTGTCTCTGATGGATTTTCTCAAGAGCTCCTGAATTGATTTATTTTCATATTTGGTGGACAAATAGCTCATAAAGAAAAAAATACCAGCTAATCGTTTCCATTTAGTTTTCATGCTGTCTCAAATTACACAAACGTGCAAAAAAACAAAACTTTCACTCCGGCACTTTATACTAAGTGCCTATTGCAAGTCTACTGTGTTGAATTGCATTATATCGTACAGGGGTTCATGTGTTTATGCATACTGCTCCCATGACCACGGGCAATCGTCTCACAGCGGGCTAATAAAAAGACATTTGCTCTGCTGCATTTTAGGAGGCAGTGGTAAGGGTTTCAACAGTGAGATTAACAGTGAGGAAATATTTATGTGCGTCTTGATAGCAGCTCTCAGGTCACAGCTGATTTGTTGTCTATGTCGCTATAATTTCCTTGTCAATGGCTACAAGTTGATGCTGAGCGTTCCACTGTTTTTAATCCTTGTTAATGTGAGCAAAATACTGGAAAGTTTTCTAAACTAATTAATGAGGTCAGAGAGGTGGAAATAGAATACATGTGAGCGACCTATTTACAGCAGGTTTTTAGAAATGTTTTCTTTTTTAAATTGCTTTATTAAAAAACAAATAATGGCAAAAGCTAATTTGGTTGCTGACTCTCTAAAAGGGCCAGTAATATCCCTTTGGTTTCCACCAAAGATTGTTGGCTGAAACAATTTAACTGCAATCACACACGTGACAGTGATGCAGCTTTTGTATGAGACACACTTTGACAAATGCGATTACTTGGCTGAAACCACCACTTGTATAAAAAACACATTTTCCTCTTCCATCTTGCACAGAATAGACAAGATAATCTGTCCAGAATGAAATCGACCAGCTTCTTATTGATAAAAAACACTGCACTATATGCAAGCTGCAGGTTCTGCTTGCTCCGAAGGAGTTAAATCTGCATGTTGGAAGGCTGTTTCCTGCCTGTGTTCCAGTTTGGAGGACGCATCAGAACTTGTTCAAAGGCATCAAACAATAAAAGATGGCAAGAGGGGAAGTTGTTTTATTTTTTTATATATAAATGATTGATGCTCCCAGTTGGCAAACATCCAGAGACTCATGCTTTTCATCCTCGATTCCACTTTCTTGAATTTAATTCCGAGGGTATTCTGTTTGGGTTTGTTTATATAGACGTGAACAATCTGCCTCAAACTTCTCTTTGTCCTCAGGTAGAGCTATTAAGCTGTTTGGGTACGTTTAATAATGGCGTTTCACATTATGTCCCATGAACATTTGTTTCTTTTTAAAAAAAAAATCTTTTATCATCTTTCTCATTCTGTGCCAACACATGTCTTCAACACTAATTCAGTCGCACAACAAAGCTCTCTCTCTCTCTCTCTCTCTCTCTCTCTTTTGTGAGGACACTTGTTTCTACAATTCTGTTTGTATGCAGGATGATTTTGTAAGTGAGTAAATGTGTGTCTGTCTTCCTCCCTCCAGGACTCTGACAGAGCTGATGAAGCAGCCAGGGGAGGCAGGCCTGGTGGATGGAACAGGGGTTCATCATCCGATAGGGACCAACGGCATCTCCGCCAGATCACTGCGCTCCAACAACGGTCAGTACTCCATGTGTGTGTCTGGGGGTTTGCATTAGGCCTAGGTATCGTTTAAAAATGTACGACACTGGTACTTACATAATGAGCCACAATTATGATATGATACCAATAGAGTACTTTATTTGATACCTGTTTCATTTTTTTTTTAACTTATGGGTTACTTATGGGTACTAATCGATACCATTGTATGCCGCCACCACCGCGTACATTTTTGTTAGAAGCCACATACTTTTCTCACGTTTTGGTGGGATCTCAGCAAACAACTTTTATAACGTTGTTTTTTTTATTTTTTATGGAGTCTGGCTCGAACATCATTTTTTGCATAAATACATTACTGTTAATACCGTAGACAGTCCGTGTTTTAAACACATTTATTCACAGAGTTTGGTCCGGTCTCTGTACAATGTATGAGGGACTATCGTAGAGCTCTGGGTGCCCCCAGACAGCTATCGGGGCATCAGTTACAACAGGAGGAGAATCTCAATACTAATAGGCCTTTGTAACACAACGTCAGGCAAATTTGTTCTTATTTGCATTGACTTTGTATGTAATTGTTTTTTAATATCTACATCATTATGTGGTCTTTTGTCATCCTTTTTATTTGTATATTGCAATTATATCACAGCTGTGTATTTGGGGTTCGTACTGCTGTCGCAAACCAGCAAACATCTGCTTCGTGTTTGGTGTGATCACAGCGTAAAGCCTCAGTTACAGCATCGGCAAGGACCGCGTTTGTTTTGAACACACTATTAGAGCGACCCTTAAAGTCGAGAGCAATTTAGAAACAAGGGGCTGGATTAATTGAGAGGACTGGGACAAAGCCGTAATAGCCACCAGGACACAACACAACACATTAGCACTTAGCTCATGGGACAGTGAATGGGACGTACATTGTGTACAATCCTGCACTGGAACCCCTTGTACCTATTTATATTGAATCACATTTTAGGTCTCACTTTCTACTGCTGTTTGTCTTACACATAAACACTCACATAAGCACACGTGTGTGTCATCCATGTGCAAACAGCAGGGACAGACAGGTCATTTTTAATTAAGATGTAATTAGCTGTGTTCCAGCTCCGAACCCATAGAGGGAACACTGTGTGTGACCCATCTGTCTCCCTCTTAATCTTTTGACCACACACACACACACACACACACACACACACACATGCTAAAAAAACAAAACTGTGGTTCTTCAGTGCATTGAGACTCCAATTAGGCATGTTTCCTGGGGGCTCATTTGTGACAAGCGTGATGGCATGTTTTAAAGTCCCTGGTGCCTATTTGGTCCTCGTCATCAGGCGCGGAGGAGAAATTGTGAGCCATGCTTTGGTCCAGTTGTTTTCTAGTATCCAGACAGGCTTGTCTTAATGTTTGGGGTAAATGCCTTTATTGTACACCACTGAAGTCTGATGGAAATCTGCCCTCGTACTATCAATAAACATGACGGGTACTTTTTCAAACATACATGCACAGATAAAGACAGCGATACCAGATGTTTCATATGCTCTGGTTCCTATATTAATTATTATAGTGTAAGGTTTTCTTATTTCACACTAACTCAAATGCACACACTAACACATGCAGTATTTTCACAGATACAGACAAAAAGAAAATGCTGAGGCTTCTCCCAGACTTTCATCTTCCCACCATTGCAATAAACAAGTTGTTGGCCTCTTTTTCACCCCACACTGCGCTTATTAGCGCTCTGCTTTCTTCTGTCTTGCTTTGCCTCGCATCTTCCATTGCTTTCTTCCCTTGCTATTAAATCTATTCTTCCTCTGCTTTCTCACGTTATGTTGTCTTGGTATTTTTTTCGTAGTACACACATTTTAATACCCTTTCTACTGTATGTGATAGCATTTTTGCTTTATTATTTCTAAAGGACCTGAAATGAACCTGAATCTGAACTGGAGCTCCATTTTATATTTTAAGATAAGAGCTCTCAAACTGCTTTTTGTTATGTTTATCAACGCTTTACATCTTATGTTCATTTCAAATTTTTCTGCATGCTATACCTGCATGATATAATGTAATGATATATATATATATATATATATATATATATATATATATATATGCCGTAAAATTCCAGCACTTAGGCTCCACAAAAATTAATAATTATGATAAGTGACTTTAAGTAAGTACTTTACCGATCTGGGCAACAAAAGAAGCAAAAGACAAAAGTAGGAGAATTAATTGAATGATAGAAAGATAATTTTTTTTAAACAAGGAGGAGAAGACAGAAGGCTGTGAGAGGTATAAAGGGGGAGGGGGGAAAAGGACGGACACACGAAGGAAACGAAAGAGTGTGTTAGTGTGAGTGCATGTGTGTGTGTGTGTGCGTTTAAGGGTTGAATGGGGGCACAGGGTGATGACAGTAAGGTGATAAGATGAAGCCATGGCGATCCCTTTTTTGTCAGCCGTCTACACGTAATCACCTCTTAATTAAACACATTTAATCCTCCAGGCCACTTAGACAGAGAGGGAAGAAAAATGGAGGGATGTGAGGAAGTGAAAGAAACAGAGAGAAAACTAGAGAGGAGAAAGTTAATTATAAATGTAGATGAAATGCATATCACTTCAAAGGTTAGAGTAAAAGTAGTTTTCAAAGGAGGTTGGAGATTGCACAAAATGGTTCTCCCTCTCCATGATTCAATTTTTAGGGCTCATCCAAAAGACTTCTCGGCAGTATACAAAATGATGTAAGACCCACAGCAAAATAGCACATTTATAATGACACCATAATTGTCTTTCAATGGAAAAAGCTCTTGAATGTCTACCACACTTTGAATGTTGTCTTGAAATAGATTCTGCAGTAGTTTTTTAGCCACACCAGAGGCCTGATTCTAAAAGACAATGTCTGTCTGTGAGTGGGTCTCCCAACTTTGGTCCAGACTGAAAAAGCTAACCAACTATTGGCTATATTACCAATACATGAAAAGGCATTCATGGTCCCCAAAGGATAAATCCTTTCCGACTTTGACAATCCCCTAATATTTCTCTTCAGCACCATCATAAGGTTGACAAATTCGACTCGGAGAAAAAGGTCCCCCCCACATTCATGTCCCCCTCAGAAGGATTTATTAACTTTGGTCACCCTCCATTTAATCTAATAGTGTAGCTGAAAGTACTGCTGTTCTAAAGTGCATGTCTAAAGACTAAGATATGTAGTTTTATTAAATTATTTATTTTAATGATACAGTTAGTCACAGAAATGGACCTGGATGGCGCTTTTCTAGTCTTCCGACCACTCAAAGCGCTTTAACACTACATGACATCATTCACTCATTCATACACTGATGGGAGGCGCTAAGGTGTCACCTGCCCATCAGGACTAACTAACATTCATACACATTCACACACCGTAGGCACAGCTACGGGAGCAATTTGGGGTTAAGTGTCTTGCACAAGGACACATCGACATGGGCTAGCGGAGGCGGGGATCGAACCGCCGCTGAGCCACAGTTGACCCACATACAGCACCATGTACCTGCATTAAACCTTGAACCTTTCTGTCTTTCCCATTTTTTTTTCTTTCTCTCTATACTTTGCATTTTTTTATTATTCTGACCTTGTAGTTTTCATACAGTAGTGGTCCTAAACATTTCTCATTCATCAAGCCGACATGTGCGGACCAGATTATGATCACTTCATTGCCTGTCCTCTAGACTAATTTCTAGAAGAAATCGACTCACAATTCAATAATGAGGCAATACGCATCAAGAACGAAAGCGTGCCCCTGCATCTCACTTTCACTGCAAGGGAACGATGCAGAAGACACACCAGACAGTTTGCTATTCTCATCACTAAACATGCATATCAATGAACTGCTCTGTGCATCAGTGCACTTGGCCTTGCAATAAGCTTTAGCTGCACTAGTTGGAGTGCAGTGAGAATAGGATGAAAATGCACTGTACAAGTTCTGATCCCTTTCCCTAATGAAGACAGCAGCAAAATCCTCATGTTTCCTCTCAGAGTAAAGAATGATCTCCTTATCTGACTCTTCTCCTGCTCATTTTTAAGGAAGACATATTTTTAATACCATGTAAAAGATGAACTAGGGGATAAAAGTGTTAGGATGTAAAGTCTAAGGCTGACATATTGGACAGAAAGCGAGGAGAGCAGAACAGACAAAAAGGAGGGAAAGTATTAAGGTCATGCGACGTTTACAAGGAAGACGGAGAAGTGTTTTGTGTGGTTACAAAAGACAGCTGATGTGATGGAGAGAAAAGAGGTTGACAGAAAGTTCTGGAATCAAATCAAAGGTAATGGGGAGTGGAGAGAGGGAGGAGAGGAACATTAGATGAGGTTACAAGAGACATACCTCAACAATAGCACTACTGAGGCATGCAATGGGAGAAACGGCTTGAGAAGGGAGGAGAGGTGGAGAACGGAAAGAAAGAGACAGGGAGGTGAAAGGGGGCTGATGATGACGATGAGCGGTGGGCGTGACTCTGCGTCCCGTGTTCAATGAGGAAAGAGGCTGGAATGAGAGCTGGAGCGCAACGCAGCGGGTGAGGGAAAGAAAGGATAAAAGAGTGTGAGAAAGAATTGGATACAAGTAAAAGAGAGGATGAGGCAGGAAGGGTGAATGGAGACAGAGATGGAAAGAATAGATAGAAGAGACAACATGCTGCTAGCTGCGAGGGAGACAGCTGGTCAGCTGCTGCTCTGCTCTGTTCTGGTGTGGAGAGCTGCCCTGAGGACAGTCACCCGGCTCTGCAATCACACACACACACACGCACACACACACACACACGCACACACACACACACGCAGAAGGTTACATGTATACATAGAAACAAATTACACTACAGACCGGGTTAAACAGTCTAACACAGATTTTGTTGCGTTTTACTGTTCAGATAGAGCGCAGAGCTTAGGGGGTTTCAAAGACATGGTTACATGAGGTGTTGAAGAAAGTAAAGAAATTATGGGTAAGATAAAAGCAAAGCATATTAAAGAAAGGGCAGATGGAAGGAAAGAAAGGAGGGGAAAGCAAACTAGAGCAGAGGACTATAAATCCTAAAAAGAGATTACAAGCATTTTTTAAAAGTGTGTTATTGTGATTTATTAAATAAAAGGGAGAGTGAGAGATCGGGCGGGTATAAGGCAATGTGATGTAAATAAGAAAGTGTGGCAGGGGAAGAGTAGAACAGATGGCAGGGAAGAAGAGCAGGAAGGAACATGGGAAGATGAGAATGCGAGAACTCTGCAGATAACTTATAGCTGATGTCAGCCATGCCAACATTGCTTCTAATTGGAGCTCTGACTGCAGCAAAGAGTAGAGGAGACCAATGACTGTCAGGTGATTTCAGCACCGTGGACAGCTCCCTTGAAAACAGCCCACGGCTGCAGTCGATTAGTCCAACAATTACCTCCTAACGTCCTTCCCTAACCACTTTCACTTGACCTCTGTGGAAAACGTCACAGGGTCATGGAAAGATGCAAAGGAGAATTCATGCGTGAGGAAGAGACAACCGCGGTGTTCATAGCACCTGACTACACTTTCACTAAGCTACGTAGTTAGGATGCGACTGCAAGCGACGAAACAAAGCTCATCTTGGATACGTCGTCCGTGTTCTTAGTGTTAAAATCAAAGAATGAGTGCTGAGGCTGCAGTACAAAACCAAAGAGAGCAGATCAATAACGTCAGCAGGTTTAATTAACAGATTATTGAATGTTCACAACATCGAAGCATTTCCAAGTTATGGCAATGGTTGCTTATATGATCAAGCTTTGATCATATAAGTTGCCGCCGCAAGGAATTGTGGGGCATCTTCGAACAGCTCTCATCATGGCAGATAATTTCACTCATTTAGGACCTTCCTAAGCAAAAAAAACCTTGGACCACAACCTTGGACTCTACTAGGTCTTCCTCAACTGGCTATACAATAATACACTATACGAGTAAAAAAACTCAAACCCAGTTTTTCACCACAAGAAAAATCTCCTGAAGCATTTATTATCATGTGCGATATCTCAAATTTAAATCTGAATATGTTACAACCTTCAGGACGAATTGTCATAACCTTTGTGATCCCTTTACTAAAGAAACCACATTTTAGTTAAATTAAATAATTAAAAGGGTATTTTCTCGTTCCCAAATCGGGGGACAGGAAATGCATCATGCACATAGGCAAGGCAAGACAAGTTTATTTATAGAGCACAATTCGTACACAAGGCAATTCAAAGTGCTTTACAGCAACATAAAATTACATTATTAATTATTAATTAATTATATTAAAAGCGAAGAGTGCAGATACAATACTTTCAGTTGTCAAATAGAACTGTTTTCAACCTGGATTTAAACATTGTCAGAATTGAGGCCTGTCTCACATCTTCTGGAAGACTGTTCCAGATTTTAGCAGCATAAAACTGAAACGCAGCCTCACCGTGTTTAACTGGGTGTTTTATGAGATGCATCCTTGAAAAATGTTTTATTGGTATTATTCAAAGGATCCTAGACATTTGAACAATCCTTCAGTGGATATTCAATGACGCAGCGTCCTTGAAATTCACATCCTTGAAGAAACCAGCTGTTGTTTTTTGAGAAGCGCCCTGATAAAATCTAATCAAATGCTCGCTGTCTTCCTCCGTTTCTTCAGCATAAAGATGTAGAAATGTCATTAAGCTACCATAATGGAACCATTACATAAATCCGTTGTTAGCTATAATATTATCCTTCGTGAGTTTTAATTTTTGTACCAGTGATTAAATTACCAAAACATAAATATAAATCATTGGAACCTGTGCCCTAGTTGGTATTGCCACTTACATTTAAAACATATTGAATAATGATGCCTTGGACTGTCTGAATAATGCACATGCCCACATGTACTGCTCAGAGGTAGTAACCTTCAAACAAAAGACGCCCCTCGGTTATGGAAGTAAAGACATCAGTGGGGCATATCTGAGCTGGGTGGACTCCTCGTCTCCACTGGAGGTCTCTTCTGAAAGGATTTGCATTTGTGGGGCATAATTTGCATGTTGCCTGCGAGAGAGCGAAATATAAACATCAGAGCGAAAGGGGGAGGAAGGGAGGTGGAGATGGAAGGAGGGAATGTTAAAAGAGGTAGAGCAGGAGGAAAAGGCAAGAGAAGCGGTGTGTGTTTGATGCAGGAGGAGAGGGAGAGCAGGAGACCGTGGAGGGGGGGGGGGGGGGGGGGAGATACGATCGGTGTGACATTGAAATCAAAACACGGAAATGAGTATCATGGGAGCCTGCGGGATGGGTGTTAAGTGAAAAGACGTACTATAAGCAGGGGGCTGGTGTGTGTGTATGTGTGTGTGTGTGTGTGTGTGTGTGTGTGTGTGTGTGTGCGTGTGTGTGTGTGTGGGGGGTGTGTGTTAGCATCTGTGAGAGAGGGAGCGTGTTTGTTTACATCTGTGCGCCCTTGATTTCTTCACTACAGTGCCACATGGGGCCAGTGCCAATTATATCCGCACTGAGCTCGTCAACGACACCCCACCAGAGAGACAGAGAGAGAGAGACGGAGCGAAGGGAGTCAAACAGAGCAAATATGCTTTAAGAATATGTGAGTATATGTGTGTTCATACAAGCATGAAAACATGCTCTCATGCATGAACGTATTGTACAGTTTGCACATCAGGTGGCCAACTTGTCTTCTAATGCAGTTACATTCCCACCATTATGTCTGAATGACTGACAGGAGCCCAGGGTCTCCCTATGTTTGCTGCTTTATGGGAGTTTCTATCCTAATTAGCATCTGACTTGTTAGCCTAAAACAACCAGATTAAATATAGCAAAAAAACTACATATTTTATGGAATCAAAGAGATGCGTTTGACCAGAATTGGCAGCTGTAATACATCAACAGAGATGCCGGTGTGTGTATATGCTGTAATATAACTGTAAACAACCAGAAATCCACAACTTAAACAGATGTCAACTAATTTGTAGAAAGTGTAGACTCACAGTTGATAATCAAGCAGCGATGGCAACGTAACACTTTGGTCCAGACGGAAATACCTCAATAATGTTGGGTGCATTGCCATTAAAGAAGCTGTTCCTGTTCAGATCTGTCCACATTTTGATGCTAAGCTTTCTGTTTAGTTTACCAATGTTCTGGTGATTTCTTCCATTCTTATTGTAGGGATCATTGTCTATTGTCGGGTTGAACCGCGGTAGGGTGTTTTGTTCTCCATGTACACAACAAACCCTTCATAATAAATGATCTATTCATCAATAGGTCTTTCTACAATCAATATCTGACTTTAAAACTTGAGATTGTTGAACACACCAGCTGATGTGGTTCTTTTATAAGACAAGCACAATGTAAATATATTTCTAGTTGGCTATAAGTAATACCATTGTTTTAATGAAATGAATCCTCTTCTCCCAATCTCAGTAGACCTTTGAGTGCTCTTTCCCTATTTCACTCTTGAATGTCTTCCCCTGGATCTTTGTTTCTTTCTCCCGATCTTGCAATTATTGTCTGACTTGGAGAGGAGAAATATCAGTCTACATTTATCTTCTCTGTCAACTAACTTTTCTCTCTCTCTTTCTCTCTCTCTCTCTCTCTCTCTCACACACACACACACACACACACACACACACACACTTGTTCTCCCCCCTCAGGCCAAACTATATCTATATCTTTTCATCCACCAAAACCATACTGACACAGCAAAACATATCCAAAAAACACCCATTTAAAATGTCACTTGCAGGTATTTTCATACATTTCGTTGGCTTCATTATTGCTCCTATTTGGACGAGTTAGCGATTCCCATCTTGAATGTTAAGTGATATGTATCTGCCTCTGACTCATTTAGGGCAGTGCAGGTTTAATTAATGTAGCCTTCACACTACCAGATCTACAGTAGGATTGAGATATCCCCCCGACTTTAGGGTTGGGAAATCAGGTGTAAATCCGGCTGATAATCCTCTGGTGCATCGCTTGCTTTACTCTCCCACTATCTCTTTTCCCGTCTCAGCCTTTACAGCTCCTTCTCATTAACCGCCAATCTTCTCTCATCCTTCGCCTTCTTTCTGTTCATAGCCCAGCTTCCCTTGAGGTCTCTCTCTCTCTCTCTCTCTCTCTCTCTCTCTCTCTCTATCTGTTTCCGCTTGTTCTGTCATCTCTCAGTGCCCTCCTCATCTATCTTCCCTCTTTCTTTCTCTCTCTCTAAATCATAGCCCCAGTGTCTGCAGTCTGAGCTGTCTGATCCCTCATCCCTCTAAATTCACCCAGAAATGATCACAGACCTACAATAAATAGACCTGATGTCCCTTTTGGTGTTTTTTCGAGGTCAAGATTTTGATTTCACTGAGTTGAAAGCAAATTTTTGGGGTTGCAGGGACAAAATCTAAAGGCAACGTGACGAAAATACAGCGAAAAACAAAGATTAAAATAAGATAATGAGTTAGTTGAAGCGTGTGACACGGAAACATAAAGAGAGACATCTAAATTGGATGATGTAAATGTAAATACAATGAGAATAAATACCATATTGCACCAGAAAACGTGCATGAAATAAAAATGATGGATATAAGAAATAAATGGATTCAAAAAGCAAGCGTGGACATGGATGTGCCGCTCTATTCGTCCTCGTTCTGCGAAGATCCGTCGCCGCTGCTGAAAGTCAACCAACTCACAGAGGAGGAATATCCAGAATAGGCTTATTAATAAGCCAGGGCAGCGACAGATTATGGCTTTAGTGAGCCGCCAAAACAATGACTGAGACCGACAAACAGAGCGACAGGCAGGCAGACAGAAGGTCAGTGTATAATTCGACATATTAGCTGATAAAAAGTGTGAAGAAGAAAGTGACATCGAAACGTTGGAACATTCGTAGATTCTTTTTTGCAAGTGTTTGACTACCTTCCTTTACATCTGTACTTTCATTCTGGTCAGCTGAGTGACCAGTGTCCATTTGAAAAACCTTGATAAAGAACACAGAGTCGACCTTTAAACAAGCTAATTCAGGATTATCTTCTAAAGCACTTGTTGCGGTCTTGATTTTTGGCAGTCGACACTTGTTATCTTTGTTGTGTTGGCCATTTATCTATTATTCAGTTATGAATTAATGGGAAGGTCATTCGTTTTGCAGCTATTCTGTCACAGACAAAGTGTTGGATACAGTAACATTATATGACCTGATGTTGGTGCTATATGGGAAGTTAGAGATTCACCAAAGTGACTACCGACTGGGCCATGACGGAGACATGTCACTCAAAACCACTAACATTAACCTCATGGTGGCACAACTGAAAACAGTCAGATCATCCTCTTCTGGGGAACATGAATGTCTGAATTAGATTGTGTATCAATCCATTTGGTTGTTGAGGTGTTTCAGTCTGGATCAAAGTGTCTGATTGACCGACAGAGCGCCATAGAGCCACACCTAGCAGGATTAAAACCTGATGATGGGAAATGTATAGGCCGGTTCCAGTATTAATTGACAATTACAATCTATTTATATTCTTAGCAGTGTGGAGAGGGTTGTGTCCCTTCATTTAGACATACATGTAGGGAATATTATTTACATAAAATATCATTAAACGGTCAACTGAATGGATACAATTCTGAGGCTCGAACTAATGCCCCCTGGCTATCACCTTCACGAGAAACTCCTCCTGTCCTCCTGCAAAGCAAGGAAATGTGGAGATTGTATTCATTTATTTGATCTTGTTCAAGGAGTATTTAAAGATTCCAACTGCAGATACACAGCAATATTGATGATCAGTATCAGGCAGACTGGTTCATCCAGGATCATACATGTGGATCTCTCTCGTTAATACACTTTGACCCCTGCAGCTGCTATAGAGGACATGTTTATAATGCATGCAGCATGTATAAGGGACAGTAGACAGTATCTTCAGGCATATCTGTTCTGCTATTATATGTACGCGTGCATGAAGAGGAAAGATGCTTGTGTATGAGTGTGTTTGCGTGCTTTTGTGTGTGTGTGTGTGTGTGTGTGCGTGCATTGATCTGGTGAGGTGCGGGGAGGTTTTTTTCTCAGTCATTTGAAGGACATCAGACTCCCGTTTAGCAGCACCACGTGCCAAGCAGCTATGACAGCCCCCAAAACACACACACACACACATCAATGATGGCAATTGTGGATAGCATGGACAGACAACTTCAGAAATTGCAGCTCAATTGAGACAAATGATGCCACACATTGTCATTGTGTGGCGTCTTAATGCGTAGGGGTTGTGTATTACGCACATGAATGAATGTGTGTTATCTTTTATGTTTGTTTCGTAGTTGGAAAGAGTAACTGTGAGAGGCTGTGTTGTGTCTGTAACCTCCTCTGCCTCCAGCCATACCTAGGGTCAAACATTATGGATTGACACATTTCTACACATTTTGACCTGAGAGCGAGCGGAAGCAAGTGCAGCGATGTGAATGCATTTACAGTAGCTGTGTTTTTTGTTTGACTGTATGAATATATCATAATTAACTATATAAAGCCTATGAAACATTGAAGAAGAAGGTTTATTTTACTTTACACGCATGCAAAAGCACTCAGCTGTGCTGTATGTGCAAGTAGAGGATGGCATTTGTATGTGTAAGGAGCAATGAGTGGCAGTTCAAAGGGAGAGTGTGGATTTACATGGATGTGAAGAGTGTGTGAATGTGTATATATGTGCACGTGTCTGTTGGATACTGATATGAGCCGCAGTTGAGCCCCTGTGTGAGGTGCAGTGCGTGGCTATACATTAAATGGCCAGGATTAGCCCCGACTGCTGCAGGCTCACTGTATTACTGTTATGGAGCAGCTGGGAGGGCTCGGGCTCCATTTTGGCTCTGTTATTCTGTCATAATGAGGCATAACCCCTCTCATAGAGGGCTCAATGGTTTCCTGGTTAATACATCAGGCCAAGGGTAGTACTTGTGCTGACTAGCAGGGAGGGAGACGAAGGAGGTAGGAGAGTGTGTGTGAGAGAGAGAGAGAGAGCAGGGAGCACAGAAAATCTGCCAGCAGTAAAGTACATTTACAGGACGAAACAGACACATTTCTACAAAGTCTGCCTGCCTGCTAATATTTAGGTTAAATTATGATAATAATCTAATGTTAGATTATTATCATATCTAATGATATTTTAACGTACAATTTGTTTTTTGTGTAAAATCCAGTGCATACACTAAAAATGAACTGGTTAAAAAAGTTAATGTTAATATATTGCATGAATGCAACACTGGGTTATCTTTATAGTACAACAAGCTTAGGTTTTACCTTAAAACGGACACAAATTCATTGTCCAAAACGATGTTAATATGATGTCATCGCGGAAGGGTAGCAACCACCCTCCACTTGCCCCACAGATAAACACTGTAAATCTGTCACAACTGTGACAGTGGTTCAGGAGATTATGACAGTTTCCAATCGGTTCAACAGTAATAGGAAAATAGGAGTAACACTGGGTCAGAACAACACCGTGTCTTTACTACCCATGGGTGCTGCTTGCTGCTAAATTGTCACAAAATGGGCCAATTTTAAGCCAGAGATTTCTATGTGTGTAAGATAAATGTTATAAAGTACACACTATCATACATAAAAGCATGTTTTATTGTGACTATGATTGTGATGCAGCTCTCAATGACAGCTGTGCTTTCTTGAATTGTTCAGTCGGACCACAGGCGGATCTACCCATGTGTCATCCAGTCGGTTAATTGTCTTTGCACCACTCTGAGACTCTGTGCATGTGGTCTGTCATGTTCAACGAGAGCAATTTCCTACAATCAAACCAGAAATCTTGTGTTAATCTCAATCCTGTGATTAGAAGCTTAAAGATTATATCATAAGAAGGGAAAGTGTCTTTTGGAAACCTTGTGTCTCCATGAGAGCACTAAAGTCACAACATGCTTGTTTTTATTTGCTTTCCTTTCAATTTAGGCAATTCAAGTACATCGTTTGGCTTCGTCCTGCAGCCACACAGCATCATGTCAGTGACTGGAAAATAAACTCTTGGGTTTTCACAGGACATCACTGATTCATAAACACAAGTTCATGAGTAAAGACAAAAAGAGGTAACTGAGGAGGATGTCTTTGATAACAATGTCTCCTTCTGTCTGTGAAGGTTGCTCCTACTGTGAGCTTACCTGTATCAGTAAAGAAACAGTGGCTGAGCTAGGCTCTGCTTGCTTATGTTTGTGTGTGTTTGAAATAGAGAGTGTGTGTAAGTGTGTGTGTTTGAAATAGAGAGTGTGTGTAAGTGTGTGTGCGTCTCTAAGCTATAAGCCAAACGATGCTGTAACATATCTGATTGAAATCAGTCTCACATCGAAAAGCCAGAGCTCCGGGTAAGCAGCATGAGAGTCTTTGGTACACACACTCACACGCACGCACACACACACACACACGCACACACACGTCGAAGGACAAAGAAGCACGACAAGCAGCACACACCTTAAGAATCTTAAAATTACACACGTGAGCACTGCAAATAAAGGGGACAACACATGAAAATGTAACACTCTCTCTATCTCTTTCTCTCTCCAGCAAACAGACACACACGTACACAACACACAGAACACACACACACACCTACACACACATACACACAACACAACACACAATGCCACATCACATCATGTCATTTCAGAGAGCGTGTTTAACCTAATCACACTCAACCATGCGTTATCCTCAGAGGGGGAGTCAGGTCTGTTATGACAGTCGATGTGCTGTGTGACGGCCACAGGGTTGAGAGAGCACCGACCAGCACCTTTCAATACTCACACACACTTTAAACACACATGACTAAGACATGTGCAGGACGACAGGAGAGGCGGACATTTGGACAGACAAAGCAGGAAACCAAACAGACGAGACTGCGCGGCAGAATGAATGACTAATTCTGTAATTAATTTCCATATCATTAACCTGTGAGCGGACAGACAACCAGCTACAGCTCCGACGTCCGATTAGATCTGCCCTATAAAATCTCACAGGGAGATGTTTAGTTTACTGTAACAGTGGTTGCAGTGATTCAGTGCCTACCTGTGGGGAGATAATAGTGGTGAGAGGACAAACTAATGCATGAGTAGGAGAGTCACAGTTGCCATGTTAAGGATAAATACAGTCATCTCTGTTACAGTTTTATTTGAAAACAGATTCTGACAGTAGCACAGAGCCTCCTATTTTCTTCCCTACAAAGCCAAAATGATGTAATTACATAGGAAATGGCAGAGTCTCACAGTTTTATAGATAATTTGTAGCGAAAGTGAACTAAAGTTGTGGGCCAGACTGCTCAACAGAGCGCTGGAAATCACGGAAAAAAACTAGAAAACCAAGGAAAGCTGTAGATGAAGGTAAATTGTCAGGATGCATTGTATTTATAAAAATATAAATTATAGCAGTTTTAAAACATAATGTAAAAGTATCACCAGATAAACTAGTCATGCTAAAAGTGGACTACCTTGATAGTAGTAAGTACTGTATCTGCAGTTTCTCACGTTAAGATATATCTCATCACAAATTTAGATGTGTTTATTTAAAGATTAATGAATGAAACCAGCGCAAGAAAGCTGAAAAAGAATCAATTTATTTGGAGAAACTGTGTTTTCCCTGTCTCTTTTAGATTGTCCAAACATAGAGTGCAGCCAGTTATAGTCTTTTGTAAGGTCTGTTTAATAATCAGTATAAAAAGGACTCAAATTCAGATTTTACAAATCACATATCTGTTTATCTAGGAACCTTCAAACTTGAAACTATTTTCTAATCTTCATTGTTTCTGTACTTACTCTCTGCCTTTGTTATGGGTTCAGTAGTGTTATAGATAGTTACAATACATCACTGGAACCAATAGAACCAGACCTTCACTGTATGTATGCATGTGTGCGTGAGATTATCATGTAAAAAAGTGAACCCATATACCACTGACAGCATACTGCTGTGCAAGTGACAGACATAATTTATCTAAGGACAACAAGAGAAGTGCTCTCTCCCTTTTCACACATACGCACACACTTCATACTTTTGTTATCAATAAAAACTAATATCTCTCTTAATTGAACCATTAATCACACATTTACTTAATCGCACGTTGGATGTCGAACGTCCCCCTTCCCACTGGCTGTCACTTTCTCACGGTGTTCATCCTCGTCCCAACACTCTCGCCATATGTCGAAACACACTGCTGCGATCCCTGCCTGCCAATTACCAATCTGCACCAGGGATCGAAAGACGAATCAACACATAATTTATACCTCACATTAAACCGTGATCTGCATCTGGGAAATCATTCATTCTGACAGTGTCCTTGTATTTATGCTTATAAATTATGCACACATGTACTGCAATGTTGCCACTCTGTCCATTGATTCTCATTACTCATGAATATTCTTGAAGACAGATGGGTAAGTAGCAAGCTTACCGGGTAGAGGTGATGTCATAGCTACATATTGCTGTTTAGAAACACATTCCAATGGGCTTTTTCTGTAATATTGTCAAACTGTCACTCTTATCCCACACACTGCTATCAATCATCAGGTTCCTTTTTTTTAATCCAGAGACAATAATTGCTGATTTGACTGTGTTTCCGCTCTTGGTAATGTCATTTCAGTAAACTTGTTGTATACATGGACAACTGTCATACAGATATCAAATCACAAGCTTCTACTTTCCTAATAAAATAGAATAGAAATATCTATCAAAAGTGTCTCTGGTCCCCAGAGGTTGAAACTTGGTGCCTGAATTGGCACAACATTTAAAACCGATATGCATGCATTGCTCAGGAGGACTTGTAATCACTTTGGGGATATCTTAACTTTTCATGTCGTGCCATCATCTGTTTGTTTTGTCCAATGCTTTGGTTTCTCACCAAATACCTGCAGACTGTCCCAGCAGCCTCAGCTGGTAAGTGGTGAGTGCTTATCCGTGTCTGAATAGATTTTTACCATTCAAACTGCATTTGAAACATCTATCTGTCACGCCGGAGCACTAATGAAAGAACCCAAATGCACGACCCGAGGCAGAGAGTAAAGTTCACAAGGATTCCTTTATTGATAAAGGTAATATTGCAACAGGATAGTCTCTGGAGAAGGACCGCCGAAGGTTCTCCCGATGTAACTGGGGAGGGACTGAGGCCGGTCGGCAAGGCTCTGACCCGCTGTGGTGAGAGCAGCTGTCTCACTCAGGGGAGAGTAGAATCGTCAACGTAAACAGTCCAGGGTCATTCACAGGAAGGCAGTCAAACTCGGCAGAGGTACAGGCAGGGATCGGGCTTACTCGGAAACGAAGGGACGTCGGAATCAGAACAGGATATCAGGCAGGAAAAACGCTGGTAAGTTGACTCACAGGTGAAGAAAAACGAACTGGCAACGAGACAAGTGAAGCACAGAGTATATATACACACTGGGAGGGGAGTTAACGAGACACAGGTGAAACACATCAGGGCAGGGAGAGGTAATCACATATGAGGAAGTAAAGACAGCAGACATGACACAGGAGGATGATTTCAAAGTAAAACAGGAAGTGACAAGACAACAAAAATAAAAGCACTACCGTCTAGTGACGGTTGTGACACTATCTCCCTTTGTTCGTTTGCATTTTGAACAGCGACCATCACCCTTACCAATCTCTTACAATGAGGGGGAGGGGGGGGGGGGGGGGGGGGAATTGAACTTTGTAATCGATGCACTGACCTTCCGCCGACATGATTTGTTAACTTTTTATGACACAACCATATTTAATGTGCAGTGAGGCATTCTTGCTTGTGCGTGTGTGGCAGGGAAGAGTGGGAAGAAAAAAGAAAAAGACAATAAATAAATCACAAAAAGCATGGTTGACGAGATAGCGAGAGAAGGCACCGTGCGGGGTGGAAAAGGTTGTGAGAAGTGACAGAGAGATAACATAGAGGTGGAGAAAAAGAAAAGGGATGGTGAGGAACAGTGAGAGAATGAGATATTCAGACAGACTGAGAGGGGAGAGACACCAAGAGAGAAAATAGTTCCCTGGTGAGACCGTGCTATTGATCTTAGCTTGTTGCTTAGACATCGTCTCTCTGAGATCAGGCTGAGCGCTGACACAGCCATTTACGATGCATTATGGGGGATCAAAGGGAGGCCAGTGTTGGCCACCATGCAGGAGCAGACACCGACGGGGTAGGAGAGAGAGGAGGAGAAAAGAAGAGGGAGAAGGAGCGCGAGAGGAGAAACGGAGGAGAAGGAAACACTCTCTGTCATTTGCTGTGGCATCTCAATCATCGCACAGGAGAGGCGATGGGGAAGGAGCATTACAGGTGGAGGAGAGGGGGAGGCATGGGCGAAAACATGAGAGGTTGAAAGAAAAGTAGAGCACGAGTGCGGAAGTAAAGGAGTGAGGGCGAAGAAGCCAAAAATATAGAGATATTGGGGAGAAATTGCAATGTGGCAGCGCGTGCATGCGTGACAGATGGAGGCAATATGGTGACGATGAGGTGAGAAACATGGTGGGACTCGGGGAGTGAAACTCGAAAGAGAAAGTGAGAAGGATGAGGGGAGGCAAGCGGGTGTGTGTGTGCTTGTGTGTGTGTGTGTGCGTGTGTGCGCGCGTGGAAATTCAACCTGTTTCACCTCTTCAAAAACCTCTCCTGTTTACCTTTACTGCACTCATTTACTTCCTGGTTTGCACCTTTATGTCATCCTCTTGTCTCTGCTCATCCCTCCACCCGATGTGTGAAATGTCACAGTACAGCCTTCATATGCTGTCGGCAGGAATGTCAAGCATGGTAAACGCGCTGACGTATTTCACTATGGGTGCGTGCGTATGTGTGTTCTATATTAAGTGCCTTGTGTGTGTCAGTACATAAGTCGTGCTGCTGCAAGACTAGAGGTGTGTTCAAATGCAGCATGCACGTGAACAAGTAGTAGAATTACAGGGCTCGGGCATTGTATACGAGCTGCGGAGGGTAGGTTAGCTAGATCAACACCAGGTTAAGTCTACCATTATTTCTGAGTTCATATTGAGGCCAGATCAGATCAGAAGTAGGGTTTTATCAAGGTTAAAGATAGCAAGGTAGGTAGAGGTTTTCAATTCAGTCCGAATTCCTCTCAGGTGCATATTACTGTGTTTGCATGTGTGTAAGCCTAAGCTTACAGCCATGTCGCTCAGTGTGAGTGTGACTTTTATAACATACCCTGAGGGGGTACACTTCACCCAGCCCGTCTCCATCAATAACAAGCTGAATCACGTGTTACAAATGTCAACGTCCTGACATTGGCATATGAAGTCACAACTCTTCCTTATTGACTCGTTGCGACATTTAGATCCTTGTTTGAAGCAAAAAATAAAAAATTAAACATATAGGACAGTCGTAGCTCAGAGAAGATTTGAACCTTGAGACCAGTGGGGGAAATGAGGGCAGTGAAAGTATAGTTGTTGTTGAGAAACTCAAGTCACTTAACCTCTGCTTGTTCCAGTGGAGCTGATCGCTGGCCACATTACGAAACACGATGAATGGAAACGCTGGGGAAGATTGTCTCTGGGAAAACAAAGGCTACGAAAAGGCCAACAATGTCAGCTGAGCTCAATTTGTGTTATCTGTTGGTTGGATTGTGTCGACACGGTTTGACATTGAGGCTAATTCAATTCATGTGTTTTTTACTTGTAACAACTTCCAAACAAAAACCTTGTTCTCATGATGTGCATATGCTGCATCAATGGGATGGCTTATTGAGCCACAAGAGTGGAACACAGTCACTGTTCATGTTATTAATTTGAGCTGTCCTTTTCCTGCTATAAGAGAGTTTGTCTCTGTTAAAAAGTGGATCGACATGAAGAAAAAGCTGCTTTGGTAAAAGGTAATAAATCTAACTACAAAATGTTGTGTTAGAAAATAAGAACACTTCGAAAACGGAAGATGTATGTGGACAGGTTTATTGAATCTAAACCATTTCATTGAAAATGGACATTTCAGCCGATGAAGCACACTTTGAACTCTGAAGCGATTTCCTCATGTTATTTAAATGCTAGGTGGTCCAAAGTGCGACCATGTTGGTGTGTGAAATCTCGCCCTGCCCTCTTTCTCAAGTGACATCATAACCCTAAAACCTATTGGTAGTTAAAAATGAAGAGAACTATTGATCTCTTTTTCATCAAGTAAAATACTACGATTGCTATTACACCGTCCCTGAGAGACCCAGCCCAGACAAGACCTCATTGGCGGCGGCCTCTCCACCAGCTGTCTCCCCTGTCCCCTGTAACATGCCTAATCCTGACCAGCAGCGCTGGATTCATTTTCCGAAGTGGGGAAGAGGGAGCAAAAAGTGCGTGTGTGTGCGTGTGTGTGTGTGTGTGTGTGTGTGTGTGTGTGTGTGAA
Source organism: Cyclopterus lumpus (assembly GCF_009769545.1). Lineage (NCBI taxonomy): Eukaryota > Metazoa > Chordata > Actinopteri > Perciformes > Cyclopteridae > Cyclopterus > Cyclopterus lumpus. The sequence continues at coordinate 15,295,966 of NC_046973.1, forward strand.
TGAGGTAATAACACAAGACAATTTAACCACAGATTTCTTCTCTGCTTCTGAGCCTGAGCGCATCCACTCTCTCTGCCGCTTGACCACACACTCGCTTGCACACATTACGCTACTCTTATACCAATGTTATAAGTAAAAGTGGATTGCACTTAATTCCAGCATTTTTCACATGCTAGTACTCTGACCATCAAAGTTTGGCGAGGTATTTGATACGTTGTTCTCTTCATTTACTCTCGTTCAGTGGGCCATCCAATGCACCCTCGGACCTCCTACTTCTATCCTGGCGGAGATGGCCTCATCTGACATTTATCTGCACCTTTATTCCTTTTTACATTCATTCATAAAGAAAGTATTAAGAAATTACTGATGTGTATGGGAACTGATCTGCAGCACCAAAAGACGAGGTTAAAGTTGTCGGGTGCACCTCATCTCTGTAGACAGATGCTGCATTCACATGCACAATCTGTGGGCAACGGGACCAGATTTTGCCAACAGAAGCATTCTGGTTTCCGTTTGTTCCGTTTGAGTAGTATCGACCAATCGTGTTTGAGCAGGCTTTGGTTCAATGCAGTTAATAAGTCGAGAGCAAAAGAATCGGACCAAGTTTGAGAAAATGCCCTTTGGCACCAAGCAGATATTGTTTGATGACTACGTAGACATTTTGGGGATAAAAATGAGATACTTGTGAAAGAACAACTATAGTCTTGCATTCCAAGTTTCTTTTCACATAGTAAGAAACAGCAGCACATGCAAAAGGAAGCCCTGGCCCAGCTATCCAGTGGCTACAACAGAACCACAGAAGAGCTCTGTGCCCTCAGAGGATTATCCATTGTTGGATCGATAGGTGATAGGGTCCGACATTGGGGTGCGCCTGTATTATGTGGTGGTGCACCAGAGCAACCAATAAAATAAGTTAGTTATAATAAGCCATGTGCTATAAGGACCAGAGAATATTAATTATGAAGGTTAATAATTTTTTTAGTGCACAGACGGGTCAAATTTTAGCTGATAGGATAATCTTTCTTTGGACATTTTGACATGTCATAGCAGGAAAAGCACAGGTTTAATTAATAACATTACAATGGGTGAAATCCTTTAAGGTGTGCAATTGCCAGGTCTCCATTGTGCACACGGGCTCATATGCCCTGCTTGTTGGCTACTTCAATGGAAAAGAGCCATTCATAATTGTTGGGTTGTAGTGGATTTTATATATATTTGCACATGTAGATAAGAGAAGTTTATGTTTTAAAGTAATACATAAAGAAAGATATGATAATTAATTTGGGATATTATGAGGAATATTCTGGAGGAATGTATTATGAAACATAAGAGAGGATCACTGTTTTATTATTCTGTTTTAATGACAAATGTAATGATTAACTGTATGATGCATGAGAATGAATGAATGTTTTATTGTTTAGACAATAGTTAAAATGGATGCCGATTGAAACCTAATGTGTTGCTTTTATTCTGAAGGCAGGATAGTAGCTTTTATTCTGATGGGGAACTTCCTGTCCTTGACCGGAAGTGTGAGCTTTGACCTCGCCAGCTTATCAATTGGCTTAGCGAACAGAACGGCGGCATCCTTTGAACTGACCAATAGAACTAACCTTTAGGTGTGAATTCATTTGCATGACCAGACTAACGACCGAGCATTTGTTCTGGGGAGACATGGTTCTACTGGTCTGGAGACTCGAGACAGCCCCGGTCTGTTGCTCCCTGGGAGCTGCAGTCCGTCTGTGGAGAGTTCTTCCTTTCTGGCCCCACGATCGTGAACGCTATCTTTGCCATTACATATTGTTAAACTTTAACTCATTGAATCCTGAATTTCCTGCGGCCACGGGACCCGGAGATTTGAACACGAATCTTACATAATGTTTTTGTTCGTCTATTGTTTGTCAAAAAAGCAGCCGTTTGACTTGTCATAGAAGGAAAAGCACAGGTGTTACAGTACTGATAACATGAATGATGGCTGTGCTCTATGTGCAGTACATTCCCTTTCAGACTGTTTGACAACAACAAGCCTCAACTTTATTCAAAAATAGCGCTTAGAAAATGCCATGTCAGCCAGTGTATAGGCCCTTTTCACAGCAGCCATTTCGACGTGTCATAGCAGGGTAGGTGTAATTGATTACGGTCCCATTCTACTCCGGTGAGCAGGCATGCACAATACCAGGGCCTAAATGAAACAGAGCCATCATCAACTGCAGGATGTATTTGGTTGCCAAAGCTCCAAATCAGAAAGCCCAAAACAGCACAACAAGGGGCCTTTGTAAACCAGCATTCACAATACTAGGACCATGAAACTGAAGCAGCTAAATGGAATTCTGCCATCGTTAATTATATTTATTTAGTTGTGTTTTTCCTGCTGTGACATGCTAAAACGTCTTCTATGAAAAGGTATTGTTCTACAATTGTTATTCAGGAGACACTTTGTGAACCTGCAATAAAAGAACAGCAAAGAATGGCACACAAATGTACTCTAAAATTAGATAGATGTGATGATCATCATATTTAAAACAGGACCACTGACCCTACGCTTCAAACTGTAAATCTTCAAACATCTGTTGGTCCAGATTTCGGTTGATGCTACATCTACAAGCTTTGTATGAGCAGCCAAGTCAATCCATCATCTGCTGAATCCAAAACCGCAACACAACAAATCAACATACTGCACAAAGCCCCGCCGACCCTCAACCTGAGCGGAGGTCTGATCAGCAAGAGTAATGGAAAACATCTGAGTGGGTTTTCGGAGGTGCACTTGTTTTTTTTAAGGATGGGGAGTCATTGAGAGCAAACCATCTCAACAGTCCAGATTATTTTTAGTCTGACAGCCTACATTTCACACTACCTAAAGGATGACAGCGCATGGAGAAAGGGGACATGTAATTATTCGGAGGGGGCTAGACTCTTATTTCCACTCATCCTCCCCTTTCTCTCTGTCTCTCTCTCTCCTTCTCCCCTCTCCTTAAGGGGGGACAGGCAAAGGATCCAGCTGCCAGAGTATGACAGAATCCACAAATCACTGCCTTGGGGGAGCATAAAGTGGGGTAGAGGCAGAAGGAAGGGGGGGGGGGGGGTATGTGCAGATTGCAAGTGTTAGGGAAATATTTTTTAATAGATGAAAAAATAGAATATAATCGTAAGCACATCAGAGCAGTTGAAATGATAATTAGCCATGGAGGGATTTCTAACTTTCTACAGAGATGAGATGAAGTTGATGGCATTCCTGAAAACATGCGTACAACATTAAAAAGTGGGCAGATTGCTTCTCTGTGAGACAACACCCCGACTGGATGGAGCGATTCTCCATTCTGCTCCTTTGTCACTCTCATGTCATCCGTTTTTTTTTTTAAGCCATCTGCTCCCTCTGTTTCTCCTCATGAGGCGCCTCGCTCCCTCTTTATCTTTCTGTCTTCCCCATCCCATCACACCTCTATATCCCGGGATGTATCACAGGCTCTCTCTCTCTCCCTCCGCTCTTATACTGTCCATTATGTCCTCCCACTTCTTCCTCCAGCCTGTCCTACCGTTGTTGTCCCCCCCACCCTGCAGGGTATATAGCAACCAATTAGCAGTCTGCGCAGGATAAGCTAACCCCCCCCCCCCCCTCCACACCTCCCACCCTCAGGTGGCCTTTGTAGCACGGAACCAGTCTTCCATGTAAATCGGTCAGAACATACCAAGATGGAAGCACAAATAGGGAGGTTGGGACGTGGTGGTGGTGGGTTGTTTGGATGGGGATTTGAAGGTCAAAAACAGCCATGCACGTGCACACACATACACCCACGCTCACACACAGGGTCTGTCTAAGAGTCTGTGGAGCATCAATCACTGTTAGACATGGCGGGTGGGCACACTAGCAAGAGATTCACGCTTTAGGAAACACGACGAAGAGCTGGCTCCTGATCCGACAAGACAAAGGGACAGAGGGAAGGACTAGCTCAGTGTGTGTGTGTGTGTGTGTGTTGTGAATGACCACACAGTGTGCGTGCGTTCTAGTGCAAGTTGTGCGTTTGTACGCAGTCCTCATGGGCAGTCCACGTGACCGAGGTGTTTGTGTGTGTTTCTTCCAAAGGATGTGGCAGAGGAGAAAAACCTGCCGCATGAAAAGGAGCTCAAAGCATCTCTCAAAACAGTAGCTCTCTGCATTCGATTGCTTCCTGTTCTGAGGTTTTAGTTTCAAATCTTCTGTAATATTATTCATAAGATTCTGTACGTTCATCTTCTATTTCCACTTCCTCGCTTCTAATTCAATATAATTCCCTCAATCACCCACAGATCATCTGGTCAGTAAATGTATACCGTCTAGTATGATGTTCATGATAATGAAGCAAAAATGAAGTACTTAATACATTACAGGATTAATAAGCAAAAGCAAATGTCAGATCTAATGGTGTGGTGTGTGTGTGTATTCACGAAGCTGCACTGCAGTCTGTTTTGTAGTGTTCCTGTGAGTGTGTATGTGACTGCAGAGGAGCCGTAGGCGGGAGTGGTTTCAAAAACAGCCGAGAATAAACGGAGTTTGCCTGGCAGTGGTAAATTATATCCCATAGACTAACGATTTTATGATATTTATGTTTCGTGTTTATCAGCATTTTTTAAACTTCCCTTTTTTGTTTTCCAAACTTTGCACGCATTTGAGTTTTTGCTGCGTGAGGCAGTGGTTACTCTCCCATTAGCTGCCCCCAGGCTCTGGGGAGGCCATTGGGAAAGAGTCTGTTCATCTGCAGAGCTATGTTTTTGATTTTTATTCAGGCTACCGCAGCCATGAAACGGGAAAGTAAAGGATAAATAAATGAATGACACACTTGACGGAGTGCAGCTGAGATTGGGGGCGATTAATCAGAGGGAGATAACGGAGATTCACAGGGAAGTGTTTAAAATGTATGACACGTGACATTGAGACTTTTCCTTATCAGGTGTTTGAAAAAAGGCATCCTTCATTTAAATGAATATTGTTCTGATGCAGCTTTAATAAGGCATTCGCAAAAAAGTGGTAACAATACAGATAGTTTTGAAGAAATAGTTCCGTTTCAGTGTTGTTTATGGGCCAGACAATTTCACATTAACTTCCTGGAGTCTGTAGGTTACTTCATCCAGACAACAACATAAGAATGTAAAATGGTGTTTTTATCCAGAAACATATCCAGATCTAAGTGAGCAAAATTAATTGATTGATATTTACATCACTAATATTGGTCTGACTCTTTTGTCAGCTTTTCATGCTGAAGGTTGTGAAACAAAATGTTGTTTTAGTGAGAAAAAAAAAGGGTGTGGTTAAAAGGCTTACTGTCACCCTGAGAGGGTTTGAGGTTTTTTTGTCATTATTCACCCTCATGTCACCATCTTCTGACGCAACTGCCAAAAGAAGACATTTTTGAAAACTACTTCTCACTACGACACCTACACAAAAGATGAGATATTTTAGACCTACCTCAATCAGTAGCTGGAACGCGTCAGGGTCTATAACATGCACCTCCAATGTAAATGCTGGAGGAACATGGACGACACGTGCAGCATAAATGCTGGGTAGGTGGCTTTACTCCGATGGTTGCCTCTGTGGAGGATTTAAAATAAGCTTTTCACATGAATTAGCGCTACATGGAGAGATTTAAAAAAAACTTGTCTTTCTTCTTTTTTATTACCTTCATGGGTATAATTCAAAGATGCTGTATGAGCTTTTTTTTTTCTTCAGCGTATGATTGCAGTTAATATTCTTGATCAGTTGCCCCTTGCCAAGTGTTGTAGTGGGAGCCATAGAGTGAAAGAGAAGGCCTACTGGCTGCTGGGTTTTTATGGTGCTGCGTGAAGTAAGTGAGCTGAGTGATTCCACCACCACTGCCGCTGCCTGGAGAATATGAATGAGATCATTCTCGCAGGTGCACACACATAAAACACATAAAAAGACTCAACCACCCAAACAAAAGGGCTCAGACTTTGCTCTCTACACGTGGCCAAACACACACACACACACACACACACACGCAGGGGAATTAACAGGAGAGGGTACATGCCTGTGTTGTGAGAGAGAGTAGAGAGGCCTATCACCTCTACAATCACTTACAGACTTACAATTAGTCAGGGAGCACCAGCATAGCACAGAGGGGAGGCAAAGTCAACCAGCATGGCACAGACATATGAATGCACACACATGTATCGATAAATGTATATACACATACATGCAAACTGGAACTGGTGCTCCAATACACACGCACACCCTTGCACACAAAGTGTATGAGCGGTAATAGTCGCTCTTTGAACAGGTTTACGTGTTGGCTGCAAGGAATGGACTTTCAATTTAGGGCAGAAAATAAACATTATGTATTTTATTTTTTTTATTGAGTTGATTAATGAATCAATAAAAAGTATACAGAAATAAAAAAGGTAATTATATGTTTACAGAGTCTGGTTTTGTCCAACCAACAGTCTAAAACCCAGATATATTAAATGCACAATTATAACGAAAAAGCAGTTAATACTTTCATTTTGAGAAAGCGGGATATGAAATGAAGGAAAGCAATTCTTTCTTTAAAGGAACTGTGTGTTCAAAGGGATCTTTTGTCAGAAATGTAATGTAATATTAATAATTGTGTTTTCTTTAGTGTATAATCGTCTTAAAAAATGAATAATTGTGTTTTTGTTAGCTGAGATTGAACCGTTTATATCTACATAAGAAGCGGCTTGTTTCCATGGTAACTCAGATCAGACAAACTAAACACTGGCTCCAGAAAGGGCCATTCGAGATGTCACGCTTTTTCCATCGGCCTTAGTTCTTCTACACGCTTGGCACACATGAGCAGTTTCAGTTGGCTGCCATCTGCAACCTCGCTGCTAGATGCCACCTAATCCGACACACGGCACCTTTTTAAAAGGCAACTTAAGCAATTATTTCGTTAACAAGGTTGGTCATTTCTTTCTGTCAATCAATTAATCAACTACCTGGATAATTGACTAATTGTTTCAGCTATACCTCAGTTGAGCCATGTAAGGGTGATGTCCCCACATAGTTCAAAAGAAGAATGACATTTAAAATGTATCTAATGCACACTAGTATTTAACTTTATTGTTGAAACACACATAGTTCAACATATTTACATTCATAGTCAATGAACAGTCATATATCTCCTCTTCTTTTTCTGTCTCGGTTTTTCTCTCTTTTCCTCTGATTGCATTGTCAGTTTCACACAAAATACTGCAGATCTTGACTGTAGAACAGTCAGATCCACCTTGCTACTGAATCTACATTTCTTATTATCATTCATTATTAACCACAAGTCAAAGTAAGTCTGTGTTTGGATGGAGGGCTGATAGAGTTGTGCATATATATCAGGCATTCATGTGTGTGGCCATGAAGCTGTGCGTGTATGAACCTACTTGAATGGTTGTCCAGTAAATGGGGAGTATCCCGCTAACATGCCGAGGAGCGTATAAACCTACACACTGTTGCACTTACACACAATGTGTATCCCTGTCATCCTCCATTATACATCAAATTACAACACAAGAGATTGGGCCAACTTCAGAGGCCACACTATTAAAGTGACACTAAGGGAGGGCAGCTCTTGTGTAATGATAGGCTTGTAGCATGTACAGCATCCATACACACTCACACTCGTACACTCTCTTTTTTCTCCAGCTCCAATTTCTCAAAACCAAGTCAGCGATGTTTATCATTTTCTTTTACTTTACTCGCTCTCACTGTAACCTATCCTCGTTATTTCCAGCAAACATTTTAGACAATGTATCAGATCCCTGACTTTCTGTCTTTCTTTCCACGCTCTCTTCCTACTCCATTTCCAGCACCCTTCCTCTCTTTCTCTATATCTCCTGTCCTCTCACCTTTATTATATTCCTTTGGCTGCATCAAAGGTCTATTCAGTAATATTTCATAGAGAGACTAATATGCACACCTTGTGCCCTTTCTTCCTGCCTCGATGCATGCATACATAATTAAGTCCACACTTGATGATCTCCTTTCTCACAACCTGGCAATGGTTGGAAGGTCAAAGTGTGTGTCCATATGTTGTATTATAAGTTTGTGTTTTCTCACTGACCTTGACCATGTGCTTCGGCTTTTTAAGCCTAATTTAAAAGTCATTTTGGCATTTCTGTTTTTACAGACACTCACCAGCAAACATCAAGCATTTAAAATGTATTGTTTCTTTCTGCTGACTTTTATCATGTATTCATTCTTTGTACTCTTTAAACAATAACCAATATCCATAAAAACTAATTATTCTTTAAACAAAGCCTAATTGTCTCATTATTGATTGACAGTGATTTCGACAAGAATGACAGACATTTTTCAAATTAATTTCACCCGCTGGACTACCTGCAGCTCCTCACACAGGTTCAACAGTTTTTATGACCCTTGGACAGCTACTAAATCATTTAAAAAAGACGTGGCCCTAACTCTGAGAGAAACAATTATTTTCCTCCCTCACCTCTTTTATTGGCACAATATTAGCCCCTGGTCACAACTTAAATGTGTTTTTGGATCAAGAGGAGGAGGCCTCTAAATCTTTAATGCCAGACTTGACATTTATAATAAGGACATGTCTGTTTGTTTGACAGACCAAGCAAATAATCTGACCTGGCTGATCTAATCTGGTTACATGGCCAGAGAAAGGTTTAATATAATCACTGGTATCATGTCTTTCTGGTAAAAGCTTTTGTACAAGAGATACGTGAATGTGTCGTTTAAGGGAAGTTGAAGCGAAAGATACAGGTTGCTTTGATTCAAAGCTAATATAATGTCGATTCATGTTTCCAGAATCTTTTGGTGGGGCAACAGGATAGATGTGAGGGATTTATGGCAACTAAATCCAAATTAAACTTTGTTTGAGTTTTGAGTTTTTATGTATGTTCATAATCCCATAACAAATGGGGTAAAATCACTTGACGAAACTCTGAACGGAAAGCCTGCAGACCAGCACAACGAGACCAGAGCTGACTAAGAACTAAACAGATGGTCATAAAAATAATAGAATACAAAAAATACTTTTGAGCAAGGCACCTTGACAGGTGGGGTCTCAAGAGTCATAAGGCTTTTGAACTTAAAACCATATGAAAATAGTGCTTTGCAAGGCCATAAGGTTATATGGTGAAATGTTTTTGCTTTAACACTCGTGCTATGCGGCAATAATGCCGCAATCATGTCATGAAATCAACTTTTCTGAAAAAATGAATCCATGCTGAAGAAAGAGTGTCTCATGTGACTTGAAGTGGTCTGACCCTCTTGAAGCCAGTCTTTGAGTTGAGTTTCAGAGATGTGTGAGTGTAAAGTGAAGCCCGGGGGCTGCTTGTCTCTGTGATGAAAGGGCATGTTCATCACTGGGATTAGCTCAATGATTCACTAGTTCTCTAAGTACAGCAGGAAAGTGTGTACCTGTATGCACCCACTGCAGTGAGACACACATTTTAACCTATTAGAGGCTGTTCACATCCAGACCTTCTAGATTGCCCTTCCAATGGCGAAAAATACAATGTATGGTCATTAAGTCTGCCCCACATGTTATAAAACGTGTTGCACGCTGGCGCCAACTCTGCATTCAGCTGCTGCCCTTAATTATCTCAGTATTATGACAGTGATTTCGATAAATTAATTTCACCTGCTGGACTACCTGCAGTTCCTGACACTCCTTTATTTATGTTTTGCCTCAGGCCCTCGGGCCCCCACCAGTGGACCAACTAACCAACCAACCAACCAACTCAACTAAAACAATTTGTCAACAGCTAGATCCATGTAGCACATTATTGGGGTAGTTATAGAAACGAAAACCAACCAGAGAATAGATGTGGTTATTTTTTCCATGTGTTGCACATTATTGGAAAGCAAAAAAAACACTTATTAATAACCAACAAAAGGCCAACCAACCAATCAATAAGATAATAGATAAGAGTCATTATTGAGACATGTTGCACATTAGTGGGGACGTGATGCAAAAATCAAAGAGCAACCAAAAAACAACCAACTGACGAACCGACATCCAACCAACCAACCAATTCAACTAGATACAACTAGATAGGTCAACTAATGGATATTGTCACAGATTAACAGGTAGATAGCAAGAACACAATAGGGCAAGCCATTTCAATGATTTTTTACCTGTAACTATTCTATAATCTTCCTAACCATAGAACCACATTTTTTTTACAGAATGATGTTTGAGGATATGATTAAATCATAACAAGAGGAAAAGTACAGAAACATGTCCATGTGTTAGACACTCTTTTAGAAAGGTGAAAAGTGACCTTGAGGGAGTGGTCTGCAATAAAATATGTTAATTCATGCAAATCTGAAAACAAATCAAAGATTCAATTGAGAATACATTCCGGAGAATAGATACTTTTGACCTACGTTTCACATTATTGGTGTAAAATACTTTGCCAAAATAAAATAAAAACAAAGTAATTCACTGTGCTCACTTTTGACTCCTGCTGAGCGTCAGAGTGTTAAACAGGTGCATACAGAGAGTTCCTGACTGTCATAAATGTAAGATGGGAGAGAGACAATGGTTGTTTTAGATCTGTTATCAATAAGCTGAGAGAGACAAATTACCCTCACTTGACCTCTGTAGTGCACCAAACCAAACCATGCGGAGTCCGAGGCAATTGATGTGAAAAGCTTTCATGAAAGATTAGTTCAGGCAAATTAGATTAATGTAAGAGACCCAAATTGAGTCCTGTTTCATAACGAGGATTTCTTCACCTCTCCAAATATCTGCAGCTGCAGATGATTATGCAACACACACACACATTGTGCGTGGACCAATTCTCACACACACGCACACGCACACACACACACACACACACACACACACAAACACACACAGTTGATTTGATGCACACACAAGGTTACAAGATTGCTTACAAACACAGACATAGAGAAAAAAAGAACACAGAGAACATCAGTACGTATCTACGGGTAGCGAGTGAGTTTTAGATGACTGTGCAGTACAATTACTTCTTTTGAATAATTGAATCCTCTGAAGTTAAGAAGCGGTGGCCGGGGGTTTGCTTTGTTGTTCCTTGAAGAACAATTAGAGGGAGAAGGGGGCAGGGAGAGAGATAGAAGGTGGGGGAGAAATAATGAGTCATGGTGACTTTGATGGGGGGGGGGGGGGGGGGGGCTGTGGGACTGCAGACGCCTGTCAGAGTGAGAGAAGCTCTTTGTAGATAACGAAAAAGAAATAATGGAATAAAGAGATGAACTCACACCGTTTGCTTTACTGTTACATAACATGCACATGCAAGCACAACATAATGCATACACCCTCATGCATGCATACGCCGACTAATTATCAAACACACATCATGACTGCAGCTACAGAGAGTCTCTAAGTGTGTGTGTGTGTGTGTGTGTGCAAAGATACTTAATATTCTACTGCATATACCCATCGCTGCGCATTTCTTAAGTTATGCCTGACAGGTTAACCAGCCTGACTACAACATCTAGATGAAAAAGGATCTAGTGTGCAGCGACTTGACAGTTTATTTGAGAAACAGGTAAGAGAGAAAAAATAAAGGAAACTAAGACAGAAGCAAGACAAAGAAGTGGGAGGAACAAAGTTTGCAGAAAAAGACCATGAAATAAGAAAAAGATTGTGGAGAGGAACAGCCTCTCCCTATGTGTTCTGTCGCCCTTTACTGTCCATTTAACTCAAAGGAGTAATGGGTGAGATGTGGTTTGGTATTGAGGCTAATGACGCTGTCCATTGTGCTGAAATGAAACAGTTGCGATCTCAGTGGGACACTTGATTGCTCTCCCCATGGTGTTGAAAACATCTGATCTACATTCTGGCAAAGATGAAGACTGAGAGGGACATTCTCATCTCTTTTGTGTCCTCTTCCTTTTTCTTTTATATGTCTTCCATCTGTTCATCTCTCACTCCCTCTCCCCTGACATCCCCCTTCATTAGTTTTTATGGCTTCCATCTTTCATTCCTACTTTTGTTATATATCATTAACAACATTTACATAGACTTCAGTATCTACTACCAAATGTATCTGTCTTTATTCCTTCTTAGATTGGAATACATTTGCTGAAAGCTGCGGCAATCAATCTTTTTATTTGAACAATGAATTTAAATGACAGATCGTAATATAACTCTGCATTAGATAACTCTGCAGTTAAATTCAGCTCAGCGAATGATTTTAGTATCTTTCATTTGGGTTAGTTTTACCACTCTTATTATTATTCTGAGTTTAAATTAGATCACTGTAGAGGTTTGACAATTGATTTCATGATCTTTCAGTTTCAATATACTTTTACCTTTATTCCTTTCTGCCTTATGTCCTTCCTTCATTTACTTTGCTAGCTCTCTTTATTAATCTGTTTATCTTCCAATTCTTGTGTGGATGTATAGCGACCCACTGCATTACGTAAAGTGCTGAGCAGACAGGCAAAGTTCAATGCATCCAATGTGTGGGCTGAAGTCAGAACATAATGGTGTTATCCTGGGACAAGCCCTTGTTTACCATGCAAATAATAGAGTGTGAGATAGAAGAAGAAGGGAGGGGTGATGACGGAGAGACTTCCTCATTAGACTCAGTGTACTGAAATGACTCCATTTACTCCATTTAACACACACAAACCAGAGCGAGAGAAAGTAGGAGAGAGGCATTGAATGAGTGGACAAGTATGAGTGCAACAACTCTCTCTAGTCATTGCATAATAATAATAATAATAATAATGCATTTTATTTATAAAGCACTTTTCATTCAAAAATAATCTCAGAGTGCTACAGAGCCAGTAGATAGTTAAAAACAAACTAGAAGATAAAATAGCTGGCAGTGATTTAACACAAAGTCAAAAATGAATAAAAAGGTTTTTAGGCCGGTCTTAAAGAGTCCAGGGTCTGTGTTGCCCTCATGTGGTCAGGGAGACTGTTCCTTAAGCAAAAGGCCGGTCACCCATGGGGCGGAGCTTGGTGTTGGGGACCCGGAGGAGCGAGCTGTTTGTGGATCTGAGGATGCGGGTGGAGGTTTGGGGAGTAATGCGTTCTTGTAGGTAGGGAGGTGCATTTCCATTCATGCATTTATGGGTGAATAGTAGGACTTTGTAGTCAATCCAGAATAAGACAGGGAGCCAGTGGAGTGAGTGGAGAACGGGTGTCATGTGCTCATATTTCTGGACTCTCATCAGGATCCTGGCAGCGCTGTTTTTTATGTATTGCAGTTTCTGGATGTTCTTGCCAGTGATCCCAGTGAAGAGGGAATTAAAGTAGTCCAGTCCAGAGGAGATAAAGGCATCACTGTCTTTATGTGCCAATATGTTTAAACCTTTTGCCACTAAAGAAAGCCAGCAAGGTAAATTGTACTACATGTTAAATGTAGCAATTGAGAAAAATAAAACTTGTGATTTTTGAGAAATACACTAAAAACACACCACACAGCTATCAATTATAATACAAATCATGGCAGAGGTTTTTAAAAAATTACAGGTGGATGAGTGCTTCACACACATTGTCGCAAGAAAACAGATGGCCTGCCTCTAAATCACGGAGAGAGGGAATAAAAGAGTAAGATGAGAAGAGTTATGGGAAGAACAAGTGAGTGAGAAAGAAAAGAGGGGAGGGCAGGAAGAGAGCTCAGCGAAGCAGCATCTGCTCATACGCTATAGATGTTTTCTTTGCATGATTTAAAGTAACTACAGCACGATATACTTCACACGTGTATTTTGAGCACACTAGAAAAAAATGAATAAGGGAGGCATGAGTGTGACACATATGTCACACTCATGCCACCCAATGAAAGCATTAACACGCAAATAATGGAGTTATCTAAAATGCGCCTGGTTGAGATTGTATTTTCTTTACATTGTGTAGCTGCAGCTGACAGCATTTAAAAATAAACTAGATCAATATAGATAAATATTGCTGTAAGGCTGACTGAGGAATAGAAATATGTGCTTAATATACACGGTACAGCTTCTAAATATTTTTGAAAGCAAATCTAGATTTGCTGTAGATTCACGTTTGCTTTAGCTCAAAATAACTCATACACACAACATTTTTTCAAAATTGTATATGAGCAAACGATTGTTGAATTATTTGAGGTGTGCATTCAACGGCCGTGGGCAGCAAAATCCTAATATTCAAAGAAATAGTTTGGCATTTTAGTCGAGAGTTGGACATGAAGATCAGCACCACTCTCATGATTACAGTGGTGCACTGGTCATTTGGCGAATCCCGGTCGGTCACTAGCCGCATTAGTGGGCTTGTGGACTGTTAAAAAATCCATCAAGTTTTTAAGGTCCATCTGACCCTGCCGGTCTCTTCACCAGCCCTCTCTGTGTCTGTCATGAGAGCAGACTGCGTGCGAGTTCATGGGCTGGGCTCACTGTCCAATCACAACCAAGTTCATTACACTCGTGCTTACATCATAAGCTCCACCGTAGCCATACTTTACTGTTACTGTAGCTACTGTTGCAGCTGGAAAACGATGGACACATTGTTTTGGGCGCAAAATGACTCAACTATCAGAATTATTTTCAAGTTAGCATATGGGGCTGAACTACAAGTTCAGCATCATCATCATTGTACTTATTCATATTTTCATGTGTTGTCAGTAAGGAAATATCAGTAATAAGAAGTGTGCTGTCTTATTTACTTGAATATTATCTATATTAATAGTTCTTTTTTGTGTAGACTAGGGATGCAATGGATACATATGTATTATCCTTTATGCTAAGCTAAGCTGACAAGATGCTTCTTCATATTTAGTGCTCAGATATGAAAGTGGCATTTATTTTCTCATCGAACACTCGGCAAGAAAGCAAACAAGTTAACTAAACAAAATGTTGAACAATTCTTTTCTTTTTTTTTCTTCATAAAAATCTTTGCTACAAATTTGTGAGATAATACTGGTTGCATGCAGTGAATAAGGGCACGTGTCTGATTTTGTAGCTTCTGCTCTAATAATTTGATGTGCACATTGGCCAGCATGGAGGCCAGTCCCCTAAACAGCTGGTTCATTACTCTAGGAACATTCTTTGTATCCTTTGTTACACAGTTATATGGAAAATGTGCCATCCCTTGTGCAATCCCTTGTGTCATAAAGTAAAGTTCTCCTTTATGGCCTTATTTGACCTGTCCTGCCCTCCCAGTCCTTGTTTTTCTCTGTGCCTCTCCTTCTCTGATACACTTACATGAAATGATGTGACATATACGCCACTTGGCTGTTCATCCAGTGTGCCCTACTGTTCTATAAGTGCACTCTTAGCCGGCGTGGCTAGCACAATGCAATGCATTAAGCAACACATGAGTCTCCTCTCTTTCTACCTTCCTGCTACCCATGCCACTCCCTCTTCCCTCCATCTATTTCCCTCTCTTCTTCTTTCCTTCCATCTCTTTCTTTTTATGTGTGTGACAGTAGTCATGTCAGAGTAAGGCTGGCTGAAGCCCTTGCAGCAGTCTGCCTCTTTGATGTTGAGCCCTGCTGAATTAGGCCATCACCCAGCGGTGCTTTGCTGCCTGCTGCACACACACACACACACACACACGCACGCACACACGCACATACACACGCACGCACGCGCGCACGCACACACACACACACGCACATACACACAGTACTCTTGCAAGCAGACGAAAATAAATAAATAAATGGATGCTGGTAACAAAGCATGCACATGCGAAAAACAACACAACAACAACTACACTCGCACAAGCCATGCAGGTCTCGCAATACCTTAATAATATGCTCCAAACCATATCGAAACATTATTATTCTCACACACACATTGAATTACAGTCTCCTCAAGTCCTCATTTTCTTCTCTGCTTTTCTTTAATAAACATACATTTGAATTATTATGAGGGCTTCTCCTCTGAGGCCTCCATACTATAGTACATCAAAGAATGCACACACACTCATGAACACACACACACACACACACACATACTCACAGGGAAAATGTAGAACATTCAGAGTGAATGTATTCAAGAATACAGAGTACAGGGAAGAATGTATTCCCTTTCAATCTGCTCTCTCTTGCTCTTACAATATGGTGGTATTAATAGTAGAAAAGTGACTAAAGCAAGAAGCCTACGCGATTACTCATAACAACTGGCAGCTGACCTGACACTTTCATAGAATTAACATGAGGTGTTAAAATGGAAATACATTGTTCACAAAGAGAAATTAAATTCAGTTGCAAAAAGATGGGACTTTGGTATCCAATGTGCAGTTCCCAATTCATGTGAAGACAATATTTTACAGCCTTGAGTGAGCTCATCAGGTCCACTCAACCTAATGCAAACACTGAAGTTGCAGTAATTGATATTCCTACAGTATCATTGCATAATTATTTTGTGTATTGTGAAAGGCGACGTTCCCATAGATAACTCTGCAGCCCCCTCAGCTCACATTTGACATTTTACGGCCCACTATAACTATTCACTACCACTTAGTAAAACCCACATTATGCTACCTTCTCTAACAACAGACAGACATAGTTCAAAACATGCTGGTGGACATAGTGGAGCATTAAGAAGCTTAAGAACCAGATAGTTGCATGAAGAGCTGGAGGAGATCAAAAATAGAGCTAAAAGAAGAGTGAAAGTTGGATTTATGTTTATCAGGTGGACAGAAACACGACTTCAAAAGAATGCTAATATGTCTCTGTATCTGCTTGAAGTGTAAATAGGCCACTGTTTGCGAACAGCCATATCAACTGATGTTGTGTTTACAGCAAAAAAAATATTTATGCAGTCTTATTTCAAATGCCATGTCCCTAATTTTAATTAGGAATACTGTAGGAGTAATTCATTAGTATCACTCCTACAGCGACAGTTATTTGAAATGCCATTTTTATGTGTGATATTCGTTGTGTTTGAGAAAAAATATTTTCTGAACTCCTATACCCACCTGTGCCATTAATGGAGAAATTGCCTTATCACTTTTCACAGTGCCATGTTTACAATAAGTTTTTTAAGGAGTTATTCACAAAAATAGAGAAATCGGTTGTTTGAGACATTCAGCAGTTTCCATCTTTACAGAACTAATAAATGGTCGCACACCGTCTCTTCCGGATCATTAGCATGACTGTTATTTTGTACAGTATTGTCAAAGCAGGCTCTCTGTCTCTCTGGTGGCCAGGAACAGCCCTGTGGTCAAACTGGAGACCGGCCAGAGAGCTTTCCATCAATTCTCTCTCTCTCTCTCTCTCTCTCTCTCTCTCCCTCTCTCTCTCTCTCTCTGTCTCATTATTTCCACTGTTGTTGGCTCGGTAGAATAATGCTTGAAAACTATGAATGTAGGACACTTAAAGAGCAAAAGCTGTTCTTTTAAATGTTTTTAAAGACAGAACGAGCAGGATTTCCCATTTACATGTGTACCTGGTTTCAATGTTTAAAAAAGGTGACGCCAGGAAACGTCCCGATCACAGAGAAATAAGAAGAAAATAAGAAAATACAAACAGAGGTCTCTACAGATACAAAATCCGTCAACGTGCTATTAGCAATGGTTGTTGCTATCCGATTGCTTGTTAAGAGCTGTGTGGAGGCAAACCCCATAATCATTGATATGCTCTGAATTTGGGATTCAGCACCTAAATGACCTTAATGACCTCAAATTATCCGAAAAGCCTACTTCTTTTAGCCACTTTATAATTTTTTTCTATTGCTTTATTTGTGTTTATTTGCTTGAAGAGTTGGCAGATGAATGAGTGAGGAGGACATGCGGTACCAGCACAAACAATAACAACTCACATTTTAAACACACACACGGCTACAGACACATTAAATTACAACACACAGTCGTGCATCCCTGCACTCCATGCCACACACAGTGTGTCATCACTGCATATCAATTACACGGCGAAGCGAAGATCTATTTCTAATTCAATCAGTCAGCACTGGTGTCACATCCCTCGCTCTCTGGCTTTCTCCCTGCCTTGCCCGCTCTCTCTCCGCCTCGCTCTCCTTTTCCCCCATTGTCACTAATGCATCTCAGTCATCATGGGGCTGATGGACGTGGGTGTCAGGTCTGTGGGTCTGTTTATGCACGCGCGCGTGCGTGCGTGTGTGTGTGTGTGTGTGTGTGTGTGTGTGATGGTTTTTCAAACCCAGTGGTTAACAATTGACTTGAAGTGTCGACATTTTCAGGATTCAAATCAGAATCAGCTTTATTGACAAAGCATGTAAACACAAACACAGAATTTGATTAGTTATTTGAAATAAACCAGAACCACAGTCATTCATTGATAGTTGTCAGTACATTCAATGGTACACAGCATACATCTTAATTTTCCAAAATGTAAACAATAGAAAACAGAGCTCAGCTTAACTGTTCACAAGTGAAGACTTACATATCAAAATGTTATTCAGTCCCATCTTTTCATTTCCTGTTTTTTACTTGCATAAACCTGGATGACGAGGGTTTTTTCTTTTTTCCAATTTTAGATCCCCAATTGAATCTGAAAAGGATACTAATACAGAGATGTAATCTTTGTGAATCATATTGTCATGAATAAAACACACTAAGAATACCATATATGAGTTATTTTGCCTGTCAGCTGTCCATGTGTGTATTATAATGGCAGACCTACATTAAGTCTCTGTCCTGTGCAACCTGCACACCTAAAGGCCTTATGAATATGTATGAATGTAAGCAGAAACTATGTAATGAGGGCTGAAATAATTTGCAAATGGTTATCCAGCCTCAGCTAACCATTACATCCATTCTCCCAAAAAAAAAGACATTTATGTCACATTTGGAATACTGTGTGCAAACATTGTGTTTCGAGAACAAAAACATGAATGTCATCTTAAGTTAGAATCAATCCTAAAAGGCCCGGATGTACCAGAGTTACAGAAGACTTGTAATAGTGGTACTCCTTCTTGAGAATATTCTCAAAACACTAGTTGATGGATTTCCTCTGGCTGACACTTCAGTATTATATACTGTATATATTTTTTTCTCTCCTTTCGCCAGATCATAACCATTTGAACAATGCAGCCTTGTCTCCCCTGGGCCCAGCCATGGCCTTGTCTCACCCTCACAACAACCTGGGAATTGGCTTCAACAAGTACACCTCGCTCAAAGCCGTGGGTGAGTATTACACACACACACACACACAGTGAGGTCAAATACTATACAGTATAAACAAACTAAATGTCCCCATATTGCTACACACACTGAGTGATGTAAATATGACTGTGGTAAAAAACCTTGGACATAATTTCCATGTCCTGTGGTCACATGGACATGCGTGCAGTTCCATTCATACTACAATTGAGGGTCCCTGTCTGTTTGGCAGCAGTTAGGGCTGTCAAAATAGATGTTTGAATATTTGTTCTCAAATAAAAAATAGGTTTGAACTGTTAGAATATCTATTTTTGTGCATAATGTGCATGGCCGTGTGTCCTAACTTGCTGTGAGCTGGATCGAAGAACATCGCCTATGAGATCACCTGAAAGCTTCCTACTTGCTGTTGCAGTCACGTCTCCAGTATGATCTCAATCTCAGTCAGATCTTTCTTTTCAAAATCTAATATACATTTTCTTTAGTATAATATTTCAAATTTAGAACATTAACTGCGGATCTCCTCGCACCGTCTCCTCGAAACAAGAATCCATTTGGTTGTCGTCGACAACGTTAGAGGTGCACACAAGTGGGGAACGGACGTGGAGCATGCGCAGCTGGCAGTTGTTATGTTTATAGTCCGGTTGGTGACAAATTGTGGGCGGCACATGGACATTCACAGCGGACTTGGGCCGATGGTGACTGGTCAAGGACAATCCTTTCTCAGCATGAATGGTCCACTCACAAGACAACACCACAACCTAATTTTAATAATGTCACTTTCCCAAATATTTGTTTGCTCCAACAGTGGGAATATATTGAATACTTGGAAAAGAAAATGTATGATGTTCTTTACCACCATGAAGCATAAACCAATGCTGCAACAAAAAAAAATATATTGAGTTCAGGCAGAAACCTTTTCTTTGTTGAGTTAGAAGAAGAAAAATGTTAGCAAAGCTTTCTTCTGTGAAATTAAGAGCACCAGTACAAGAATGGAAACTTAAGTCGGGCTCATGGTGAAGCGCAGAATCAATGTTACACACTTCACTGAAAAGCTGTCACTGGTGAAGAGGAGATTAGCAGGTCGATGTAGAAATATAGCAGCTGTGTCTTTTGGCACTAAAACCATTGACAATAAATATAATGTGTGTCATATATGTACACAATGTATAATATGTACTGTATGTACAATATGGACAGTATATTTATGTCCGTGCTTGCATGCTGTTTACTTCTAACTGTTAAGGGGGCCAGGTTTTGGACACAGAGGCAGGGGCTGATACAGGAGATACAGTCTGCTTTATAATACTTTATGAAACCAGGGAATGCCTTTATTGAACAAAGCAAAAATGTGGATCATTGTATTGCATGACAAAAATCACTTGTGTCTACTGTTTGTTATTGGCGGGTTGGTCATCTGCCTAAAGCGCAGCCACTATAAGGCTGACAGTTATTGACGGCTCGCCCTCCTGTTAATGGTTACTGTGTATCAGCTGTGGAAAAAAAGGTATGATGGATGGTATAAATTCACTGCTGATGATGACATAACTAATAGTGGACTGGTAACGCAACTAGTTCACAAGGTAAAAGAAAGGATAAAATAGACACACAACATTAGAAAGGCATTGGTGGGTGGAGAGTAACATCAGTGTGGACAGCAGCAGGTTGAAACAACTGGTTCAGGCCTCAAGTTTGGCTTCTGCCTTTTTCCTTCTGTCTCGCTCCATAAACACACACACACACACCAATACTGTATATAACGTCTATCATTGAATCCCTGCAGACCGATAAGGACATTGTGACGATGATGAGGAATGGCAGTTTGGCGCATGTGCATGTACTTTTCATTGACACTATGTGCAAATAGAGACAGGAATGACAAACATAGCTGAAGAGTATCACACACAGAAACCAAAGAGGGTGACACATCCAAAGATTTTAAGGGAAAAGCCATAATCGTTTGACTGTTTTCCAAGCCCAGCCCTCTTTTGGTATGTCTGTCAAGCATTTTGTTGTTACATGGAAGATAATGCAGTTTATAGTCATAACAATGACAGATTTATTTGTTGGTCCTTGACAAAATTAGGCTTCTGATTTCTAGCCATAAACAATAGAGTGGAAGAGTTCGTCATAAACAGGAATGCTTGGAGGGAATTAATTCATATTTGGTGCAAACATCCACTTGGACTCAAGGATGAAATGTCAATATTTTGGAGGTTTCATCACCCTCATAATTCAAACCAGTTTATGGTACCTTTCTCCTCTATTCATCAATTGAAACACTCTCAGCTGCTCCCTTTATATTCATACAGTCTCTTAGTCAATATCTAAGAAAGGCCTTTATGTGTAAAGCTCCCTCTGATTAGAATAATCTACCTGTAAATGTAATATAGAATCAGTTTTAAACCTCTATAATTAGGTTTTATAACTGGACTTATATGACAGAATGATCCATTTCCATGCTGTAGTTGGTGTATGATCTCCTGTCTTTATATGTCTTATTTGATCTAATGGTTATTTACTATGCTGGTCGCTTTTTTGTTACATTTCATTTAGTTTAAGTTGTTGTGTTGTCATGTTTTTTCTTCTCATTGCTCTTATATTGTATCATTGTTGTTGAGGACCGACAAGTTACATCTCAAGGTGTTATTTCTAATGAAGAATTTCCAATCTTTTCTTTCCTGTTTACAATAAACGTGTACTGTCGAATCAGTTAAGACAGTAAGAAGGAGAAGGATGGCAAAATGAGTGTGGAAAGTAACTGAAGAGAAGAAGAGCAAGAGAGGGAAAATCTCATCTCATTATTCTGCTCAGTGAGTGAGAAACAAAGGCAAATTGCAGCAGCAGCAACCCCCCTAACCACTCAGTGATGAGTGTGAGAACTCAGCCACATTTCACTGAAAAGTACGCCAAAACAAATCCCTCACACACTGAGGTGCAAGGCTCCTTTCTCACCTCTCTCTCGACGTCTCTGTTTGATGACGCACAGACAATGAACCGCTTTTCTTTGTGCACCTCTGTATTACTATTTTTGTCTCTCTCACACACACACGCACACACACACATACACACACACACACACAAACACACACAGGCGCGTACATGCAGGTACTTCATGTACCTCCACAACATGTTTTACCAGTTTGGGGATATGATCTGGTTAACTGAAGCTGAAATGCTGCAATCAGAGAATTTTGAAATAGAATATTCTTTCTCTCAATTCAATTCAATTTAATTTAAAAATACAAAGTTTAAAATACATTCCCAAACTAATTTTGACCAATAGAAGTAAGAGAGTGAACAAACTGCGATGCTTACTTCCAGAACAACTGACCTCATGAGGACTACAGTACTCCCACGTGCATTTTACAACATAAGTTGACACAATATTATTTGAAGAATTATGATAATTGCAGGAAAACGAACAGACATTAGGGCCTTTTTTCCCAGAGTGTTGACTAGCAGGCTACATGAAGTCTGCAGGATCTTCTTGCTGGACGCTATTAGGGCACGTTGTATAGAGTCTGAGTGGAGGGCTGCAGACACTACTTAGAGCTATGTCCTCTGCTTTAATTTAAATATGATTTCCTATTTAATTTATTACATGAATATTTCAGTCATATTAAAATGTAAAGTGTACATTTGGCATCTCTGAAACATACACTAGAATCAAGGAAACTAAAGATGGTTTTAATAAAGGTTAGTGCACTGACATTACAGAGGTTTACACAACATTTCCATTTCTATTGTTGTTAGTTGTGCCTCAAGCTTTGTTTTTTATATCATTATTTGTTCTCATTGTGTTCTTAGAATGCACTCACAAGGAAAGAAATATGAATACACACACAGTCCAATCATGCTTATCAAAAATAAACATGGCACCAGGTTCACAAATCCTGGCTGTGTGGACAAAGTCATGGCTAGGACACACAACAGTTTGGGTGGGGATAGCCAACCATTTGCCAGCTGAAACAGTAGGTGGACCAAGCTGCTTTAAAAACTCTACATTGGTGCTTAATGCAGCTGTTGACACGATTGTTTTCTAAAACATCTTGTGCCAAGCAAGACGCAAGAGGTGAAATGTGACAAAAGGAAGCAGTGAGTAAAATAAGGGGGTGATAAAAAAAGAAGAGCATGACCGGTCCAAGACGCCGGGACTCTGACCACAAACCTGTGCCAGGTGTAGCAGCAGGATTCTGGCTCAAGCAGCTCTGATATATCTGTCTTAATTAAAGCAGGGTGGACCGACAGGCTGAGAAAAAATCTTGGATAAAGATGCGAAAGGTCAGAGAGTGAAAGAGAGAGAGGACAGCAAGAGAAAAACTTAAATGCCCTAGGTTTGATCTTGAGGAAGCAGTACAACATATTAGCATATACTGTATGTGTGTTTCATGTAGCTCCATTCCAGTGAGTGAGAAAAGAAAACAGAAAACAGAAGGTGGAAGGATATTCTCCAAGAGGATGTGAAAAAGTGTTTGCTAGGACGCTCGGACTCCACTTGGTGGGCCAAGACGTCTTTAACTAAAGTCTAGTGATCCAACAGCTCACTAGAGCACTGTTTGAAATATCTTTCTTTTTCCTACAAATCAAGAGCTATATTGTTTTTCAGAATTAAGTAAACTATATTTAAATACAGAGAGATTAAAAGGTTACGTATGCAGATAGAAAATATGTAATGTATTTAAATGTGCCAGCTTGTTGTCCACAATTACTTAGTAAAGACAGACAAGGATAAAAAGCACATTGAAAGTTCAGAAAAGGGTTGCAAGAAAGCACATACAAATTCTGAAATCATCATACAAAAAATAAGATCTGCATTGTGCTAAGCATTTATTCAATGGCACTCAAAGTATACCAAATACAATGCGTTACATTTAGCTGACATTTTTATCCAAAGCAACTTACAATCATACACCGTAGAACAGCTACAGGGAGCAATTTGGGATGAAGTGTCTTGCTCAAGGACACATCGACTATATGGCTAGCAGAGCCGGGGATCGAACCGCCGATCCTCTGATTGAAAGAAGGGCCTGGACCTGGTAACCACTGATCCACAGTCGTCCACAGTGTGTCGTCAAACTCCGTTGCAGGACCCACCTTCTGCAGTTATATTGCGGTGGCCCAGATTGGGCCCACAGGCCTCGCTTCAGGCTGCTGCTAGATAGAGAACAGAAGCTGATGTTGTTGAAGATTGCGGAATAAATGAAATACAGATGGAAAGATTGGATAACAAGAGAACGAGAGAAAGAATGAGCAGATGGAGAGTCTGTGAAATGGAGAAGAAGGCACACAATACTGTCACAGAGGACCCTGCTGTCAGGTACTCCTCCTGGCAACATGTGTGGAAACACTCTAATGGACAGCAACAGCAGTTGTTGTGCGAAGGAAGACTGTGTTTAATTCATTGTTTTTGTGCCCTGCCAGATTCTCCCGTCCTGTCCAGAGATTTGAACCGAATGTTCTTTAAAATTCAGCTGCGGTGTATTACACCAAAAAAAAAGAGTCCCCAGATCCATAATGAATAACCGACACAAAACTGAAAACCAATGAAACCAATACAATTGCACAAAATGTGTATGTACATACATTGGAAAACCTTGTACAACATTAAAAATAGTGCCTACGTCAAATATGTATCTTTACGTCATCGTGACAAACAAGCAGCTGGTAAAAGCTGCCAAAACCGCACGATGCACTTTACTGCACAGACTCATACACATCAAGCGGCTTATTCCCTCTTTAATTTGCAAAGAATGATTCTTTGTTGCCAGGCACACATTTGCACAGACATGTACAGAAATATAGGAATCCACAGACACAAATACACAATGATCCCCAACCCGTTCATCCTATATTGAAAAATGTAATTAAAGCATAGCAGTTTTTCTGTTCATTATCCTCATTCTTAGACATCGATAATGTGATACTTTAATATGCCTCCTAAAGCTCTGTTGTTTAAACGATTAAAGTGATTCATTTAATTGTTCTTTCTCCGTCTCTAACTGTCGAAAGGTTGATCTACTGAAAACGAGCATATGTCTCCTTTAAAATGTTTAACATTTTTCATCAATAAACCACATTTTTAAAGTTCAAGTTAAACACACGCTGCTTTGTCATGTCATGAGAAAAGATATCCAGTCATCCTTTGAGATAAACAACAATTTAAATAATTGATGGTACTTTGAGAAAGGATGGATTGTATTCAAATCATTGGACCAGCTTGAAGAATTTTCCTGAATGATTGCTGGTGAGTCTGTCTTGTTCCTCAATAGCTTCTGTTGAAGTGCCCTGAAGTTACACAATGGACCCACATTTGAAGTGTTCAATAAGCAATTACCAGACAGTGATAGCCCTGGACAGTTTCTTGACTTAAAGGAATGGGAGATTACTCCTCAAGAAAATAAGAATAAGTGTCTTCAGTCATCCTGGCTCGAGTAAATGATTAGAAAGTAATCAAGAGCAATGGCTACATAGGTAAACACACAGCCTCTGCTAAACTCTGTTTTCTAACAAATACAGTATAGTGAAGCCATAAATCTGCAATCTTTTTTTTGAGCCAGTGGATGATTTCTTATTGTGTTGTTTAAATGAATATTGTCCAAAGACTCTCCTTGAAAAGCTCTATTTTCTTAAAATGGCAAGAGCTCAAGCAGTCCAGTGGTGCAACTAAAATATGCGTTCAAAGGATGTCTTTTTTTATCAGAACACCGTGTGTGTGTGTGTGTGTGTGTGTGTGTGTGTGTGTCTCTCATATGCATTGCCCAGGCACATCCATTGACATGCATTACAACAAATTAATCTCAACAGGTCATATGTCTTCAGACCGGACACTTGACACAATGTTATTATTATGTTCCTGTTTGGAATGTAATAATGATTAAGTTCAGAAACGCAGGCACACAAACAGATACAACAAAACAGACAGATGTACTTTGTCAGAAAACATGTAGTACAAACTGATAGCATCTGCGTCCTGTTATCATACGAGGAATACAGATGTTAAGAAATTGATAGGAGGCAGTATGATTCAGAGCAATAAGTGTTTGAATGTGCGAAAAGACCCCCAAAAAGGGGGGGGGGGGGGCCTGCAGTGGTGAATAGTCGAGTTCCACTCAAGGAGCTCACACTAATCTGACTTGACACGCTGAACCCACTCTATTTTTACTCCCAACAAATCTCTCGTTTTGTTCGACACTCACTCACTCACCCTCCTTTTCCCCCTGTTTTTTGACTATTTTCTTGATTCTCACACTATTCCTTTCCCCCTGGTGCTGTTGGTGTTTTTGACTCCCCTCTCAGTGTGTAGACAGTTCAGAGCTCAAATACATAATATATGGTACAAACACTGACATCTCCATGGACACACACACATAATGTACACCCTGTGGGTTTCATCGTATTTGCCTTTGGTTTATTTTGCATCTGCTTAACTGACAGATTTGCCTGGAACTTGTGTGTGTGTGTAGGTATGTGTGTGTATGACTTTACCAGATAAGCTGTCCGACTATGTTCAGAGTTGGAATGACATTAATGACACATACACACACAAAACAGACATTGTTAAACAAGTCAGATTATATGTTAATACGAGAAGATATAGGTGTGAGATGAAAGTGACGTTAACTGTTCAGTATTATAATTTAACCATGTCTCTGCCTTCATTTTTCTACCTCTACTGCCTCCCCCGTCTTCCAGACACCTCTGCAAGAGACTACTACAAGAGCTACCCAATGATGGATTACACCCACCGCCAGTCCCCTCCCACGTTCCAGCCAATCAACTTTCACCCCAAGGACAAGCCCTTCCTCCCGCCGCCCGACATCCGAGCGCCACTGGCCATCACGATCAACGCATCCCAGATCCCCAAGCCCAAGATCTCCAAGACAAACACCCACCCCCTCACCTCCAGCTCAGCCTTCAAAGCATGGGACCCCAGTAAGAGCCACATGCAGCACCCGGTGGCCACCCACATGGGCCTCCAGGGGCAGCAACACCACCTCATCCAGCAGCAGCAGCAGCAGCAGCAGCAGCAGCAGCAGCAGCACCACCACCAGCCTATGCACCAGCAGAACAGCCGGCGCCTGGCCTACTCCAACAAAAGGCAGTTCAGCATCGAAACGCTGCCTGAGCTCTTCTCGCAGCCGCTGGGCTACAGCCACTCGCCGCACGTGCACCCCAAGCACAAGGGACTGCCCACCAACAGCAAGACAGAGGTCACTGTCTGAACATGGGGATGAATGGGTGAATTGACAGAAGAGGAAACAAGTGGAGTTGTAAGCAACTTTTCAAAGAAATGCTCAGATATCTTTTATATCCACAGCCGTCATGGCGAAAGGAGAGAAAGCAAATATCGTGTATAATCAGAATATTTTTCTTTTCTTTTTTTTTCTTTTTTACATTTTCCTCATCATTGTTGACAACAACAATACTAATAATGATGCAAGTGATATTTGTGTTCTTTTAAGACCACCTGATCAAAATTGCAGCAGCAGATTAGCAGTGATGGTGGTGAATTGGCAGGTGCTGGCTTTGACTCTTTGAACCTGGCCGCTCCTCTAAATAATTGATTGGCTTCTCAGTGTGTTGGCACAGCTCTCCCCTTCTTCTGCTCTCAACCCCCTTGCACCTCAATGACACTCTGCACAGCTCTGTAGCACCACTTCACCACGCACAAATGTTCAAATCTTGCGATCACATACTATTTACCCCGCAAACTAGTCCAGACGCACTCTACCCTTCTGCAACTTCAGCACCACGGACAGCGCCATGGATTTATCATTACACAGCACAGTGATAGTCGCCTTTGGGACGCTCCTGAAACACACTGCAGCGGGTGTGGTGGAATCACAAAATGGAATCAAGTCTACAGTGAACGCGACCAGCTCCGGCGCCTGCGGCACAGACGAAATGTGGCGCAGCTGCGCCCGGTGGAGGCTGCTGATATTTCAGAGCCATAAGGCCATGGATTCTAACTTGCACAAACCTCAGTGAGATAAAGGATCAATAAGTCAGGCAGACAAGACTAACATATTTCACTTCAAAAAAACTCTCCCCCTGCACTCTCTCTGCCACTAGGAGATGAAGAGGGAGAGCTGTCAGGTTAACAAGGGAGATGCATTTTGGTCATTTCGCTAACAAGGGGGATGTCATCAACCCTAAAATCGCCTACTGTTTTTCAGAAACTGTCGGAGATTCTGGGAGGTGGAGTGATTCCCTTAAGACTTTGGCTCCCCATCAGCAGAGACAATGCCATTGTGTTGTCAGCTCCCATTGCCCTCCAGCACCTCCAGAGAGTGAGATATCAGCCTGGCAATTCATACCAGCGGGGCGGCGAGAGGGGGGGAGGGGGGGGGTTGGTTATTCATCTCATTCCAGGGTCAAATGAGATGAGAAGGATCTGAACCATGTACACACACACACACACACACTACACACTTGTCAAAAACTACAGACTGTTTCTAGCAGTCTCAGAGACCACAGGCACCTCCCAATGACACACAAACACACACACTTGTTTCTCCTCACACTGATCTTTCGAAACTGGGGAAGTGATTTAGAAAGTGCTCTGTTGGTATTAGTAATGTTTTTTTGTTGTTGAGCTTCTCACTTCAGTCACCATCTCTTATATTGCTGTGTATGTTAACCTCTAAAGAAAACCTAGGATGGGTCCCGATCCAGAGAAAGGGAGCTAACGAGTCGGTATATCCTGATAGGTTGTTATAAAGTCATTGCGTTCTCTCCTTCTCTCTACTCCACACTAGTTTAAAAAAAAAGGCTGGGTTGGTTTCAGTGAAATGTCAACCAATGCTGAATATTGCTACAATCATTTAGTTGTACCAGAAAGTGAAATTGCGGTCTCTGCATATATACTTTAGATTACGTCCATCCATTTTTACATTTTACTTCAGCAGACAGATCCACAAGTTTGCAGAGACATGCTTTCATAATCAAACACTTTATGATTAACATCATGAAGTGTTTAAAGATGTACAAAGAAAAAAGCAGTGATGCATTACTTTTCAAAGTATGGTTATTACTAAACGCAGCTATTTGATGCATGTGTTTACTGCTGCAATGCTAACATAATCTGAGCGGCTGAAACCATTTGACAGTAAGTACACTGCAATTTACTTCAGTCCCTCTAATGCTGTCCTTTTGCATCCAGTGAATGAAAAGTTATATAATGATCAGATTGTACATGTTAATGCTTTTATGCTATTTACATGTTGTGTCGTATTTCTTGGCTCACTCACGTTAGACACATTTAGGAGTTGCAGGTTGTGTGAACTCCAAAACTTCATTTTGTGGACTTCTGAAAAGCTGCCTGCAGTCACCTGGGCTAACGTTATGCTAGCTGTTGAAGGCCAGTAAATACCTCCAAACTCTAAGCTGGCTATTTGTTAAACCAAAATCTATTTCTTTTATTTCTACATGGTTAAAAAAAAACAACCTCAAAAGAAATTATGAGGTGTTTTGTTTTTTTAAAGGAAGATTCTGGCATAACTAAACAAGGCGCATTTTCCAGGACAGCAGTTATCGCAAATACACCACCTGTTTTCCTGAAGTATGTCTTTCAGGACAGCTTAGTTGTCTTTCTTTCTGTCTCCAATTTGATTTAGCTCCTTGTCTGATGTGTCTGGTTCCAAGTAATCAAAGTGAAATTACCTGTAATAATCCTCATAATAATAATATATGTTATACTCTCCATTGCATTTTAATTTTTGAGTTTCTTTAGAAGACAGTATAACCACAGTGAAAGTGAGCCTCCCACAGGACTGACTATACAGGGTGATGAGATCAGCCTGAAGATGCCTCGGATGTAGTTCCTTATGCAGTCATCCACAATGGCCGCTTCAGCTGGCTTTTCTTGGTCAAAAAATGGAGGTGACCTGTAGAATCACAGAAACCACATGTATGGGAAATACGTTGGAACATACCAGAATTTCTCTTTGGATGATACAATTAATAGAGCAAGTAATTTAACTATACTTGCTGGTAGGTAATTATTTTTTCAGTCAGTAACATATGGCATTATTATATTAAATTTTTTTCAGGTAACTTGTCAGACCGCTCGCAATTGCTGGCTTCAGCTGCTTCTCAGCCTTCAAAATCTCGTGCCTCCACAGCACATATTCTCCCCTCCTCATCCACCATTCAGAACAGCCCAACAGTCAGTCTGACTCACTGATTGAATTCACCTTCGTGAATTTGTTATCGTGAGGACACCAGCTATGCCGCAGTGCATATGTCTGACACATGCTAGAGCCCATCAGACAGGTGGTAGAACCTAATCAAACGGCAGCGCTTACCAGTAGTCACACACTATTTAGCACTTTCTCTCGCTCCCTGTCTCTTTTGGTCTTTCTTCTATTGCTCTCTCTCTCTTTTTTCCACATCCTGGCAGCCTCCTGGCAGACTTTCTTCTACCCCAAACCCCTCTCTGTCCATGGAAAGTTGAGCAATTGATACCAAGCACTTGTTTGGTGTTTGGTACCTAGTGCTCCAAGCTGTTGTCAAGCCTGGTATTCTCATTGGTTTCCCAGAGCATGTGAGTGTATGCATGTGTGTGTCATCTAGAGTATGAAAGAGTGTGAGTGTATGCATGTGTGTCCTGTTGTGTGTGTGGGTGGGGGGAGCAAACTATTATTAAGGCCGGAGTCGGTCACAGGGCAGACTCCAGATTTACTCCCTAATACACCCTCATACTCACACGCACATGCAACCAAACTCAAACTCTCACACTCAAAAGAAAACATTCACACACTAGCATTCACAAACACAGACTGCAACATGAATGGCCAGATGCTTTGCAATACATTATTCACATTTGGAGCTTTGCTGGTGCCGACCTGCTACCTTAAAACGGCACCAAGTGGATTTCAATGTAAAATAAATTACCTTTTTTGAAACCATTGATTTTTCTTCAAATCCCCATTTTGCATCTCAATTTAATGGAGCTGTGAATGTACACAAGCAGCAGATAAAGCAAGCGGCGGAGTAACACTTTAACTCGAGAGAATAAATTAGCAATATAATGCTTGTTTGTAATGCTGCAATGGCGTCTCCACTTTACCTCTCCAAGATGTGAAAAAACCTGTAAAGCAAGGCAGCTGGAGTAGTGCTCGGTGCTGCCGGCACGCTTTTGTAATAAGGGATCAGCACAGAGTGGGAATCATGAATACAAAAGCATAAATGGAATATGCATGGTGTGAATATGCATCAAACACATCTGCGCTTATGCTCTCGCCAGCACTGCACTGTATGTAATGTATCATGTTGCAGCAGGTCTCTTCTCTATAGCCTTCCTTTCTCTTTTACTTTTATTGGGTGCCACACTTTAAGTGGGTCACTCCATATGAAAAGTTTTCTGGCCTCTTTCAGCCCTACCAAAATATTCTGTGGGGTCTATCTTTAATCACTCGGAATACATTAGAGGTTGAGAACAAACGAGGGATGACAGCGAGTAAACAAGCAATATGTGTCAGTAAAGCAATAAGCGCCCACCCGTCCTCAACCTATCCTTATCTCTCTGTCTCTGTCTGGAGCCCTCCTCAGAGTTTAAAGGTTGGGTGCTAATGAGGGTGTGGGTATTCAAACCCAGAGGAGAGTTGAGCAAAAGATTGGGCGGTGTTGCATGGACACAGCTGATATGATGATGGTTGTTTTTCATTTGGATTTGTTTGGGTCGTCTAAAAAACATGAATTCTTGGTTTTATCTCTCTGATATACAGCTTTCAAAAGTATGGTGTGACTGTAGGGGAAGTCGGTCTTTACTTACTGAATTGCACAATTTCAACATCATAGCAATTGTTGTGGTTGGGTCTTGGAAGACAGGACTCTTTCATACTCTAGATGACAAATAGCACTGGAGGTTTAACACAATGGCAACACTTGCAGTCTACAGTACGTCCTTCGGGACCAACAGAGCCAGAGGACAGGCTACCAGCAAACTTCTGACAACTTCTTCTCAACTTTCTTCAAGTTTCGTTGGCTGACATTGCTCAAAATGATTTTCCCGACAGAGTTTAAACAACAAGTACTGTGAATGGCAGATTCTTGAATATCTTCTTGCTCATTGCGAGATGCGCATCTGACGTGCCACACTCGCAAGACACTCTTGTTGATGTACTGGAAAACACCTTTCAGTGTTAATTTCCCTGTTGCCAGGCATCCAGGATCAATGCTGAATGGACTCTATGACTCCCTTCAGGCAAAGGACTGCCTGGAAAAGCAGTTGTTGGTAATGCTGAATAAATTAGACTGAAACAGTTTCTGATGAGACACTGTTTTGCCTCTGTTGCAGACAATGTAAATACTGGAACACATGCACAAACATACATGCACATACATACACATGAAACAAGAAACAAGAGCCACAGTAAGTATATATCTTCCATACAATGTCCACAACTTTGTGGTACGCAACAGGACCAAAAGCCTTGAATCAGGGGAAACTGAGTACACCTAACTGATGCTTAAACATCCAAAACAGTGAGAATGCTGAGACTGTTTGGATCATCAGTTTAGAGTGCACTTACTCAATCTCTCCTGATTAACGACAGACTATGGCGTCACTCGCTCATCTCAGAGCGAACTGACTGTTGTTTGTAAAACTTTCTCTCGATAAAAGAAACAATGCAAGTATTCTACCACGGGTTATCCGAATGCAACCTGGTAGACATACTTGGGCTCCATGATCCCTCGCAATATATAGATTATGGTGTATGGTTCAATTGTTTCTTTGTTTTTTGTCAGTTTGGTTTTTTTGTAATGTGTTTTTTCAAGGACTAAACTCCTGTCAAAAACAAAAAAAAAAGTTTATTTGACCAATGGAAAGTTAAAAGTGCTTCCAGATGTTAGACTCAAGGCTGCGCACCCTTCAACCCTTCGACCCTCCTCCTGCTCTCCTTCCTTTACCACCAGAGGATGTCATATGTTTGAAGCTTGTGATCTTTTGAGTTACATTGTATGGTATACATGCACTCATGTATTTAATGTTAAAAGATATTGCATTGTATCCAAGTGCTTTGCCAACACATTAGCTGAAAGATGAAAGGAAGAGTCAGTGATTTCTTGTACAGCTTTTGCATCTGCAAAAAATGAAGAAAAAAAAATTCATGCAATGTTTCATGATAATTTGTAATGGGCAGCAATAGGCTGCCTTGGATTGCTATGTATTACTTGTGTATATATGTATGCTGTACCACTTGTCTGCTGTGAAATTTGTTGACTACTCAGCTTATATAAGGGCTTTTTATAGATATAAAAACAGACTGGGCAATCACTCTCTGTAACTCAAGACGAATTTCTCTAGAGGTTTTTTTTTTTTTTAGGGATGACGGGATGTGAACAGAATTTTCATGAATACAAAATGCTATATAAATAAAGTTTTGACTGACAAACTGGCTGAACATATATAAACATATGACGTTGACCCATGTTCGAGAAATATAGCATTAATTTGTTTATCGTACAAGTGTGAACTGTTCAGAAGGAGCAATAGTTTAAGAAATACTAACAACTAAGAACTTTTTTTGACAGCCTAAACTAGATCATTAAAATTGCAGTTTGACATTTTGGGTAATACATTTCCATGTAGTACAATATGTATTACACAGGATTTCGACATTGGGGTTGTCTCGAATAGAACATGGCTGACTCCTGTGACATGTTGACCTTTTTCACAAAGATTCCTCCCCACCTGAAACACATTAAAAAAAATATATTATTGCAGTGAGCAACGTAGGCATCCGCGTACGGGAAATGTTTTGTGACTGCATGGAGACCTGTGCCAGACTAGCTTTTTCCCCTTCTTTCCAGTAGCTGAGACATTGTAAGGGCATCAACAAGTAAGTATAATAGTTTTCTGTTTTTGCCAACATGTCATGAATAATTTGTTCACTTTTTCACAGGATTAAACTCAACGCAGAAAAGGAAATATACCAACAGTAGCATGAACAGACCATCATGTAGAAACCAAGTTCAGGCTTGTTGGAGTTTAAAAAAACATCCGGGAAAATACAAGAAGATAAATATCTCAAAGGAGTGTGTTCACCGGCTGGGGAAATTATGACACTTCATCACCAAATAACCCCCAAAACAACTGACTCCCTGATGCCCTGATACTAGACTGATGATATACACAAGCACATGTTAATTTATCCAAGAATGAAGGTTTCCCCATAAATCCTAATTAAATGGTCGTGACAACAACATCCATGGTAGTGCTAGAATGGGAACCGCCGCCTACAAGCTTCAGCCTAGAAGTTCTGCTTCAAGCAACATTTGACCCAGTTAGAAAGTTTTCAAGCTCGACACCCCACACAATATGCTTTCAGGTTTATTGCTAAGTGCCGCACGTTGAAACAGAAAGCACAGAAAATCACAAAATATAACAAAAAGATAGACAGGTATACCAAAATGTTAAAATATGAGGAACTGAGACAAGGGAATGCCAGTTTCCTCATCCTCTAACATCACCAGTATTCAGCTGGACAAGCAAAAGATAGCAACTCTTTCTCTTCTCTTTTCTCTTCCTATGTCTATGTAACACACAGCCTAAAGTCTGGATCTCCCAAAAGAGGCGTGTCTTAATTTGTTCTGACATCATCTGGGAATTGACTGGCTGTGTTTCCCTTGGGTTTCGAGCGAGCTGGCGGCGTGGGTTTTAGAGCCCTTAAGTGTGTGATGCCATCCGACAGCACGTTAAAAATCTTTTTGCGTCGCCTGGTTTCCTGCAGACCAATCCCTTCTGCACACGCAACGGAGGTAGAGTTCAATCGTAATACATTAAGAGCAGTTTTGTTAAATAGTGAGTGGTGAGCGAGACCATACACATTTTATCAGGCGTCGTTTCTAATTGACCAACTGCAACTAATTATTTAACAGAGCCCGAGGACAGGCTACCAGCAAACTTAAGTTTTGTTAAATAGTGAGTGGTGAGCGAGACCGTACACATTTTATCAGGCGTCGTTGCTAATTGACCAACTGCAACTAATTATTTTTTACTTAGTGCAGCAACGGCTGGATCAATAGTCTAATCCAGTTATGAATGTCTGCACAGTCATCTGACTCAATTTATGTTCCACCTGCAGCGTACATTTAACATCTTTAATATGAGCTAGTTAATTGGTTCTGACACTGATAATGTGATTGACCATTTATCCTGCAATAAAGACATGCTGTGAATTAGACATTGTATTGCTTGTGACCTGCAGAAATGTCCATGTGCAGGGAGAGTAGGACCGAGACAAAGAGAATAAAGAGAGCATGAGAACATTCGGCGAGTAAGAAACAGA
This sequence comes from Cyclopterus lumpus, assembly GCF_009769545.1. Classification (NCBI taxonomy): domain Eukaryota; kingdom Metazoa; phylum Chordata; class Actinopteri; order Perciformes; family Cyclopteridae; genus Cyclopterus; species Cyclopterus lumpus. Next base: position 15,331,295 of record NC_046973.1, read on the forward strand.
GATTTGACCGCACATTTTTTTGTGTGGTCTTTATATTGTACACACAAGCATTTGAATAGCTTATGCTGTCCTTTTTGCACATGGCTGTAAGAAATAGAGCAAAAATAAACATATTTAATGTGCACAAAGTAAGAAATGTGTAAAAGACAGAGGAGTAACAGATGTTCACACATGAATAAACATAGCTGCAGAACAATGTAGAAAACAGTGTTGTGTCAACAAACAACCCAGCCAAGAGGTTAAACAGGATGTGTTGTCACTGGAGGCACGTGGCCTTATAGAAACAGACGGAAAGGCACTTTTCGACTTCTGTTTTATTAACTTAGCATTCTTCATAATGACACAGCGATCACTCCCAGCGGGGTTGAATCAAAATTCTCATCGTTTTTGCATATATTTTAATCCAAAACTCTGAAAATCTGAAAAATATGCAAGTAGAGAATAAACCTCCACTTTAGCGCCCAAACCCTTGCCCCACACTAATGGATATGCAAGTGTTTCCAGCCATTGGAATAATTGTTCACATGTTTTGGTTAATGCAAGAAAATATCAACAGAATAATATTAATTATATTAGTACACATGGCACATACACTAGATACCCAATATGCAAATGTGAGTAATAGCTTCATTAAGAAACTGGAAACAGCTGTCCGAGAATGCAACACACCGGGCTGTGTGTGTGAGAGTGGGAGAGAGAGAAAGAGAGAGAGAGAGAGAGAGCAGGCAGGGCAGTGGGCATCATCTCCAGCTGTCATAAATGTCACAGTTCATTTGTGTGTCTCAAGGGTTTGGACCAAATCCATCACAGAGAGCAAAAAAATAAACTCTTTCTCTTTCTCGCTCTCTCTCTCTCTTTCGCCCATGGCAAGCATCCTGGAGCTCAGTACCAGTATATACATGTCTTTATTCAGGTCAGAGGATACTGGAATATTACCATTACTTATTCAGCCATCTCGCTAATACTAATGCAGGAACTCTGCATTCTTGTGGCAAAACAAAAACAAACCTTTGAGAAAGCAATATAGTTGTTATACAAAATAATTCTGCATCCCATCAATAGGCCCTTTTCGCTACAGATATTTTCACTTGTCAGGAGTAGCAAACAAGCCAGATATTATCGTTCGGAGGTAGATACAAAACAGAGCTAAAGGGAGAGTGAGTATTGTACTTACATTCATCAGGTAGCCTAAAACATGACTACACATGAATGCTAATAGTGCTTTGTGTCTGCTGATGTGTAAATAAGCAACTGATCATGGCCCTCTTTTTGTTTGTTGGACAAGACAATCTTGATGAAAATTGGTGCAGTGCTGCTTTACTGTAGATTGTAAAGTACAATGTGTGCACCGATACTAAGTACTTACATTTGGGTATTTGCTGCCACCGAGTACCAATATCAGCACTTAATAATGCAATTACAGTGCTATCAATTATTTTAAAAACATGCTTTAGTTTTATCAGATATACTGACTGTAATGTAATATTATTTGGCATTTTTACTTTGTATTTTCCTGATGCAATGTTTGCAATTGGGATGTTAACGGACAACAAATGTTTTGAATGTTTAATGCTATCAGTTAAACAGTTAAAAGGAATTAAACATTAAAGGTAAACAGATGGTCCACCTTAAAGGTCAGCCCACCTTAAGAGAGCCTGAGCCTTTGTTGTCACTGGCTTCAGGGTTAACCTCTTTCAATTTAATCAGCAGGTGGCTGGAGAGCAAAACATGGGAACTTGGCTTGGGTGTCGAGGAGTTGAAGCATATATTCCCTGACAACTAAACTGTCCGATAAGTTTTACGATTCCGAGTGTGAATACATGAGCACAGCATTGGACCGGATGCTGGTATCGGTGCATCCCTACTAATAAATGAGATGTAACATTCATAAAGTCAAAGAAGCATTTTTGGAACGCCTTCATTCATGCCACCTTACCTTCATGGCGTGTTTGAGTCCAACCTCGGGGCCTTTTTTCACTCGCTGTCTTTCAAACTGTAAAATAAAGACATAAATGCCCCAAATATTTTTGGGGAAGTTTATAAAATTGTACAAGCACAGTAACAACATCAAATCCAAATAATGTCCACCATTGTTCCACTGAGAGTTAGATGAAGATAAACTGAGAGAGAAGAGGATGGAATCAAGACATATTAAGGTTAACAGAGTGTCCAGCTAAAAAAAATGAGGCAGCACTGGCATTTCACCAGCCCACCTTTGTGCATCCTAGCGATGAATGGATTTTAAGCGGCACCTGACAGAACCAGATAAGACAGGAACTGCCACACAAAGCCACTCACTGCAGTCGATAATGACAAGGCAGAGAACCAAATGAATGAGAATGAAAATAATAAAACATAAAACCAACAAAAATCCAGATGAGGAGGAGGGGAGGGAGGGAAAATGGGAGGAAATATCCCTTCTCTTAAGAAATATTGTCAAAAAGAGAAAGATCGGAAGAATGAGACTGAGATGGATAATACCAGGAGAAGAAAGGAAGAACAAAGGAAATCTGAGAGAAAAGGGAGATGACATTTCCAGCAGAAGCGAGAGGCATGCATTTGCCGCAGAACTAACAGAATTTAACATAAACTGTGAGGCGAGAAAGAGAGCTAGATGGGCAGAGGCAGGAAGAACCAAAGGGCAGCTTTAAGTCTGGTGCTGCAGGAGAAAGACAGACAACCGGAGAGAGTCTGGAGGTTAATCCAGCTAATGCTGTAGTTGACTGGAGAGTTCGCAGCTGGAAACTGGGCCACGGAGAGCTGAACAAGTGCTTAGCCTGGTGGTTTGATGGGCTAAGTGACATGGAGGGCCATAAGCATGTGGGTTTTACTGTTTTTTATTTCCAACCAGAGGCCAGTCCACTGAGCCATTACGCACTAGGAACCTTACTTTTTTCAGTTCTAGCCATGCTCGCTGCTCCAGGGATGGCAAGGTCCTTAAGGAATTGGGTCCAGACTAAGATATCTCAGCAACTGGTGGAATTTGCTGTATTTCTGTGGAATTTGGCTCAGACAATCGTGCTCCCAAGAGGATCAATCCTCCCTGACTTTTTTTGTTTGTTTCATTTTTAAGTTATAACCTAGATAAGAATATCACTGTTGAGACACCAAAATATCCTTTCTCTTAGTTTACATCAAACTGTTCACCCATGTTCAGTATGAGGAATTGTTTCTTTTCCACCTCTTTTTTTGTCTGTTTATATGTATGTTGATGGATTTATTTATATCCTAGTCTTCACTGCTTTCTCCGATCAAGTATTTATGAGTATTCTGCTCAGTCCTGCCGAATCAGTCTAAATTAGTTAATAGGCTACTGATCAGGAAGGCACTCGATAGAACTGAAATGCTTAAGTAAGAGTAATAAGAAGCATTGCGGCATTAAGATGTGTATTATTATAATCACAAGGGTAACAGTGACACTGAACATTATCAGGAACAGAAGGACCCTGTTCAATACAAGTGTACATGGAAAGAAGAGCACACACTGGTGCACACTAACATTCACACACATATTCACGCTCTGCTCTTTTATTCCATACGTATTCAGTAGCATATCATGTTCCCCCTTTCACATTGCTCTGCATCCCAAAGATGTCTCCCTCTCTCTCTTTCTTGTGCTTTAATCTTTAATCAATACATTTCCTCTCATGCAAGCACACACACACACAAGCAAATCTGCAACTCTGCAGGCCTGGCCCGCGACAGCTTTATCAATGTGGTCAGCTCTCTGTCTGCAATCGGCTTTCATGACACTTTCAGAAGTGTAACAGGCTGACGAAAAAGATTTAAGTGTGTGTGTGTGTGTGTGGGTGTGGGTGTGTGTGTGTGTGTGTGTGTGTGTGTGTGTGTGTGTGTGTGTGTGTGTGTGTAATTGTGTCGCCTATTTCAAATAAATAATGGTTTGGATTACAGCTTACAAATAACTGTATAGTTATTAAGTTTATTGTAAAAGACTTCACAGGTATCTTCACAAAGACCGGGGAATGAGGGGATATAAATGTGTGTTTATATGAGGAATTCCAGCACTAATTCATTAGTGAAAATGAACTGCTTTCAAGACAAAGCATTGAACATGTGAAAATGTGAAACCTTCTATATTTTAGTGCACCTGCTTAATAATAAAGACGGCCCCTGTTCATGATATCATTATATTATATATTTTCTTTTATTCCAGACTCATGAGTCCATAAAGCAATAAACACAAATACAACAACAATATATAAAATACAATACAATACAATACAGGGACATAGGTACAATTACTGCAGTTAAAAAGTCACTTGTGGTTTAAAAACATACAAACACTTGTTTGAATGTTTCCAGAAACGGGAAAAATACCTTGTATCACTCTGTGTTGGCTCAGTTAAGACTTTTATAATAACATTTTCTGAGTCATTTAATCGATATTTAAATTTGTATTTAAAATTCCTCAACACAGCATGGAAAGTGGGAACATTACGAGTCACAAACATTTGACTTGCACTCGTCCATCTGGGAAGCTTGAGCAAGATTCTGAAAGCATCATTAAATGCCACCTGAATCTTTTTAATTTTCGCTTTACTATAACTGCACCACAGGTGGGCTGTATAGAGGAGTACAGTAGGCTCTGAAGAGAGCAGTTTTAACATCTTCTGTACACACATGAAATTTACGTGCCAGCATGTTGGCTTGGGCATAAAGTTTGCAACACTGCCGCTGCTCATCGTCATCATCACTGAGGTCGTTCCTGATGATGTGACCCAAATATCTGACTTTCTGCACCACATTTAGCTCCTGGTCTCCCAAAAAAAAGGAAGGAAAATGTAGCTTCTGATCCTCCTTGGTTTTAGCTATCATGATAACACTCTTTTTAGAGTTGAACTTGATATCATAGTGCACCCCATATCTTGAGCAGACTCTGAGCAATTGTTGTAAACCAGCGCTATAAGGGGACAGGACCACTAAGTCGTCAGGGTAGATCAGATGGTTAATAAGACGTTCCCCCACCATACATCCTGTCTTACACTCTTTTAACTCTTTAGAAAGGTTGTCCATATATAGATTAAAAAGAGCAGGTGACAGTATTCCACCTTGTCGGACCCCATTGGTCACTAGGAAGGGTGCAGATACATTCTTAACCCATCTAGCTCGCATGGTTTGACGTGAATACCAAAAGTGCAAGATTCTAATCAAATATGGAGGGACCCTCGCTCTTGCAATTTTGATAAACAATTTGGAATGATTAATTCGATCAAAAGCTTTAGATGCATCTAGGAAACACATAAATATTGTGGTGTTATGTCTCCTGTACTTACTAACAACTTATTTCAGTGCATATATACATAAGTCTGTGCTATGTTTACTTTTAAAACCAAATTGATTATTAGTGGTAGTGATGTAATCTTGAAGCCTATCTAAGAGGATTCATTCTAATACTTTAGAAATTATACTGGCCAGAGCAATTGGTCGGTAATTTTCAATGCTGTATATTTTGCCGGTTTTATTTCTGATTACTGGCACTAACAGAACAGTGAGCATCGAGTCAGGAAGTACGCCGTGCATTAACAATCCAGAGAAACACAGAGCGAGTAACACTGACATTCTGTTGCTAGCATGCCTCAGATGTTCTGCTGTTATTTGGTCAAGGCCAACCACAGTCACAAGTGACTTTTTAACATGCTTTGTTCAATGCCAATTTTTCAATGGCATACAACACTTCATCAGGTCTAATACACACACCAGCATCATGCATCATATCAATCAAGATCATTAAATTACTGAATTGCGAGGATGAAATGTAGTCTTATAGTCTGCTTTTGAAACAAGGATTCACCTATTGAAAACGGACATATTCAATGATATTTTCATATTAGCATGTGTGTGCTCTTACATTTCTGTGTATTTATTTCAATCTGGGTGAAGGAAATAAAATGAAAGAAGATGTAGAGGGAGCTTCTGACAATACAGGTGAAAGCAGATATGGAGTTGTGTCATAAGAAGAAAGAGGTAAAGATGTAAATGGAGAGATGACTGGGAACAATTAGGAAAGGAAAACAACTAGAAATAAACTGAGATGGTGGAGATTGTAAAGTGGGGATGTGAGTGTGAAGGATATCTGAGGGCAGAAAGAACACAAAGAACAAGAGGAGGGAGACGGAAAGAAGCAGGACAGTAAGTGAGATGAATAGAGGAAGAATAAAAGAGAAAAGGGAGTAAAGGGCTCAGGTGAAAGATGCAGAGCGAGAAAGAAGAGAGTCCACAGACATCCTGGTGCTGTTAGATGGATATCCCCCATCAATGTGCTCCGTCCAGCTGCTGCATAAACTCAATTAAACTGCAGCCCTGCTGAGGAAGAACACTCTCCTTCTCCATCTAGCTATCTAAATCTCACTCTCCATCCCTCCCTCTCTAATCTGGCGGGATATCTACCAGTTTGTATATCATTAATTCTCCACCCATTCCCTCTACAACAGCTGCCTTTATTGTCAGAGGCAATATTCCAAAAATAAATTAAAGATATCACTACTGTCCATAGATCATTTACTTAAACCCTTTTGTTGACCTCATTTTACATGACTTACATGGTTTGCAGCATTATCTGATTCTTGAATCCTTAATATCTTTGCTTGCTCTCTTTTAAAAAACAAGTCAAATTTCACAGTTTCACAAGGGAACGCCCTTTTTATTGCTGCAGCGACAAGTCAAATTCCACCAGCTTTATGCGCCAGAACAACAGGGATGTAAAGAAAAGAAAAACAGAAAGAGCACTCTGGACTACTTCAGAAAGCAACGACAAGCCCCAATCAATATATCTGCTTTAAAGGGGAAATGATGGGAGATGGAGAGGTGGGCAGCAAACAGCACATAAAACCTGATGGATAGATAGAGCCAAGACCTACTGCACAAAATTAATTAAACTTAAGGAAATTCATGGTGATTGGACACATCAATAATGACTCTGGCTCCTAACCTGGGGTGTGTGTGTGTGTGTGTGTGTGTGTGTGTGTGTGTGTGTGTGTGTGTGTGTGTGTGTGTGTGTGTGTGTGTGTGTGTGTGTGTGTGTGCGTGCGCGTGTGTGTGTGTGTGTGTGTGCGTGCGTGTGTGTGTGTGTGCGTGTGTTTAACGTCTTTTCCTGGATACAGCGTCGGGGGGGGGAGATGTGTAGTTGAAAATGTAATCTCAACTGGTTGTGTGTGCACTTTTAAATTAACTCTTTGGAAGTGAAGTACCTCACTCCCCGTGATGTCACCTGCTATCATCATATGGCAGGCGACCCAGTCAGTCAGTCGTCCTTCGGACCAGAAATCAATCACGATGAATCAGTGAGCGTCTGCTGGGAACGCTTCCTCCCAAATGTTCTCCAGGACAGCTTTGCTGAGTATGTTGCCGCATCATCTTCCTTCATATCCTTTCTGTGCGGCTACCTGCTGCTACCTGCTGACCAGCTGCGAGTTCAGCGTGTTGCTGAAGGAAACAATCACAGTAATTGCAGAGAGAGGGATAGTGACACACACCTCATTCAGTTTTTTTCCTCGCATGGCAATTGAATCTACAATCTCCGAGTTGCAAACCTGAGTGGCTGATCTCTAACTTCACCCGTTTCTTTTAGCCATGATAGTGGTGTGGCTCGAAAGAGAGGAATGTTGGTCTGTCTTAAATATCTCAATAACTATCAGATGTATTGTATTGAGGGAATCAATACATATTTCCTCAGCAGCTCAGGGTTGTCTCTACATCACTTTTTTGCTTCTGAAACTGATCCATTTAGTATTAGTGTGTCTGTGGGAACGTTAGGTAGCCAACAGTGACAAATGTGATTTCTTGAGCCTGTTTAGATATCAAAATAACTAGTCAATTAAATGACCATTTGGCAGTATCTAGCCTGGCTGGGCTGTGGGCCTATATGCTTTAGTGGACATTGAACACTTTTCTATGTTTAATCCTCTTAAACCTGCTGTTCTTGTTAAAGGTTAAATATACTTCCCTATTCAAAGGAAAACTATTGGTTTTCCTACAGTCATTCTTTTTTAATGTAAACAAACCCAAAGAGCTATATGCAGTACAAATAATTAGTAAGTCGTAATGATTGAATCATCTCCTTCTCCATCACTACTCCATGTGTAACTTTGCACTAATCTACCGCATTACCACTTCAGTCTCTCGCCGTTGCAGGAGCTGCAATTTTTCTACTCATTTGCCATCATTAATCTGCTTCTTTAGAAGCTTTTATGTTCACTCTCCACAATAGCTAACCTGTCTCACATAGCAGTTCAGTCAAGCAGCTCTTTTATTGTAAAGAGCTAAACTGAATGGTACATGGTATCAAAAGCTCTGATGGGGTATGTACAGAACGATCGGATGTTTCTCACAAGTTATATCCATAACATGTCAAATTCAGATTATCCGAAAAGCACTCTAGACCCACTGATCTTTGATCAGCTGACTGTGTGTATGTGACAGTATGAATCAACAGAGGATAACTCCCTGACCCAGCAACAAAAGAACACGTTGACTACTTGCTTGTGAACAAAGTGGAGCAGCTAAAGAGCCAGATGTGTAAGCTGGGAGAGTCAGGAGAAGTGAGTGACACATGGTCTGTGCAGGCCCACGTTGTCCTGATAAGAGGTACAATCAGCAAAACCCTTGCATGTAATGGTGTGTAGGGGGAATCTGTGGTAATTGACATGTTACATCTTGCATTGGTGGTGGTGTCTTTCCATTTCAGAAAACAACTCAGCTCTCAGTAACTGTAGACCCAACTGCCTTTATCATTTTGGAGGAGAGGTACTTGGGTACAGTCACTTTCACTTCTGCTCAAGTGAGAAATGTACAAAAATGGAAACTTAGATAGGGATACACAGTAGCTTTGGCTGCATAGATAAGTGGGGACAGTTAAAGGACTAGGAAATAATTGCACATCTCAAGCAAAATACAGTTTAACAGAATCCCATGGGCAACGTTTCCTGTAAGATTACAGAACACTAGTTAAAAGTTCAATTACTTTAGGCACGCCGGCCGATAATAAGCCAACTTCCACTTTCCTTCCACATTTTTTCCATTCAAAATGGTCTCTTTTATTTAACAATACGTCAGATTAGATTTACATTAAGATTTACAAAGCCATTGTTCTGATTCCCCATGCAGGTCCCACCTTTTTAATCAGCCACACTTGGCAATACATTTACATTTGGCACCTGTAGGCAGTTGAATTCATTGCAGTTAGTTGGGCTGCCTCTGCTTCATTGCCACAATGAACGTTTCGATCCCATTCACTTGAGTTTAAACTGTCTTTGTGATTGCTGAATTAGAAACAATATGCCAAGGCAACTGAGGACATCGTCAACATTGTTTCAGAGGCTAAATGAATCCCACCCCCTCTCGCAATGGAGGATTAGAGATTAAAGAATGTAATCATGCAGAGTACTCTGACTCCTTATCACTCTAATGTTCGAAACTATTAAATAAATAGCATGGTTAATTTTAGATAATCATTGTCAGTGGAGATTGACAGTAATAGGGAGTGGAGATAATACATTTCTGCCATGAAATGTAGCCACCGCGTCAGCTCGTCACTCATAAAGTACTCAAAACTAAATTGGCATAGTGTCGGTCAGTAATCCATTGAATACTTATGATTGCATGTAACTCTATTACAGTATGTTAACCTGATTCTCATTGCATTTCTCGGTTGTTGTTTTCTGCTGTCCTGTCTCTGTCTATTGCTGTGTGTCTCTCTGTGTGGTGGGTGAGTACCTGTTGTTCTGGGGTCAGGCTGAGAGGATCTGACTGCTGTGTTGAGCTGAGTTTGGCTCCAATTAAAACAACAACACTTGACAGCAGCAGAATACAAAGTGAGAGATACTGCAGCTCAGTGGCCTGTATACTCCCTACTAACCAATTCTCTCTCTGTTTTTCTTACCCGGCCCTCTGTCTCTCTGTGATGAGATCAATCTTTCATGATCTCGGTTGGGAGAAAAATGCCACATTGCAGCAGCAAGTAAAAAAAGGCTAAAAAGAAAATGATTGTGAAAATGAGATCGGCATAAATAAAACAAAAAGGTATGAATTTCAACACTGTTAGTCAGAAATGTTTGAAATATGAAAAAGGTGGCCAAGCAAGGCCTCTTGAAGGTGTGACAAATAGCAAAAGGAAATGTGACAATGAGCACTAAACAAAAGCACACCCCAAATTGTGTGGAAAGCATAGCATAAATGCAGACAGATAGAGGTAGTTAGCATAAGAGCATAAAGATTTTAATCTCTACAATACTGGCTGTGTTTATTTATGTATGTCCCTCCCCTCAGGTCTGTTTCTTCGTGTGTCTCCTCTATCTAATTCTGTTTGTGTCCCCTTCCTCTCATTCTCTTGACTCAGCCCTCTGTTGTTGTTTTTTTCTGTGTGGCTTCATATCTTTTGTCCGCTGCCCTGTCACTTAGTTGCTCAGGGCAGCTTGTTACAGCTCATCAGTAAAGTCAACTATACAGTGCAGGGCTCTGCTCCCTGCAGCTCTCCGTCTCTTTACTCAGATCTGAGAAAACATCCAAACTTTCTATATACCCATCTTCTAATCCACCCTGAACAACTGCACCACAGTTTGAATGATTTTACGCACAATATATTTTTTTTTTATCTCGCTATTTGAATTAACCATTTTCCAATCTCTCCCCTAAACAATTCAATTCAATTCAATTCAGTTTATTTTGTATAGCCCAATATCACAAATTACAAATTTGCCTCAGAGGGCTTTACAATCTGTACACATACAACATCCCTGTCCCAGGACCTCACATCGGATCAGGAAAAACTCCCCAAAAATAACGTTTCACAGGGAAAAAAGGGAAGAAACCTTCAGGAGAGCAACAGAGGAGGATCCCTCTCCCCGGATGGACAGATGCAATAGATGTCATGTGTACAGAATGAACAGCATTACAAAGTTACATAAACACATTACATGAATATGACAATGTATGAATGGAACTCCAATCCATGAAACAGAAGGAGGTAGAGAGGAGGGGGGGGGGGGGGGGGGGGGGGGGCGGGGCGCATCAGCAGGGCAAACAGTGATTGTCTAATCATATGGTCGTGTCTAGTAGGCGACCCCTGAGAAATTACCTCTGTGTTGATATTGATTTGCACAACAGCGTGATATGCAGTATTATTGCCATTATTTATTTATTTTTGCAAGTCATTTCATTATTCTGATGTCAGTGTTGTATAAATAATATTTATTTATTATTATTCAGTGTTTAGATGCCTTTGAAAGAAAATGAAGGGAATCCAGTTTAAACTAATTAAATACTTGTTTATTGTAAAATGCAGAAAACAGAAGGCAATGAGGCGCAGCATTTTTCAGCTGCTAGCGTCATGGTTGAGTATTTGCTTTGGATTAAGGGAAGGCTGAGAGGAGAGAACGGCAGGGGCGGACTAGGGGGAAAAAAGTGGCCCGGGAGTCACTGTCAGACCGGCCCACTCAATACACGGCGCGTTGCCCACTCAATGCATCGCATGTATCAACCAGTCAGTGGCCTACTTGGAAAAATACCCAAACACTTAACATTATTTTGGATGATTACAAAGAAAATACATCATATATGTTTTGGTTTTTTTTAATAACATTTGGATCCACCAATTTGTCTGGATGGACACATGGAATAAAATAATACTGGCTCTTGTAACACTCTAAGGTAGGTATAGTTTGCTAGGTGAATTTGCTCGACTCTGGGCTCGTATCAGATGGTTATACATATAACTACAGAGCCTTAAGGAATGAATGTCAGCAGAGAAAGACCACACAATAAAGAAACTGGAATCATAAGGTAGAATTAGTATGCACTATATTGTTTGAAATGAACAGAACAGAACATACGATGGCGTGTGAACCACCCTTTGGTCCTAACCTGGTTTGTGTATGTGTGTGTGTGTGTTGTGTGTGTGTGTGTGTGTGTGTGTGTGTGTGTGTGTGTGTGTGTGTGTGTGTGTGCATATGGACACACTCTTTATTCTTGGAAGTATGGGATTATGATTCCTGTATACAGCTTAATGTAATTGGGGGATTTCAAGCCTTTAAAATATACATTTATGTGTAGCTCTCTTTATGGATGTATGCATCTTTAGAATGATGATAGTTAGAAGAACCTTAGTATTAGCCTTATAAATAAGTTATTAGGGTTTAGGGACCAATCAAGAGTGCCAGGTTGGCATTGTTTCCAATACCTTTGGATCAGCACATCCCTATTAGGGTTTGGGGGGTTTATGTAATAAATGCAGTAATCCAGGTGCCTTCAATGTCATATTGAAGTTGTAGTTTACTATCAGTGAACCTCCAGAGAAAATGTCAGAAGTGATTTCCAAGCATCAACACAAGGGAGTAAATTAGAGGACTGGTGTTTTTTGTTGTGTGCAGGAGGAGATGTCAATTCCTTTGTTCAAGGACATAAATGTTTACTCTAACAAAAACAGATTAACACACTGCGAATACCACACACAAAAATCTCTGGTACATAAGTGTAAGAAGGTTTCACTAGTATTTGTGAAAGTTTGATAAATCTGGAGGTTTGTTTCTGTAATTGTTTGACAGTTTGGTTTGACATAATGAAATATGTATTGTTACTGGGACAGCTTAAACTACCGACGAGGTGTCAACTGACAGATATGAACAAGAGTCAGTGTGAAATGTTATTTGCTGCTACTTTTTTCTGTTCGTGAAGACGAGGACAGTTCCCGTCACACAAAGCTATTACGTGAAGTTGCACTGCATATATATGCGCACCTTCTAAAAATGAGTTTTCTGGCAGATGTATAGAAGGAAGATCTGAAAGCAAATGTGCTCTATTTTTTAGGTGCTTTTTTTCAGAGGTTCTTTGTCTGTCTGTTTTTCATTTCTATCCTATTATTATTCTGTGTGTTACGCTGTATTAGGTGAACTCTCAAATTATGTGACCTAATTTTCAAGTCGACCTATATTGCCACTAAAAATATCTTTATAATGGTCCCTGTATTTTGGCAACTGATAACAAAAATGGAAGAATTAACATTACCCACAAGGTTACGAGCTGTTTCTCATATGTGTATATGTGCTCATGTTTGTGCCTCTCATGCAACAAACTGTTGTAAGTACAGCTAGCAGACTTGGCAGCTCTTTGAATCGGAGCGTTTTGGATGCCAGTATTTCTCGTTGATCTCGCAGGACAAAAGAGGATAGAGGGTGCTGTTGTGGATTCTGATTCTATTTCGCGTGGCTTTTTTTCTCTCTTTTTTTCACTATCCGAAAGTTTTTTTTTCTGAGGAGACATTTGTGGGACACGGAGAATGGCCTTCATGAGGACTGCCAGCTGGCTTGAAACGCGTGTCTTTCTCTAAAATCTCCCAGCAGATTCTGTCCACTCACTGGTGGCTCCTTCCTGTCAGCGATCTGATAGTCTCCCCAGTGGCTTTCCGTCTGCGTCAAGCCTCAGCTCAGGAAACATCCTCTACAAATAGAATTGAACTTTTATTAAACATCCCACTGCAGCAGTCAGAGTTGAAGTGCATCGGCATTTAAACAGACGCGTATGTATGTGTATGACAGTGTTCAGTTTTTGTGTCCTAAAACACTTGTGTGCACTCATTTCATAGATGAAGGATTAATGGCAAGGACTGTTGTATTAAATTGTACAAACTGTACAATGTTGAACTGAGTGTGAATAATGTAAACATTATTAACTAGTAGCAACAGCTTTCTCCTCAGTTTCTTCTCATCCCACTAGACTTCGGTCTAATATTCTTACCCTTGGTGCGCCTCTACTCACAACAAATAAAGCGTCTTCACAGCTAACACTGCAGTGTGCACTTCTCTGAAGCATTGAAGTGGACGCTCTAGTGCCACGTCTCTTCACATGGTCTCAAATTCGTAGTGACACCTCTTAGTTACAGGTTTCATGAGTGCAAAGAGATTTCTCTCACACCTCCTCCACACCAGTGAGCACATGGTGTGCGTGCTGTCGATTAGTCTGCTTGTGCAGTTTTCCTTTCATATTAATGGTCCAAATTATAGTAATAAAGATATGCCGTATGTATTACATCTAAAAACCCAAAACTATTTTAAATACACTTCATTGGTATACAAGTGTTTTTGGTCTCCAGCATAAAAAATGAGAACAAAAGAAACCTGCTGTGTTGGAGTCTTGTTACTTATGCAAAACTGTGAAGAGCTTCATGTGTGTGTGTGTGTTACAGCTAGGGCTTCATGTTAAGAAAACCCAAACAACCTTATTATACCTTACAGACAAACAGGCATGTTCAGCTGAAATGACCACCATAACAGCTGCATATCTGTCGGATGTGTTCTGAGCTAGTGCCATCAAGTGGAAAATGTGAGTATTGCAAAATTACAAACCAGCTTTGTTGCTACTGAGGAATGTTAAGCTTCCAGGCTTGTTCTAATTTTAGTGAGCTATATAACAGTCTGAATATCTACTATGCCAACATGACTGAGACATCCTCGTTATGACGTCGATGAGTTCCGTTTTGGAAATGTGCAGCTTGTATTTTTAAGAGGTAGGCCCTGTGTGTAGAAATACTTTTAATATTTTATTTTAATATTTATGCGATCAATATAAAAACAGTTCTTAATGTTGCAACAGCCAATGTGTCCGTTAAGCACCTTCGATCCTTAGTTCTCAGATAATTAGTGTTCCCCTCTTTTCACTCTTTCTTAACCTCCTTCTTTCTCCTCTCTATCCTTCATCACTCTTCTTCTCTTTCCCCCATTCCCCTCTCTCTCTGCCTGCAGGTCCGCAGGCACCAGATCAGGTCCCTGTTGAATCAGACACCACAGCTCTGCAACTACACACTTCCCCTAATGAGGGACAAAATGAGTTTGCAGCCCAAATTCAACTGTAACATTGGCTTTATAGTGGTTACGATTGAAGTGTGTGTGTGTGTGTGTGTGTGTGTGTGTGTGTGTGTGTGTGTGTGTGTGTGTGTGTGTGTGTGTATGTGTGTGGGTGGCAGGGGGGGTATAGGTACAACAGCTTCTTCCCTGCGAGTCAGACTGATGGCAAAACAAAACTATTATGTGTAACCCAACATTAACTCACTTCACTTATCATGTGCAATATGTGATATGTTATTATCTGTGAAATAGGATCATGTGTCATATAATAGCCCCACATAACTTTCTTTCACCTCTCAAAATGTGCAATGTTCCCATATAACTCTCCCCTTTCCCCTCTTTTCACAATCCAGGAACAGCACTCAGGACTAGCCTGTGTATTAATCTTATATAACATTTGCCCTCTCCTTTATTGAGAACTTGTTTTTAAAACTGTATCTAAAAGTGTACATATTACCACCTTTCTTGTACATATTACCACCTTCTGCATAGTGTTCTTTCTTATTATAGTGTGTTTTTATTTCCTAAACTGTTGACTCCAAGAGAGAACTGAACAATAATTCCAATGTGTCTGGACTGTTAGTATATGCACAAATGGCAAATAAAAAACGTTGAACCTTGAACCCTTGAACCTTGAGATCAAACAAGGCAATAGCTGGAAGGTGGATTGTGTTACCTTTTGCACAGAGCCAGCTGCTTCTATCGGTTTCCAGCTAAACTAACCGACTGCAAGTGGTAGCTTCATATTGAACAGACAAATTATCAGTGTCTTCATGTCGCGCTCAGCAATAAAGCAAAGACGTGTATTTCCCAGTGTTAAACTATTCCTAAGTCATCCCACGATGATCAAAAGTGGAGGCCACTCAAAGTTAAAAATATAATTGACAAACAGGCCAGGATAAGTTGTAACTTTCACACACACACACACACGCACATGCGCGCATGCGCGTAGGAAGAAGCACGTGAACTCACCGGCACACACACCTTGTTTAGATGGGACAACCCAAGGGCATTGCACGAAACGGCTGCCAATGGTGGCTGAGGCGACAGACGGTCTCGAGGACAGTTAACATGTCTCCATATATTAATGAATCTATGTAATTATGCAAGGGCATGGCAGTTATCCTGGCCTTGGCTTGACACAGACAAGGAACACACAACAGCTGTTGACCCAACTCATTTAAAAACGGTGACCTGTCCAGCTGGTTGTCCGTCCCAAGTTGGTTGCCTGTGGAGAAGCTGACAAGTTGGAGAAGGAAATAAAGGAAGGCGATAGAGTTGGTCTTAAGGAACAGATAGACAAGTGGGAAAAAGGACAAAGCAAGTATTTCACACCATTGTCATCTTGCTTTCCTCTGCAAATTAACGTCAAACTCTGCTATGTTGTTTCATTAAAGTCTTAATCTTACACCCTAAAGTAATTGATTTCCGCATGAGATGAAAACAGAGTAAAAGCTAGTCATACATAACTCAGAAATTAATTCACTGTATGGGAGTGTGTTTGCAACGTGACATGCATTGTTTATACGCTTTTACTTTGCATGAGTGCATTTTGCTTTTAGTTATCGTAAGAAAAACTCAATGGAGTACTTTGTAATAGCTGCACAGTCTAAGCCCATTACAACTAGAAACAAAAATGTATGATCGAAAATGATAGGGGTGGAGGAACAAGGTCATGAAAGTCAGAAGAGGAGGAGAAAGAAATAAGAGGAGGCCTGGAAAGCGGAGCGAGTGCAGCCAAGCAAAAACTCCCAGGGTAATTAAGGATTTTCAGAAAGGGGTGCTGCAAAGGAAGGATTTAGGGATGTGAGAGGAGAAAAGATTAGCGGTGATAAATCAACATAAAAGGAGATGGTAGGCACATTTAATAGTGGTGAAAGTGTGCCGCAAAAGAGGTAGCATGAGGACAAAGATACAAGGAATTAACAAATGACAGATGAGCTGAAGTAGAAGAGGGAGATGGAGGAGCACGGAAAAGAGGGAGAGAGTTAGAGGGTGCAAAGGAGGATATCCTCTTTTTTTTCGTAGATGCTAAAAGAGACTGCTGGGACAAATTGACAGTCATTCAAACTGACATCTACAGCAGAGATGAAACCATGTCGCAGTAGGCATGATTGAACAAGAATAATTATCACATTTACTGATGTAGCTTACAACATTTATCCAGACTCCTATGAGACTGAACTTAATTAAATGCGGAAACAATTGCCGTGGCAACTGAAGAGAGTCTGTGATTGCGAGCAATACATATTTCAACACATTGTTACAGCATCAGCAAAGTTTGTATGTTTTTTACTAAATGGGTAGCACAAATGAAGCAATCTGATTGGTTCATAGCCATTATAATAGCCACATACAAATGCTATGACGTCAATATTGTCTCCGGGATGTCTCCGTGCAAAACATCAGCTGCAGGAAACGTGACCAATCACAGATGTTGTTCTCCAAAAACAAAGAACCTGACACTGTTACTGTGCCGTGCAAGCTTGAATTATTCTGTGCTCAAAGTGGCAGGGTAACCTTCAAAAATGGTACATGAAAGCCTTAATTATGCATATCACTGCTGAATGAAACATCAAGCAGTGAGAATGCAGTTATTCCAGCAAAACCTTACACAACATTCAGCTTTCAGACACTTACCTGTAAAAAGCTTAATCTTTTCTCTGTCTCTCCCCTTCTCTCACCTTTTCAATTCAATTCAGTTTATTTTGTATAGACCAATATCACAAATTACAAATTTGCCTCAGAGGGCTTTACAATCTGTACACATACGACATCCCTGTCCCAGGACCTCACATGGAATCAGGAAAAGGGAAGAAACCTTCATGAGAGCAACAGAGGAGGATCCCTCTCCCCGGATGGACAGATGCAATAGATGTCATGTGTACAGAATGAACAGCATTTACAAAGTTACATAAACACATTACATGAATATGACAATGTATGAATGGAACTCCAATCCATGAAACAGAAGGAGGTAGAGAGAGGGCGGGGGGGAGTTAATAAGCAGAGTTAATAAGGTGCAATGGAGAGATGTAAATTCATCCATAAGGAGAGAGAGAAGAGGAGAGAGGTGCTCAGTGTATCCTAAAACATCCCCCAGCAGCCTATAAGCCTATAGCAGCATATCAATGGGCTCGACCAGGGCAAACCTGATTCAGCCCTAACTATAAGCACTATCAAACAGGAAAGTCTTAAGTCTATTCTTGAATGAGGTGACTGTGTCTGCCTCCCGGACTGAAAGTGGAAGCTGATTCCATAAAAGAGGAGCTTGATAACTGAAGGCTCTTGCTCCCATTCTACTTTTTAAGACTCTAGGAACCACAAGTAGCCCCACATTTAGTGAGCGCAGCTCTCTAGTGGGGCAATATGGTACTACAAGCTCCTTAAGATATGATGGTGCATCACCAATCAAGGTTGTGTAGGTGAGGTGAATTTTAAATGTGATTCTTGATTTTACAGGGAGCCAGTGCAGAGCAGCTAATACAGGAGTAATGTGATCTCTTTTCTTAGTTGTTGTGAGCATTCTGGATCAACTGAGGACACTGCGTATTGACAAACATCAGAATATTTTGATGGAACTGCCATCAAATCTACTGTTTCATTCATTTGCTATACCACAATCCATTTATGTTTGATTTATGACCATCTGACTTTAAGTATTTTCACTACCACTGTAAATGTGTGTACTAATTATTCTCATTCACAATTTTACCCTTTAACCAACAATTGTAGCCATGCCAGAGGTACCGCTCTGGGGATGGTTGTTGTGGTCAGTTGGTCAGTTTAAGTTTTGAGAGGATTGAAATCGCAACATTTACTGGATTGATTGGCACATACGTTTAATGTAATTCAACTATCCTTTGTGTTTTGTGCTTATTTGCAAGTGCTCTTTCAACAAATAAGCTCTGATATACCGAATACACTAACCTAACCTGAACTGCACAAAACAGCAGACGGACAAAGATGGCAACATTAGGGAACATGTAGCTGCTAAAGAGCCAGACAATTCCCTCAGGAGTTGGTGGAGTTAAAAGGGGGAGATTTGAAATTGCAATGTAAATGTTGCTTTGAGCCTGCTGCATGTGTAAATAACCAACTCTTTGCTATCATGTTCACAATGGCAATTTTATCAAATGACGATATGACGATTATCACCTAATTATCATACAATACAATTTATCATCAAAGTAAGATGAACTTTGCACCACAGAGCCAGTAGGAAGAGAAGTCCAAGTCACCTTGTGTGTCATGGAATAATGTGCCACCGCAGCAGGAGGGTCGGTGTGACTCACTGGGTTTTTGTCACAGAGTTAATGCAACAACTTTGGCCAGTCTGACAGTACCCTTGTATTAGGAGAGAAGGTTAACATTTGTCAAATGTCACATGGACACTCATAATTGTGCTACTAACTGAGCTGATTCAGCTACTCGGCTGCAGGGATTAAGGACAGGCTAGGTCTGTCTGCATTCATTATCCACTCTCTCTAAGGAGGGGTGCTGATCTAAAGGCCATGGACCAAGTATACGTCACATCTGTCTGCACAGATCAGTTTTGCTGCACAAAGAGATATCCGCCATCTGGAAAAGTGACCTACCTTCTCTGCTATCATGGTTAATACCAAAGAGTTTAGTTGACAAAATAATGTAGACGAGATCTGGTACATTTGTGTGATGAGTGTTAAATGATTAAACAAGGATGAAGTTCACGAATTGTTGTGAACTATTACCGGAAGTAAGATGGTCTGTGTTGCTTTCTACTTTTCCACGTAGAGTGCTGCAGGGATGACGTGTTTTCAGAGGCCGACCTGACAATCTTGACAAAAGACAATAGGATTTGACATTGGATTCATCATTCATTCATATGTTGTTGTTTTTTTTTAATATATCAAAACTAGATAAAAGTATTCTTTTCATTTTTATGTTCACATTTCCTTTTCCTATAAACATTTTGCTTTTCCCCCAATTTTGCTACGCTTTCACTTCCAAAACTCACACACACTTGAAGGTTGCTCAGCATAACGCCACCCGCTGTTTTCTGATTGGTACTCAATGGAGCAATGAGCAGGTTAACTACCTTCCTCATTTGATAACAATTTATGAATACAGAGATACAACAGTATTAATTTGTTTTAACAGTTACTGTTAAGTGCTGGGTTGTTTTGAAACTGCATCCTTCTGATCAGAATCCATCTCAGATGCATCTCAAGCTACATACTGTATATAACAACACTGTCTCTTTGTGGATGCTCAAAAGCACTTAAATAAGGCTATTAGCAGCCGAGAGGTGGTGATCACAATAAGACTTATTGGATCTACTCCATCATCACCTTGTACGGGACAAGATGATGATGGAGTAGATACAATAAGTCTTATTGTGATCACCACCTCTCGCAGTTTAAATGTGGACATGTATATAAAGCCTTTGTTGTAGGTATATCCTATTATTATAGGATTAGTATCCCCCTTGGATCTATATTTACACGACATGAAAACAACATGCATACATAAAACATGCCACTTAGTCTATTTATATGACCAGTTTTTGATGAGTCCTTGTATCGTGTTAACTTATGGCTTCCAATGTATTACTTAATTGAAATGAGTGTTTGACATGTTTTTTTAATCCTGTGTGTATTTATTTATTTATTTAGCTCGTAACAAAAATATTTTTACTCATATGATTAGAATTGGATAGTTATGTGATCGTTCATTTTCACAATATAAATAGTGAATTGCTCATTTCTTTCCTGTGGGTATTTATTTGAGGACCTGTAGTGGGTGATTCCAAACGGGGCTATATTATTTGTATTGCAATTTTATTGATTTTCTTAATCCCACGCCTATCCCTCTGAGATTTTGAATAAATGCACACAACTACTCAACTGTTAGACCCCTTTTTCGTTCTACCATTGGTTGGTTTTTACAGTTAAATGATCAAAATCTTCACCAAGACTTATGTCGTGCTTAAAATGGAATTCAATAAATGTGTTTTTGAAAAAAATTACACTTCACTATTAGAAATGGACAAACATAACACCAGATATTGTCAAATTTGTTGTCAATGGCTTTATATGTAGGTAGATTTAAAAAATATATATTACACAAACAATACAAATAAACATATATACCATAGTTATATTATTTAAATAGATAATACTATCCATTACTATCTGTTGAAAGTTCACATTACAGGTAGCAGCCAGCATCAACTCATACTATCAGAGCAACAAAGGGTGACTTGAGCAGTAATACATTTCACTGGTCTGGTTTAGCATGTCACTTAGTTGGTTAGCAGAAGGCAAACAAAACAGAACCCAGATTCACCTGAGCACCTTGTAGCTAACCTCTTAAAGGGAAATCAACCTAAAACAGCCAAATACTTACAAATATTGGGTTTGAAAATGAAGTTGTAAATAGATTGCACATGCAATATGTATGTGCAGGCGCACAAGATACATGTGCTGGTGACTGCTTAGAAGGTATGTGATGTTTATTTATTGCAGGAGAACACAATGAAAGTTAATGCTGGTGTAGTCATTCTTTGAGATTTGTTTTTCCTGTGCTTCATTGATCCTTCGTTCAGTTTCATATGAGGTTCAACATGGTTCATTTGTGTAACACTTTCATAATCAGATAAACCTGAAAACGTGTCATCTATGCATTATCTTGAAACTAGACATAGTATGTGTTCTTTCTGATGGCAGAGTGCAGTGAATAATGCACTGAGATTATAGGCTGTGAGTGTTACTGGATCCAGATGTTTAATCTGGAATACTTTCAACCGCTTTTGTTAACTACAGTTTTCCTACAGAGTTTAGGTGAGGCTTTCTTACTACTTCTTACCCGTTTTACCTCACGTGTGTATAATTTGGACCTTGATACAATAAACTAACGAGTAGATTTGAATGCGGACTGCACATGGAGTTACCATATGTGCTATACGATAAGATGCCAACTACCAACAGTGTGACTGTAGCCAAGCAGGGAAATGAAGGCACAGAGGTGTATTGTGTATCCAACACACTCTGGTGGCTGTTAAAAGGACTCGCGCAGGTTGTTATTAAGATTATAGTACAGGACATTGCTCTGAATATGGTCACATCTACATACAAATTTTAAAAAACGGTGAGACCTGTCATATAACAGGTCTGTGGTGCAGTTTACTTTCACTTATATCAGAGAGAAGATGTAATTACATTCTTGCTTTTTTCTGACACAGTACACTGTTTTAAAACCTTTAAACTAGGATTGGCTGGGAAATATAGTCTTTTGTAGTCAACCATTAACAATATCAAGCGGGGTTTACTTTCATATAAATAGGAATAACTGAATTTACAATTAACTGATCCCAGTACTGCTATAGAGACATACACAACATGTTTTTGTATCACTTCTTATCTTATAACGTCAGTGTAAGTTAGGCATCAATCCCCTGCTCTTTGTCATATCACAAATGATGTGACAACTGAAATGATAATGTCAGGTAGAGTTGAATTCAACAGAAACAGTTAAGACAAATGTTACAGGTAGAAAATGATCACTGATGGGAATTTGCAACACCAAAATGGATTTGTACCGTGTGCCAAAGTACAAAAGCTAAAGCACTAAATAAGCAGAATGCACTAATGTGCAAGAGGTATTTTAATGTTGTAGGTGGTTAAATTACTGCCATCAGATACAGTAGTGGAGTGAAAAGTGCAATCTGCCTATGTATAAATTCTTGCAAAATCAAAATTATCGTTGTTGCGATATACCGGTATTGAAGATAACTGTAATATTTCAAATTGAAATGTTGATGTTGTATTAATAATATAAATCTGATATTGCGTTAATAATCCAGCACCTATTAAATCATTTTATATATACAGTTATGATTACAGACTCTCTCTCCACCCCCTTACACCCTCATTTTGAGTATAAATA
The DNA here is from genome assembly GCF_009769545.1 of Cyclopterus lumpus. NCBI lineage: Eukaryota > Metazoa > Chordata > Actinopteri > Perciformes > Cyclopteridae > Cyclopterus > Cyclopterus lumpus. The sequence goes on from NC_046973.1 coordinate 15,354,073, forward strand.
AGTTGCCAAGAAACAAAACAAAACACACAATAAACAAAGTTAAAGTTGAATTTGACCGCTAGCATTATAATTATAATTTTTTCAAATGTTCTGTAGAAAACAGGATATTATCGTTACTGTGCATTATTTTGTCCTCATTAATCACATAGTGAAAATCGGATATGCCGGCAGCCCTAATGTGAATGGTAAATCACGCTGCAGTGCCACAAATCCAAATAAACTTAGTTACATTTCACTTCTTAAAAAGCTTACTTGGAAATTAGACATATATGTATTTGTAAAAAGGCAACATTGATCAAAATCAGCTTTTAGTGTTGGAAAATAACTTTTAATCCACGGCTGTGTTTTGTATTTACTTTGCAGTGTATTGAATTTGCTCCATCAAACTTCATGAAGCGGGCTCTGAGTTTCTCCTCAGTAGTTCTCATGAACCAACTCGGTTTGAAGGAGGAAATTATATGTGGATGATGATTTTTAAGGATTTACTGGTAAGTTATCAGTTATAATTTACAAAATGGCCTTTAGCTTCATTGCTAATGTGTAGCTTATTTACAGAAAGAAAGAAGAAAGATAGACGATTGGTTTGACGGTCTGACTCTAATAAAAGTGACCTGGTGACTGGTCACCACGGTAACTCTGCTGCTCCCCCAGATCACATGTTTCTTGCGCCGTTTATGACGTTTCCTCCTGGAGGGGCGATGTGGATGGAGTCCAGGATGGGCCGCAGTATCTGGCCAAACGGTCTGGAGATGAAAGGAAGAACTTTTTTTAGACTGAAACACAACATAGTAATTGCACTTTTGTTTAAACCCTACTCATATGTAACTGCATATTAAAAGCTGTATTCACTATTGTTTCCCGTTGGGTTAACAAAGTACAATATGTATTCTGCTCCGTGAACAAGTTTGAAATGTGTGCAACTTCATTCAACATTGCACAACAGTAGATTGACACAGAAACCCAGAACAGATAGTTCACATGTCACAATAATCCATATGCTCTCAGTGTACCTTACTGATAGTACTCTGTAGTTTAACGTTATTGAAGAAATTGTACTTACTTGATTCTTGTTGTTCTGAGTTTGGACTCATGGTTTAATGCACTTATTGTAAGTCGCTTTGGATAAAAGCGTCAGCTAAATGACATGTAATGTAATGTAATGTAGAAAAGCATATAATTAATATTTTAGCTGTTACTTTTAAAGTGGAGAGACAGGATTACACACATTTTTAAACAGGCGACAGATTTGATTAAAGCCAGCTGACCGACTGTGAGTTTCACACTCACGTGGAGAGGACTTCCGATGGAAGGTCGGTGATGTAGGATGGGATGGACCTGCCCGTCATAAACTGAGCCACCTCATTGGTGAAGGTGTTGCAGTTGTGCTCAAACAGGCGATACCTGTCACCTCTGAACAAGGAGAGAATGGAAGAGAGTTATGCATGAGGTAAACAGCGTTCATGCATTGTGACTAGTCAGTAACAAGTATGGTCAGACTCGTGAATTTAGCCACACGTTAGGATAAACAAAAGTTGAGAACTTATTGAGAGTCCAAATTATTATTGGGAATTTTTCTGTTGGATAACAGCTACTCGACCTGTATGCGCTTTCTCCTAGGGCAGAGAGGTAATCCATGAAGATCTCCTCAGATACTTCTGTCTCGCCCAGCTCCACCACTGTGTCTGGAGGGCCCAGCATCGTCCCACCCTGACAAACACACAGCAGGGAGATGGAAAACGTTCACACATTTTATGAGAGCTGTTGAAAAGTTGTCCAATAGTTCACAGAACATAATACTCTAGGACCATTGTGTTGGAGGGGTTTCTCTGATTTCCATGGATAACTGCTAAAAGATAGATTAAATCAAGGGTATACAGTATAAGGCTCACAATATTCTATATTTTATCGATTTATATGTTTTTGTATTATATTTATTATGACTAGAAACAGGATTGATGTATTGTAACGTACATAAAAAAAATTGTTTAATACAGTGTTTATAATTACACAGACGAGATGGATTTTTAGACGTTTAGTTTTAGCAGCACTTGCCCCACCAATGCTAAGTATCCTCCCTTCACCCCAAATTTCAAAACTCAATTTGTTTTCCTTGTCGATTCAACCAATTATAAAAACGTCCAAATCAAAATGACATCTTTGGTTGGTTCAACCCCGTAAAACATGGAGACATAGCTGGCTGGCTATACTCTGTATACTAGATATACGCTTATTCTTATAGAAAAGCGCAATATAAATTCAAAGTATTATTATTATTATTATTCAACAGTCGAAGGCTGTACTGTACAGCCTACCTGAAGGGTTATAAGGAGATGGCTTTAGATAAAAACATAAAACAGTGGGTGTTTTAGCTTAAAGCCAAAGAAAACACTCATATTAACACTCATTGGTCCCCACCTATTCAAGGCAGTCGAGAATCAGCCTGCCTGTAACTCCTGCGACTGTAACTCTTGGTTTGCAAGCATTCCCTTCATAAGCTTGTTAAATGAAAGGTGTAAAAGGAGTCAGTCCCCTTGTTATAGACTTACCGGCGAACAGCTGGAGATCCCCTCCCCTCCGAAGAAGAACTCATCACCGTATGCCACTATTGCTGTGTGCCTGCAGAAAATCAGATCATTATTTAGAAATTGTAAGTCAGTGCTTTTTTACCAAATAACAAGCCACAAACTAGTGAGGCAACCTAATAACTCACTTGTTACACAGTAATAATGCCTTAGATATACCCATGCTTGATTAATTTGGGATTAGTTATTTTGGGTCTAGTTATACTTCCTTTATGATTTCCTATATTTTGTGAAAATACTTAATGCAAAATGCAAACCAAAACCAATAAAAGCATCACTTAATATCAAAATGAGAACATCTTTAGACACATTGTCAGCAGTTTTTAGCAGGGTTATATGATTGTTCAGGGATTGTAATGCCTGAACAGTCATATAACTCAATCTGCTCTGGTCTACACCTGAGGGATCCACACATTACATGAGAAGCAATGATATCATGATTTAGGAGGTCAATCTTTTAGATCCCAAGCAAGCCAGTGGTCAAAGTAACATAAATAAATTGCGTACCATATACCATCCAGTTGCTTTCCTGTAACAAAAAGGGAAAAAGTAGTGAGGTAGATGATCTTCTCTGCAAGCAGCTCCGTGGAGCTGTAGATTACAAGTGTATTGTTTCTCGTCAACACCCTTTATCGAACCATTCCTTCGGATGCACATAAATCACTCACGCTTTACAGAATATTTTCAAAATAACGCTAGATGTTTTGAAAATAACTAGACCTTGGTAAGTTAACCAAAGATCGATACACTGCACGGCAACAACTGCATACAAGCGACGTAACTATGCAAGCCACAGAAAGCATCTCTACCCGGTATGAGTTATTATCACTTATTAGTCCCCAAGGCCCGGCTGCATCGGATTTTTTTATCTGTATACTCACCTAACATGATGGGGCTGAGGCTGCGAGCCATCCCTCTCGATAGATCATAAACATAGAGTTGTACATTGTATTGCGTTGCATTCTTGTCCATAATGTAAACCCCAAATTAGCTTTTGTTATTTTCAATCTTCGCTCTTGCCAAGCGACGGACATGTAACGGCACAGCTGACTGTGAGGTTCTCCGAATTATGTCATCACGTTTCAGAATACGTGGACTTCTTCCGATTCCACCGCTTTCAGAATAAAAGCTTTATGAAGAAGCGTCCTCGACAACACGCCGTAAGCTTGCGCAGTAGTTGTTTTATTTTTGAAATCAAATGGTATCTCTTCCGGGTTTACCCCGGCTCCCTCTAAAAATTACTTGATATTTTAATTGTAGCTTTCAGCGATGTTTGTTGCATTACGTGCCACGATCAAAGAGCGTCACGAAGAAATTAGCAACTCAGTATCCCTTCCCTGATAATATAAACAAAGCCCTGAGACTCTAATTTTGATTTAGTGTCCCACTTTCAGTCCAGTAGAAGAAGAAGAAGAATAATAATAATACAATTAAGACGTTTTTGTTGACTAAAGGCCATATCATACACACGTATTTCCTTCATGCCGTATTAAACAACGAGCAAGTCATCATATATGACAGGACGCCCACACGACTCTGGACATGTAATTCCCGGTGACCAGTGGAGGGCGCTAAACACACATTATTGTAATCTGCGGTAGACATTCCGAAGCAGAGGGGGCACCCAAAACTGTGGCTGTCAACCACCGCTAAAAAAAACAAAAGAAGAAGAGTAGTTCGCCACAACGCCTCACTGCCCCAGGACCAAAATAGACAGTAGAGGGCTGAGCAGCTGACATAAACCAGAAATGGCTTCCACCGGAGTTCTTCCCTTCATTAGGGGGGTAGACCTCAGTGGAAACGACTTCAAAGTAAGGATCATGAGCAATATTCGTTAATTTCTAAAGCCATCGGTCTTGAGCAACGTTTAACGTTAGCTAGCTCACGTCAGCTCACAACAAACGGCTAATGCTAAAACACTAGCTTAGCTTAACGTTACTAGCATTGGGCGTCAGCCAGTTGTCAGATTTGTTTGACACGGTACAACATAGCAGTCTGATGTCGACCATAAGTGTCGTGTAGTTTACATATTTCTGAATCGGCGTGAATGTGTATGTTAATCTAATATAACACAGCGCTACTTTTTTACTTTGTACGCGATTAGATACTTCTGGGTAGTTTGTGAAAACGTGGCTCTTGTTTCCAACGTCACGATAGACAGCTAACGTTAGCCAATTTAGCTCCACTGTTGGCTAACTCTTGGCTGTCTGGATTATCGAGAAGCACAACCTCTGTGTCAGAACATGTCCTCTCTATTAGCGTTTAAATTAGACAACAATAAGGCTTCAAACAGTAACGTTAGCTCACGTTGTAGGGGTTGTTGACACAATGTGGTCACACTTGTAGTTTCTGACACACTTCGCGAGCTCAGTTAGGTAGACTGGAAAAGTAGCATTAGTGACGGCTGAGGTGATCTGGCATGTATTTGAAACATTTGTGTGATTTAACGCTCCCTTCCATGTTAGTATGCCAGTAACTTTGGTACAGCTTTAGAAATAACGTGTATATCTATCAGTTAGTGAATGGCTGATGTTCTAATTTTAGGTACTGTTGAATGACATCATTTCCTCGTTGTGCTCAAGATCATATCGACTGGAACATTTCAGCTTTCTTATCCTGACTAAAAGATAATATTCTGATTGTCAAAGTTGCCAAATAGCTGCTGCACTTACTGATGTAGTTTTTTTTTTAAAAACATTTTGTTACTGTCGCTCCCACCCATAATGACAATGAACATAATAAGGGTGATGTCAACTTCTAATTTTGTATGGAGACACATGTGTTCCATGTACTGTTCTCATTCGTCTGTATTCACAAGGTTGGTATGCTGCGTTTAATACATTTGGGTAATGCCTTAGGAATTATGTTCACCTCTCTTCACCAACTCCATCACAACTGGATATTACAAAGACATGTCATCCATGAATAAAGTCAATACCAGTATTACTGATGTCAGCAGTCATTCTCCCTCCTCTTGTCTTCTACCTCTCTCCCCTGTCTGGCTTTACAGGGTGGCTACTTTCCAGAGCATGTTAAGTGTATGAGCAGTCTGCGATGGCTGAAACTCAACCGGACAGGGTTGTGCTACCTCCCAGAGGAGCTGGCCTCTCTGCAAAAGCTGGTGAGACATTTAGGGTTGTTTGTTATTCCGATTGGCTTACGCTCACATCTCTGAATATAAAGGCATTGACTCGTATCATTGGTGCTTCTGTTTTGTTCTCGAATTTGCGTTCTTTTTAATGAATGGAAACCCTTGGCAGATTGGTGCATTTCAACAGCAAAACCTCACCTGATTACGAACACACAAAGCCATACTATAATCCCCAATATCTTTGATAGGACTCTCTTATCTAAACCTCCAAAGCTGCAATTAGCAGGCCACGTTTAAAAGCTGATCCATGCTAATATTCTTGATCTTACTAGGTGTAGGTAAATAAGATTAGTCTCTTATCTTTGGTAGGAGTCGAAGTGTCTGGGGTTTGTTTATCTGCCTTTTATTTGACCCTGTTTTCAGTTAAATAATTGTATTTGGAGACATTAGTACAATAAGTATATTGCACAGCAGTGCCCAGGTCACCTTGTAGACCGATTTTTATGGGGTTTTAGACCATGCTTTGTTTGTGTCGTGCACTGCATGACTGTAAACAAAACCTCTGTTTTTTCTCTTTTTTTAGGAGCATCTTTCAGTGAGTCACAACAGCCTGACCACTTTGCATGGAGAACTGTCCAGCTTACCAAACCTTCGGGTAACTGACACCCACACATGCATAAGAAAATACACTTTAAGCTCATGCCAATTTCTTCCACTATCAATACGAATAAGCACCGCTATCTAATGCTTTGACTATGGCCTGTACTTATGTGTAGTTATGATGGAGCCCTAAATGTGTTTCACTATGTCTGCAGGCGGTTGTAGCCAGAGCCAACAACCTGAAAAACTCTGGTGTCCCTGATGACATCTTTCAGCTCGATGACCTCTCTGTGCTGGTACATAATTGTCTTTCACACTTGTTCAACAACATTCTTCCTTTCCTTATTTTATGGTCCGCTGGCATATGCCTATTACCTTGCCTCTTTTTCAATTAATTACAAAAACAATGCATTTCCTCCAGGACCTGAGTTACAATCAGCTGTCAGAGATCCCCAGGGACCTGGAGAACAGCAGGAATATGCTGGTGCTGAATCTGAGCCACAACAGCATTGACTCCATCCCCAACCAGCTGTTTATCAACCTGACAGACCTGCTGTATCTGGACCTGAGCGACAACAAGCTGGACAGCCTGCCACCGCAGATGAGACGCCTGGTTCACCTGCAGACACTCACACTGAACAACAACCCCTTGATGCACGCACAATTGCGGTAAGAGGAAATTATTTTGCTTATTTTGTGTGTCCTCTGTCCCTAATTCTAAATTCATGTATTATGTTAGGTCGGAAGCTTTGCGGTACATTTATTTAGAAAACTGAAATAGGCATTAATTTAATGCTGCTCTCCTTATCATATTATTATTATTATTATTATTATTATTATTATTATTTATTTGTAATATTATCATCTCTGTTTGTCTGAGCAGCCAATTGCCAGCCATGGTGGCATTACAGACTCTCCACCTGAGGAACACCCAGAGGACCCAGAGCAACATGCCGACCAGCCTGGAGGGTCTGACACATTTAGCAGGTAACACACACACACACACACTCACATTCACACTCACACATTCTCTGATTTCTTCCATTTATTTAGGGACATTTTCCTTCTTACATTGACAGAGCAATGCGGTACATTTTTCACAAATGTGTCGCTTTGTGTATATCATCATACTCTTTTTTTTTTTTTTTTTTTTTTTAAATTGATTTTGCAAATACTTTATATAGGAATGGAGAACCATACTCGTACTTTTTACGGACACATGTTCCCTTTGTCCCTCCTGTCTCTCCCAGATGTTGACCTGTCATGTAACGACCTGACTCGGTTGCCAGAGTGCCTCTATTCACTGAGCAGTTTGAAGAGACTCAACCTGAGCAGTAATCAGATCTCAGAACTGTCCCTCTGCATTGACCAGTGGACTCAGCTGGAGACGCTTAACCTGAGCCGCAACCAGCTCACCTCCCTGCCCGTAAGGACAATAATAATGATGCATCTTCCTCTAGAAGCCACGCTGTTTGTTTAGAAAGCTATGTAGATGGAGTTGTTTCAATATTAATGCACACGTTAAATTGTATTCTGTTTGGGTGCTGGCAGAAATATGAGAGATGAATATTTCAAAATCTGGGCAAATTATCTATATGGCTGAATACAGAGAAATATGTGGGTGTGGGTGAGCCAACCCTTTAAAGAGCAATCTATCATTTGGTTTTTAGTAGTAGTTATTTATATGCATTTCCTTTTTATAATTTGTGTAAAATGTTTGGATGGTTTAAGTTTGCTCGTGTGTCTTCATCCAGTCTGCAATCTGTAAGCTGGCCAAACTGAAGAAGCTGTATGTAAACTCTAACAAACTGGACTTTGATGGGGTTCCGCCAGGCGTGGGCAAACTGTCCAGCCTCACTGAGTTCATGGCCGCTAACAACAACCTGGAACTCATCCCAGAGGGCCTCTGCAGGTGAGTTTAACAATAAATTTTAGGGTGCTGGTATTGATGACTCGCCACTGGAAATCATCCGATTTTCATTCTGCATTGCTCAATGGACATTTTTTTAATTGGCTGAATCAAGTCAGCTTAATTAAAAAGAAATCTTGATTGGGATTCAAACATGATTTCCTAAAAGGCTGAGTCTTTATGAAGAACCATACAGCTATGTACAAATATATTGGCAAGACACATTTTGTCACCCCACAAGAATATGCGATTGTGTGAATATGTGGTTTTGTGTTGTTTTCTAGGTGTGGCAAGCTGAAGAAGCTGGTGCTGAATAAAAACCGCCTAGTAACACTGCCTGAGGCCATTCACTTCTTGACTGATTTAGAGGTACGATACTAAAGCCACTTATAAAGTAATCAAATAATACTGTTCTCAAACAGTGTTTACGTTGGTTAAATTGTGGATTAATACAGGTTTCATTACTTTACTTGATTACAAAAAGAGAAGTAATCCTCCCTCACTACTGAAGAGAAAACGTTAAACATGTTTTACTTAATTTAGACTGAAACGAGTAGTTCACAACAGATATTAGAAAGAAACAATACAGTTGGGTAAAGTAATAGTATGTGACGTACAATAGTGACATGATGAGAATAATTTGTAATTAATACTGTATAGTGATGTTGTAAATTAGGTGTAATAAAAAACAAACATAATACAGTACATTTTAAGTTTCTTAAGGAATATATAAATACATGATATACAGGACCTGAAATGATATAGCAATAACATCTAGTGCTTTGTAACATCGCAATGTTGTCATCTAATACATATATATATTTAAAGATTATATTGTTTTAAAGATAAACACAAATATTGATCTATTCATATATCGCTCTGTAGATTCTGGATGTACGGGAGAACCCTAACCTGGTGATGCCTCCCAAACCAGTCGACAGAGCAGCAGAGTGGTACAACATTGACTTCTCCCTGCAAAACCAGCTCCGGCTGGCCGGGGCCTCACCTGCTACTGTCGCTGCTGCTGGAGGTGGTACGTGTTTTTATATATATCTATAACTGGAGGTAGAGTAGGTACATGAATGTATACAGTATCAGTGCCTTTGGTTATTCTGTAAAACGTGTGTATTTTATAAAGGCTTAAATCTCTATCTGTGTCCAGGAGCCAGCCCCCGAGACCCCCTGGCGAGGAAGATGAGGTTAAGGAGGAGGAAGGACTCTTCTCAGGACGATCAGGCAAAGCAGGTGCTGAAGGGCATGAGTGATGTTGCACAAGACAAGAAGAAGATGGAGGTAAGGGGAAAGATAAAGAAGGATGTCAATGCAGCCCACATGAATAATAATAATAATAAACGCAATAGGATTCATTTACATTTTATTTACTAGAAATCTTCTAATTTTGCAGGAGAACGGGGATTTGAAATATGCTGATTTAAAGGTCCGGCGCTGGGACAAGAGTCTAGAGAAACCTCATCTGGACTACTCTGAGTTCTATTTGGAGGATGTGGGGCAGGTAATTCTCTCTTTCTCTCTCTCTCTCTCTCTCTCTCTCTCTCTCTCTCGTGTGGGGGCGCGCTCTCTCATATTTCTCAGCAACAACCAACCAACCAAAGTGCCTCAGAATGTGCCAAATTAGATTTTTCAGTGTACGTATCTTCTTCGTTTGTCCGTCCTACAGGTTCCAGGTGTATCAGTGTGGCAGATAGAGAACTTTATTCCGATGCAAGTGGATGAAACTTTCCATGGCAAGTTCTATGAGGCTGATTGCTACATCATCCTCAAGGTAACGCATCAAATCTGCGTGTCAGTAGAGATGCGTGTCAGTAGATTGTCATCACTTTGATTACAAATTGGAATAATCAAACAACATGGATCATTCTTAGCAACAACTAGAAGTAAGTAGTAGTAAGTTTTCCCGGACTGTGTCCCAATAAATCTTTATTTTGCAATTCTAGACTTTCCTGGATGACAACGGTGCATTGAACTGGCATATCTATTACTGGATCGGGCAGGAAGCCACGCTTGACAAGAAGGCCGGCTCTGCCATCCATGCAGTCAACCTCAGAAATTTCCTTGGAGCAGAGTGCAGGACTATACGGGAAGAGATGGGAGATGAGAGCGAGGAGTTCAGTGCTGTACGTATAAATATAAATATAATATGCTAATTTATCGAAGTGCACACAGAGATATACACAAATAACTAACTTTAACTAGGAAGAAGCTTCTGATCAAAGCTTAGCTTAAGGGGAAATCCCTTTGCTTCACAGTTGGACATTGAATATGAATTTTTTTGGATACAGTACAGTAACTAGCTCTCTATCATTATGAATAACCAACCACTACGTGCCGTTGTAAATTGCTTTTTGGCTCATGTGCAGGTGTTTAACAATGAGATCTCCTACATTGAGGGAGGAACAGCCAGTGGATTCTACACTGTGGAGGACAACCACTATTCTGTCAGGTAATTATTTCAGAAAATTAGTCTTCTTTTTTTAAGCTGTGTCAAATGTATAATAGTATTAATCTTTGGCTTTAGTTTGTAATCTTGTCAAAAACAACTTTGCAACATTGTTGAGAAAAGCTGATCAAAATCAAGTTCATTGGGAGTCTGAATTAATGTTGTCGGCTTCTATCTTTCACATTCAGCTGTATTTGATTTAAATGAGATGCTCTTTGTCTGAAAATGTGTTTTTTAATTCAGGTTTTAATAATGTTTTGTGTCTATCAGGTTGTACAGAGTTTACGGTAAGAAGAACATCAGACTGGAGTCTGTATCTCTGAAGGCCTCCTCCCTCGACCCACGGTAACTCACACACCCTTTGTGCCTTCTCCACCACATGACGTACATTTGTATAGTTTGCCACAACGTCCCTGCTTTCTGATACTTTGCTTCCCTCATCTCTTTGATTGACATAATCACTGCATTTACTGTAGACCTGCAGTTAATTAGTTGTACATTTTTTCCTCCTACTTTACTGTGTCCATGACATCCTGTCTTTTTCTTTTTGGCAGGTATGTCTTCCTGTTGGACACAGGCCCGGACATCTTTATTTGGAGAGGAGCCAACGCTACTCTCAGCACCACCACGAAGGCGAGGTAGGACACAAATCAATAAGTAACACAAACTTATTGCCACTTTTAAGGAAAATCTCAAGTCGGTTTCCATGTTACGGTCACAATTTTAACAAAAATGAAGTGTAGTGATGCAAAGTGTGTGTGTGTGCGCATTGTGTTCATCCTTTAGGTTATTTGCAGAAAAGATCAATAAGAATGAGCGGAAGGGGAAGGCAGAGATCACAACCCTCATGCAGAACCAGGAGCCTCCTGGGTTCTGGGAGACACTGGGAGGACAACCAGAGGAGATCAAGAAACACGTACCAGATGACTTTTCTCCTGTTAGACCTAAACTATACAAGGTACGTCTTTTTAATACATGTATACAGTACTACTCTCCCTGACTAACTTTATCCTGTTAATGCGGTCTAAAGTAGAAGTATACATGCAGTATTGCGGTAGTGTAGGTGTAAGGAAAATGTGGCCAGTGTTGTAGGAGGTGTTTAGGATTCACTGTTGAGCTTTCTGCTTTATCACAGGTTGAAGTCATGTATAACTGTTTGTGTTGCTGGTACATGATGTGCATGCAGTATGTGGTAAAGGCCAAATACCCAGAGTGCTTCATTATATTTAGGCTCATCAAACACACACACACATCCATGTCACAAACACTACCCCCCTCGTAAACCAATCCATTCATTCACCCTCTGCTTAAATGGTGACAACGCTGAAATCCAAGAAGGTGCCGTGTTATGAGGAAGTAGCTGTTTAGTGTCTTTAGCATCTTTTTAAAATGTTTAATCCGTGTTGTACAAATCTGTGTTGCTCCTTTGCTGAAACCTCCGAAAAAATTGATTCCTGAGTTCTTCAGACCAAGACCGTATGTCACTTTGAGTTTCAAGCTACAGCAGCTGTAAACTAACCCCGACTGACCGTGAAAATACGGACTAGACTCGTATGATTTAAATTATACTCTGGGAACCACCGTGAGTTATAGGCATATCTTTAGTTTTTTCTTTATTCTTATTTGCGAGTGAATTTGAACTAATTGTGGAACTGGAAGAGAGGGAATTCTAAACACAATTATCTGATGTTTTCTTTATCATTGTCCTGTAGGTGGGCTTGGGTCTGGGATACCTGGAGTTGCCACAGATTAACTACAAGCTGTCAGTCGAGCACAAAGACCAAAAGATAAAACTGGACACTTTGCCAGAGATGAGACTGGTATGTACATCTGCCGCATATTCACCAGAAGGCATGATTATACGACGAAAATAATGCCACCAAATGTTTACATTGTATTTTTCCTCCTTCACTTTCTTTACGTCTTGCACCATATTTCCATCCCTCTCCTCAGGTGCAATCTCTGCTGGACACAAAGTCTGTGTACATCCTGGACTGCTGGTCTGATGTGTTCATCTGGATCGGGAGGAAGTCTCCACGTCTCGTCCGAGCCGCTGCCTTAAAACTGGGTCAGGAGATCTGCTCCATGCTGCATCGGCCCAAACATGCCTGTGTCACCCGCAACCTGGAGGGCACTGAGTGCCAGGTAATACCGCATCAAAAAAAAAAAAAAAAAAAAAAAAAAAAAATATATATATATATATATATATATATATATATATATATGAATGAATCAGATTTTGTAGTCTAAGCACAAGTTTGCATGTTTTAATTATGTCATCCAAATGTATAATCTGGGCAGTGATGAAAGTGCTTTGCTCGTGTTTTAAGTGCTTGTTTTAATTTAATGTTAGTTGCTCTTCTTCCTCTTCCTCAGGTGTACAAGTCCAAGTTTAAGAACTGGGATGATGTGTTGAAGGTGGACTACACCAGAGCAGCTGAGACCGTACATAAGAAGGACAACCTACTGGGCAAGGTTAGTGATACATATATGCGTGCGTGTGTTTTAAAAAAAAGAAATACCTAAATGTTGATGCTACCAGTCAATGGTTACCAGTGGCTCATAAAATAGTCATTTATAATATACACTGACCAAGAACCAGAACGGTGTGTGTGGCCTCCAGATTGAGCTGTTTATGTGTGGTCAGCGCAGTAAGTGTTTATCTGTCTCTCAGGTGAAGAAGGACGTAGAGAAGAAAGACCAGATGAAAGCTGACCTCACAGCCCTCTTCCTTCCCCGGCAGCCAGCCATGCCCCTTACTGAGGTAACAACACACACTTGGTTATTATTTTTCATTTATACTCACTATTGATAGGTGAATTAAGCAAACCTCCACTTCATACATATTCATCTTTTCTGTATAGGCTGAGCCACTGATGGAGGAGTGGAACGAGGATCTCGATGGCATGGAAGGATTTGTGTTGGAGGGAAAGAAGTTTGCTCGGCTGCCCGAGGAAGAGTTTGGCCACTTCAACACCCAGGACTGCTACGTCTTCCTCTGCAGGTAGGGATGTGCAATGATGTCCACAATCAAACGGGTGGAAATTACAGGGAAACACGGCTGTATGTGTGTATGGGACTTTAATGCTTTTAATCGCAAGATAGTCTCTAGTTTATCATTTGAAATTAAAAGATTTAAAGGTTTTTTTTTATTTTGTATTATTAGTTTTTAAACAGAACCTGTATGGAGAATACAGGGCCCGACCTTAATATGAAAACATGTATGCATTCACACAGAAGAGAAGTTGCTCCACTGGCATAAAACTGTCAAGTCAAAGTGAATCATTGTCATTGCACTAATCTCACTCTGCTTTTGTAGATACTGGGTGCCTGTGGAGTATGAAGAGGAGGAGAAGGAGAAGAAGGAGGGTGAAGGCGGTGAAGGAGGAAGAGCAGCAGCAGCAGCACAAGAGGAAGAGGACAAACAGCCCGAGGAGGACTTCCAGTGTGTTGTGTATTTCTGGCAGGGCAGGCAGGCCTCCAACATGGGTTGGCTCACTTTCACCTTCTCGCTGCAGAAGAAGTTTGAAAGTCTTTTCCCTGGAAAACTGAAGGTATCTGGATATATTTATTCATGTTTGCACTTTTTTTTTTTGCACTGTTCTTTTTTTATTTTTTTTTAATTACAATTGTGTGCCTTTCTTGCTGTTTTTAGGTGGTGCGTATGACCCAGCAGCAAGAGAACCTCAAGTTCCTGTCCCATTTCAAGCGGAAGTTCATCATCCACAAAGGGAAGAGGAAACAGAAGACTGACTCTGCTCAGCCCTCCCTCTACCACATTCGCACCAATGGCAGCGCACTTTGCAGCAGGTAGACGTAGTGATATTATCACCATTTATCAGATTTGTGCACACCAGCGCTGTCACCCAGCTTCCTCTAGAGAAGTCTGGTTTACGAGTTTCCAGAAGAGTTTTTTTGTTTTCTCTTTCATTTAATTCTAATTTTTTTTTTCATCTCTTTTAGGACCATCCAGATTGGAACAGATTCCAGCAATCTCAACTCAGAGTTTTGCTTCATTCTCAAGGTTGTGATTTGTATTTATCTTACAATAATGGCAATATAACAATCATTTGTATCAAGTTCCACCAGAGATATCTCCTGTGTCTTCCTCCTACTTTTGTACTTTCATAAAGACCAAACAGTCTGCCAGGTCGCTGATGAACGGTATTGTGCTTTCTGCAGGTACCGTTTGAGAGTACAGACAATCAGGGCATCGTCTACACCTGGGTGGGCAGAGCTGCTGACCCTGACGAAGCCAAACTGGCCGAGGACATCATGAACTGCATGTTTGATGAAACGTACAGCAAACAGGTGCGTGTGTGTGTCTGTAACTTGACATACTCAACATAGTATAAACGCACCCTGTCGCTCCCACCTCAAAAGTACATTTCAACTCCTTTCGTTGCTGCTCTATAACTTAAGATGAATATATATATATATATATATATATATATATATATATATATATATATATATATACTAAATCTCATACTCTCCCCCTCCTCTTACCTTTCGGCGTACAAAGACACTGCGTTCTGCACTTTAATATCAACTGACAGTTTCACTGCTTTCATCCCTTATTGTTTGTTGTTGTTAATAGTCAACTATTTGAAATATTTTAACACATCTGAATCAGAAAATGGCCTTTCTAGATTTTAGTACCACTTGGATTACTCACAAATACTTGTATTTACTTCAAAAAAATACTTTCACGTATTTATTCCCAAAAAGCAATGTGACATATTTCCATGATTAGAAAAAGTATATGATAGACATACTTTAGCTTCTGTGAAGTGTCTTTCTGTATTTTAATTATTCAATGACTCTCAATAATAGATGCTGCATGAAAGCATATGTTGTCAAACTTCAATAAGTGTGTCTCCTAGGTAATTAATGAGGGGGAGGAGCCAGAGAACTTCTTCTGGGTGGGGATTGGCTCTCAGAAGCAGTACGATGAAGATGCAGAATATATGAAATATGCTCGGCTCTTCAGGTGGGTGAACATTATCTGTCAGTATTATGTAGTTATTATAGTTAAAAGAGGAATGAAAAATGATTATGCAATAATTGCATAATCATTTTTTCATTCCTATTAATATTGCGAATACTAATAGCAACTTCTTTTCTAATTTTTATGTATCCATCTCCCCCCTCTCTCTCATATCACTCCTTTCCTTGGATTGTTAACTCCCCACTATTTATTTCTATCTCCTCTTCCACCGCTCCCTCCCTCAGGTGTTCAAATGAGAAGGGCTACTTCTCTGTGTCGGAGAAGTGCTCAGACTTTTGTCAGGACGACCTGGCCGATGATGATATCATGTTACTAGACAACGGCAAAGAGGTAATAATCGATCATAGTTTTATCTGAATGTCCACAGTATTACTGGGTCATGGTGTTTTTTTTTTCTAACTTCCTTGTTTTCCATCAGGTGTACATGTGGGTCGGTACTCAGACCAGCCAGGTGGAGATCAAACTTAGTCTCAAAGCCTGTCAGGTTAGTGAGAAACTGCAGTTTGTGAACGCTAATTGTTTCGTTTGTGTGCATATTTGTGTTCAAACTTTTTGTTGGTGTTATGTATCCATAGCCACGGCTTCCTAATGAATCCTTTTCCTCTCTAGGTTTACATCCAGCACATGCGCTCTAAGGACACCGAACACCCCAGGAAGCTGCGACTGGTGCGAAAGGGGAACGAGCCCCACTGCTTCAGCCGCTGCTTCCACGCCTGGGGAGCTTTCAAAACCCAACTTTCATAGACAAACACATGCACAGAAACGCTCATACCTGTATCAAATGTATTCGCTTCCATGCCATTTTCTACCAGTAGGATGATGATAATGATGATGATGATGTCTATGCCTAACGCAGCTTTGCCTGAGCTCTGATTCCTTCCCCCCGCCCCCTTCCTGCTCAGCGCTGCTGTCCACCGGCCTCTGAACCAACAGGTTACAATCTGCCTACAAGTTTAGCACAACATCCCAGTCAGTGACGATTCTTCTGGTCAAGAAGCTGTTGGCTATTTCTTGTCTTTGGAACAAACGGCAAAATATCACTTTTTTTCTACAAGCTTTTTTTTAGCAGCAAGTCTGAATATTGTTGTTAAATTAAAGAAGATAATTATGTTTTGAGATAAAAACAAATATGTCTACGGTGTACAGAGGCTTTATATAAACTCAAGGGAGTCGAATTCCCTAACATATCAATCTGCTCTGCTGCTTCCACGTGGCTCGTGCTTCACGTTCAATAGTTTTCAGTGGACGAGGGTTAAGCGGTAACTTTGGTATTTACATATTTTCCCTGACTGACTAATAGGGACAACAGTTTCTGAAATGATCAAGTATTGAGGGGAAAGTGCAGTAGACGGCAGCCGCTCACAGGCCGCAATGTCATTTTAAGTGTGCGACATTTTGGAAAGACTCCTACTCAAAAGGAGAAGTCTCCTGAAAGCCTGTTCCGCTACAGCAGTAATACGGGATCAATTTCTAAAATTTGTGTCCCCGTTCGTCACTTAGGAACATGGGAAAAATAATTCAAAATGTAGCCTTTAAGTGCTGGTTACTGCGCTGGTCCCTCCTCCACGCTTGGCTCCATATTGTGCTGCTTGTTTGAGGAAGTTTAAGGCAGATCATTTTACAGTTTTTACTCTTTTTTTTTTTTTTTCTCCAGCATTTAGGGACTAATCAGAAAATGGCACTATAATATTTTTTCTGAAGAATGTTTGTTTATGCATATATTTTCCTGTATTGCGGACTATACAGCATATGGTATGTGCGCCTTCAATGAAATAGGAACACCCCCACCCCCCAGTCTGATTGGTCACTGTTCTCCCCTCCTCTAACTTGTCCACTGAATTGAGAAACCTTTTTTGTGTGTTTCAACCCAGCAAAATGTTACTTTCATGTCCAGACGGTCAACGGTTACATTTATCTGGCCAAAGAAGTCTTGATCAGAGGTGCGGGTCCAAGTTATAGCGTGAGACAGAGCTTTAAGGACAGATGTTTAAACCTGCACTCAGTAGAGACCAGGAGATACAGAAACTAAATAATACTGTATTCAACTTGTCAAAAGGTTTCTATTTTTATCTTCAGGAAAGGAAAGGGCAAACATTAAAGGAAGTGAAGGACATTTTTGTCAAAGTGATTTTAAAGTGTTGCTTTCTTTTTCCAAATATGTTTATCGTTTTGGAACCAAACCAGGTTTATTTTGTTTTTTTTCTTCAGATTTAAATGGGAGTTCTTATGCACCATATGAGAGGTATATCTAAGTAAATGTAAAGACTTCTGGTTCCACTGATCTGAAATCTGCTGTTTGATTGTATGGTTAACAGTTGTGTTCTGGTGGATTTAACTGCTTCTAGATCAGTGCCTCCAGGGACAACTTTTAAGTAGAGCTGCAGTAGTAGCTGCAGTGCTTCTTGTTGTCATGTGACCTTTGTCCTGTGCAGGCATTGGTCCAAGCGAGATCTGTCTATATACCATATCCTCAAATGGCTGCAGCGACCATCATTTGCTTTCTTTATACTTTATTTTGTGGGGTGAATTGTATGCCTGATGGTGTGTTTGAGTCTGACACATAGTATGTGTGTTTATGAATATGTGCACATGCTCCTGATGCCACCTGCAGATGCTTTATTTATGTATTTTATATTAAAAATGATATCTCACATCCCATATTGTCATCTTGCCTTCCTATTGCCCCTCTTAGGTCATAGAGCTATTCAAGACACTGCACACAGGCATAATCGGCTCAAACGATTGACAATACGTGTGAGCAGCTTTGAATTTGGTTTTCAAAATGAAAATTCATTAATGACATTAAAGGTCTTAAAAATTTAAAGTGATGCCTATTGCAAGAAAAGTGTCAACCCACAGGAATCTGTTCACTGACCCAAG
The DNA here is from genome assembly GCF_009769545.1 of Cyclopterus lumpus. Lineage (NCBI taxonomy): Eukaryota > Metazoa > Chordata > Actinopteri > Perciformes > Cyclopteridae > Cyclopterus > Cyclopterus lumpus. Next base: position 15,372,604 of record NC_046973.1, read on the forward strand.
AATTAGTACTGTCTCGTTTTATTACGTACAAAAACATTTTTGAACACAATGTAATGGCGTTTGTTTTTAATGACATGATACTTGGACTTGTGTGACTTGTTTTATGACATACCAAACTATATTTGTTTGTATTCCTATACTATGACATGTTTTATAACATACCTTACTATCTGGTCATTGACATTTATTTTAGGCAAACTATAACATGATTTTATTTTTGTTTACATGTTTTGATAACCTTTTTAAACATACTATAAAATGAACTTTTAATTTTACATATATTTTCAACTTAATATACTATAACTAAATATACTGGTCTGAGCTGAGGGAGTTTCGCTCTGACTCCGACCTGGTGGCACCGATGACGAGCATTAAGAACAACTATATATAATTAAACATCTTCTCGCTGACTCATGGAGATTAACTTGAGACCGTTTCATAACCAGTCAAAATATCCTTCAGAGTAACTTTAAGAACCATCTCAAGAGCTTCATCCGAGATCACGATTATGCTTTCAACTCCTGCCACAGATAATAATAATAATAATACAGATTTCATTGCAAACATTTTATTCAATAAGATTTGCACATCAAAACCAGCTACAGAGAAGATACACTACTATGCACATTATATGATCAAACTGACTCTTCTTGGAGCAACACTCTGGTTAACTGAGGGGACCCGAGGAGGACCTGCTCTTTTTTCAGCATAAAAATCCCAGCAAAGTCCTAAAAAGTGCACATTTATATCTACTTCACTTCCTGAATGTCGATCCAGCAGTTCTTTTATATTGTGTTAAATAATAATTGCTTCTATAATTGTCCTCTCAAAATATCACAATTAAAGTGAGCAATGCACTTATTAAAAAGCATGTTTTCATTTGAATAAATCTTCACTGTGGCTTATTTAAGTTTTAAGTGCCATTTCCACAGTAAAGTTGTGTCATACTGACATGGTTTGTCCATCAAAAGAAAATCATGCTGACCAACACATAAAAGCTTTACATACCAACACTTTAAGGATAACTTTCTGTACCCAATTTTGATGTAAACATGTTCCCCCAATGAAATAGTAAAAGATCCATGTATTGAAGAACATCAACTTTTTCTATTAAAAAATTCAGCATGACTGTCAACTAAATGAACTAAAAAGTTCAAAGTTAAAGAAACTTGTTTAAATATTACTTGCGGGCTCATTCAAAGTATTAAACATGGACATAATATACTATTGCGCTGTAATAAAAAGGCAGGGAAATGAAACATTCTGAACATACACACATGCTCCTGGTGCACAAGTTCATGAATACAATGAACAACAAACATAAATTCCTCCAGGTCAGACAGCATGAGACTATGATGGGACTTTTTTGGGGGGGGGGGTATGTCAGAGAAAGGAAAAATTTTTAAAAAGCTTATAGAGAACTGAGAGCCATATGCAAATATTATGAATAGAGAATCAGTCCAAATTCACAACTGCTGACAAGTCTAAATAACATTAATTAAAATCTGTAAACCTGGAATAAAATTAATCTGTCAGATAACGGCAGAGCAATAATATCAACAGCAACAATAACTGCTGGTTCTTTGAAAATAATTTGACAGAAACAAATGAGGGGTGTATTTAGCTATATCAACACGTAATGCTGTTCCATAGTGTTATTACCAAAGTAATGTGGCTCAGCTCAACCAACAGGAATGTCATATTTGGTCCCATGTTAAATAGCCCTGTATAGTAAAAAAGATTGTATGGGCACTGTTCTGTATTTTGAAGTAATTCGCAAGAACCCTCGCAACTTATGGGTCCACATAATTACAAGACTGCAACACGGCTCAATAATGCTGGTTAATAATAATAATAATGTGTGAATGTGTTTCATGTTTGTTGTTGCATTTCCTATTGCTTTTACAAAGTAAAAGTGTGGATGATCAGGGTTTAAAAGTAAGGGATGAAAGACAGTAGAAAAAGATGAATTCTTCACAGTGATAATCTGATGCCAATTAGAACCGAACATCCTCTCACACAATCACAGCTCATCACATGAACACTGCCCATGAAGTTGCACGCATGTGCATGTGCATGTGCACACACACACACACACACACACACACACACACACACACACACACACACACACACACACACACACACACACACACACACACACACACACACACACACACACACACACACACACACACACACACACACACACACACACACACACACAACACACACACACACACACACACACACACACACCACACTACTGTGGTTTACCTAGCAGGCTAGACAAGAAGTTAGACCCCTGGCTCTCCCCCCTTCTAGTACTCCCTCCTCCTCCAAGGGGATCCATCTGGTTCAGTTCAGACTGATCCAGCATTTCAAAGTCCTCTACGTCCAAGTCTGTGTCCAGCTCAGAGCTGGACTGCTTGCGGTAGCTTCGCTGGGCTCCAGCCCTGGGAGGGCCTTCTCTGCGCTGGCTAGCAGGAGGCCGAGGTTGCAGCGCCCCAGCCAGCGCTGCCTGGATCATGTTGCTGGCGATGACTCCGGCCAAGTCTCCGGCGAAATCAGAGGCAGGTGGCAGGCCGCTGAGAGAAAGTTCTGCATCCAGATCCTCCTGATCCGAGTCCAGATGAGCATCCAGCACTGAGGCCCGGTGACTAGCTAGCCCAGACAGACCCAGACTTAGTAGACCGATGCTCGTGTCATCGTCGTCATCATCCATCAGAGTGGCATCGGGGTTTATGGACGGGAAGCCTTGGAGGTCTCGAGCAAACGATTCCTCAGCATCACTGTGTCTGTCAAAGTCTGACCAAATATACGGACAGCGACACAGTTAGGGACAAGAAAACAAGAAAATAAATGGAAGAGAAATCTGGAATACCTGCACATTTACCCTCAGAGCCCTCCGTGAGCGGAGTCTGGCCACGCGATAGGTTAAATGTTCCATTATCAGTGTAGGACACCTCAGCATCAGAGTGCTCAGAGTCCGTCAGAGCGAGTTCTTTAGCAACGATGGCATCATCAAACTAGGAGAGACAGAAGATTGAAAATATTACGTATTTTACAGGTTGTTGTGGTGTATTATATATATATATATATATATATATATATATATATATATATATATATATATATATATTATATTATTGCCTCAGGCATAATATATATTGTGCCTCAGGCAATAATATTATATTGTGAGGCATAATAAGATGGTACTTAACATTAAGATCTACAGAATTAGTAGCGGATTAATTAAAATATCAAGAGACTTTGGTTGTTAAACAGACTTACTGTTGGGCAGAAAGCAGCCAGCTCCTCCTCCTCGCTATCACTGTTTTCACCTGAGGCTAAAACACGCAGAGGCCTCCGCAGGACTGCAGAGAGAAATGGGAGACATATAGACAACATTTTGACATTTACAGTCCTGAACTGTGCCGTGTAATCAGTTTCACAAGTGCCACCAGAGGGCACTTAAGCATGAACAATATTTCATTTCAATCTAAATAGATGGGTTGCTGGCTACCAATGAGCAGCCTGAAGATGTCACATATATCAACGTTGTAAAATCCATACAATGTTGAACTGTTCTTCGATCAAACATTGATGCTCAGAAAAAGAACCCGCTGTGAAATGTGAGTACAATTTATTGTGGCTTTGACTTTATTTCTGTTTATTTGCAGTGTCAGATCACCACACAGAAAATGTTAAACATCAAAAGAAAAAGTTATGCAATACTTACACTGATTATCAACAGGCTTTGACATCATGTAGCCACAAACACTAAAGTCCAGTCTCTGCAGGACCGGATCCAGCTTCATGCACACATGCTGAAAAACCCTGTGATAGGCTCCCAGAGGAGCCAGGACAGTGGCCCACACTAGAGGAGAGAAAAATAATACATGTCATGATAAAATAGGTTACTAAACAACAGATTGTTTAGTACAAAAATGGTATGATAAAAGCTGTGTTTGTTAATGTTCAGTAAAGATTCAGTTCCTAGATTACGGTCAACATTTAAGACACAAGCCTGTGTGAGCTTCAGTAGCGATACAGACATGGTGGGGTAAAGGGAGCAGCAGGGAGTTTACATGTAGAGCAGCTGTGGATAGTTTCAGACGTCAGCGTAGAAGGCCTTGGCAGCTCTTGCCTCCCCGGCTCGCCAGTCTACACTGGTTAGAGGTTCGGAGATCAACCCGATCTCAGTCTGACCTCCTTAGCTTTCTACCTGGCTCCATTCCCTCCCTCAATCCTTCCTTGTCTGCGTCATCCCGGCTTTAATCACCTCACAGGCGAGGCTCTGGGGCACCACAGATCTGGTTTCACCACCCATGTATTTTTAATAGGACAAGTCAAGCTAAATCTCCCTGTCAACGTAGCCCTGTGAAGGAGCCTCTATCTGTAGTTAGACCAGATTAAACTGCTGGGACTCACTAGCAGAGTAGGAGAGCACCAATCCAGGAATGTGGCTTCCAACCACAGCCAAGCAGGTGAACAGTCCACAGGTCAGGATGCAGAACTGACACAGAGCAACGACACACAGGGAGTCAAATCAGCACCTAGAATACATGTCAACTACGGTCCATGTCAAGTCTGATGCTTACGATCAGAACAGGGCTGGATAACATGTTGACATTCACTATTATCATAATCACTACAAATATATTATAATATCAAAAATATTTTGAGATTTTGCATGATTACGTAATGAAACGTGACACGTTTAATGTAAAAGATGTGTTGTTGTTTTTTCCCTATTGCGTGTCCTCACCTTGCCAGGGTTGTGTTGTTTGTACTGCATCACACTGGATGCAAGAACTGCTCCACTGACCCAAGCCTCAGCGATGTGGTGGACCAGTTCAGGCACACTGAGGATGCCAGGCTGCACCAGACCCCAGCTAGAAGAAAAAAATGAATACCTTCATCTGCATTCTTATTATACAAGTATTATTGTTGCCATTATCTTTTAAGGCATTTGGTTACAGTAACAAACCTCTCATTTTCTGATTCATCCAGGTTTCTGACTGTGGAGAGAGAGAACATTCATCACTTTAAGAAACATACCGAGTGTGCAACCTATACAAAGTAGTCCAAATTGTGTCGCATATAATTCTGTAACTTTTATCCCCTCTTTTATCTTTTCTACACTTGCGGTGTAACACAAAATCAAAATCAGGATAATAACTATTACCGGTGGAACAGAAATCCCTTGCAAAGTAGGGAAGGACTGCTGATTACATATCTAGTCTGACAAATCACATCGGTTGTAATGACAGCAACTTGGGGAATAATATATGCCACATTTAATGCACGTAGGAAGATAAGTAAGAGTACATAACATGAAATACTCAAGCAACTTATATCACCTCCAATCTCTGGCAAGATCTTATTTCTCCAGGTATCAACACAGACAACCAGAGCCAGACCAGAAGCCAGCAGGAACAGCATGCGCAGTGAGGTCAGGGCGAAGAACCTGGAGGGGAATAAAACCAGAGCAAACACATGACCAGACAGTACAAGACAGACAGTAGTAGCAACGTTATACAATTAAACAGCTTGTTAGAAATCATGAAACCACAACACCTGCAAGTGGTGACCTACGGTTTTCTTTATTCAGAATTAAGAAAAGGGGAAGATATGAATAACATATATTAAAGGGGGTCCAGCAAAGAAAGTGTTGACGATTAAATTCCCCATCCACCTACAATGGAAAAGCTACCGGCTGCATCTAGATATCGCAGGTATGCTTTAATGTGGTTCCATCTTTGAAAGAATGTGGTCCACTTTCACCTGAACAATTAATGTCCCAATGTGTTGCTCCACTTTCAGATCACAAGACCTCAAAATGTGTTTACGACAACAATGTTACAGGAGTCTGCCAATTAGCAGAGATTAACTAAACAAAGAGTTTGTTGGCAGAGCGAGGTGTGTTGGTATTAGGGGCAGCCGAGCAATTAGTACAGTTAGTTAAAAACATAAAAGGAAAATGTCTTAGTAAAACCAGCCTTATACGAACCCAACAATGTGTACTTGTACTACAAATTGATGCAAAACAATAAAATGGAGCCGTTTACCAATGCTTCAACTCTCCTAAACAGAACTTTTTGGAGATGCATTTGTGTGGTGGTAGTGTATGTATATTTTGTTTGGGGATCATGCCTCCTGCCATGGCCCTGCTGATGCCCCTGCCTCCTTCTGTTTCATGGATTGCGGAGGTCTGGATCGTGGTCCATGCCTACTACTCATTAATAATTTCTGTCATATTCATTGAATGTGTTGTAACTCTGTAACGCTGTTCGTCTGTACACATCTATTGCTTCTGTCCATCCGGGGAGAGGGATCCTCCTCTGTTGCTCTCCTGAAGGTTTCTTCCCTTTTTTCCACGTGAAAGTTTTTTTTTCTGTGTTTTTGGGGGAGATTTTCCTGATCCGATGTGAGGTCCTGGGACAGGGATGTCGTATGTGTACAGATACAATTTGTAATGTGTGATGTTGGACTATACAAAATAAACTGATTGAATTGACATGTACAATGCAAATGTAGCCTCGCACGCTCACGCAGCAGTGATGCCGTTGGTAAAGCAGATAACTATCGGCCCCGCGCGGTTGTTAAGATCAGGGGAACAGTTCGCCGAGCAGCAACGTTACGGTTGAAGTGTCTGTGGAGTCTATAAATAGTGCCGCTAGTCGGCCATCTGCCTCGTCTTCAACTGACAGGTGAAGCATTTGCGTGGCGGAAAGCACCAGCTGCTTGCGCCTAACAACCACACATAGGAACCTGCATGTAGACAATAGAGACTAAACACTGAGGAAAACGCAACGGGTGCGACCTCGAAATGTAGCACGTTAGAGGTGAAACTCACCAGAACACCACGTTGACCACCGTGTAGAGAAGCACACACTGTAGAGGTCTTTCCCACACCAGGACGGACTGTAGGTAGGTCAGGGCGGGCTCGTAGGGCCCCAGGCTGGACTGAAGAACCGCTTTGACAGCCCGCACCTGGCCGTCTCTCTCGCTGGAGAACGGTCGACTTCGCAGGCAGACACCGGGCCCTTGCGGGACAGAGCAGTCCTCCGCGGCTGCGTCTTGCATTGCACCAATGTGCGCCATCTTTGCGTCTACAGTCGATAGAGTCCGCCTGTCAAATAAAGCCAATAGCGGTTAGTGGGAGCAGGTAACTAACTCGCTAGCTAACTAGTTACATGAGGTGCACCACAGCGCCACTCTCAACAGCATCGGCTAACAGATTCTAGCTCGCTAGCTAGCTAGCTGTGACATCGTGTAACACGTAACACCTCATTATAATACAAGCAAAGCATGTTATCAAAGCCAGAGATTAAATGTTTTAAAGTAAAATGACACGTACTATTTGGGCATGTTTTAAGAAATGGAGCGGTCTCCTCGGAAGTTGACAATATGGCGTAACCTGTTTTTCTGAGTCCTCAGCAGCCCAATCAGAATCCCTCCACGCCCCGCGTCATGCTGCGTTCAGGTGAAATGGGAATCGTTTTTTTGTTTACTTTAAAGCAGGAGCCTACTTTGACAACCGTTTTCAACAAGTCATCATGGAGACCTCTTTTGGGTGAAATTAGTCATTTATCCTTTTTTTGTTTTGGTTACAAAATTATCTTCAATGTAAAAGTTAGTTATTCGTTATTTTAGATGGAAAAATGTGTTGCAGGCTTCTGTGTCTGCCTTAAGGTTTGGCACCATAAACTGATCTGTATACAGTGCAGCCTAGTGGTCACAATAAAATCATTACACCCTGGTGTAATGGTTTTATTTCTAATGATTTAACCGGAAATAATACTACGGTATTGCGTCTAACTTGATTGGAGGTTTTGAGTAATAGTTACGCTTTGTGACCACAAGGGGGCAGAATAACATAGATAGATAGATAGATAGATAGATAGATAGATAGATAGATAGATAGATAGATAGATAGATAGATAGATAGATAGATAGATAGATAGATAGATAGATAGATAGATAGATAGATAGATAGATAGATAGATAGATAGATAGATAGATAGATAGATAGATAGATAGATAGATAGATAGATAGATAATTCCCGGGGGATTTAAGAAAATTAAATAAAGAAAGTGGTGAAAGGTTTATTGATATTGCTCAACAACTAACTTCACTAACTCATTTCCTTATGTATCAAAAAATGTATCTTGTTTTAGAAACCACAACATTTGTCACAGTAATAAAACTACTTAGCTTCTTCCAAATCCATTTTAAATAGCAATATTCAAATTTCACGCACACGATATTCAATTAACTTACATTGTAAACTGTGACCACTGGTTTGTCACATGTCTTTAACTCTTTCTTTTCAAAAAGATGGACAGGATGTGTAGTTACACAGAATGTCCACTGGAGGACAATAAATAAACACTCCATCAACTCCGGGATCATCAAGGTAGAAACATTGATACTTCCGTCGAAGACTTTCAAAATAAAACGTTAAATTCTCCATAGGAAAGACATTTAAACAAGAGAATGGACACTTCCTCCATGGTTTTTATGTGAAGTTGGCTTGTAAAAAAAGATATGTCCACCTTGCCTGAATTTTCCTGCCTTTAATATGTGTTGTAATGTGGTGAAAAGTCTGCTTTTTGACTCTACACACTCCGATACGGGAGGCGGCGGTAGTCACTTTTAATATCGCTTAGCAACCCGCCAATAAACAGCAGAAGAAGTCTTCTCTGAGCGTCACATCAGCACCAAGCGGGAAGGAGCGGGCTGGTGGCGGAGCAGTTTGAGCACAAGTCGACTTTTTCTTTTCTTTCTTGTATTATTTAGCTAGCTAGCGAGCAGGCGGCCAGGCTAGCTAAATAAGGAGCAACGGGATTACTAAACATGCCGCGAGAAATCATCACGCTCCAGCTCGGACAGTGTGGAAATCAAAGTACGTGAACCTTAAAACGTCCCAAGTTAGCTAGCGAGGAGGATGATCCGTCACGTAACGTTAACTGCGGTAGCTAGCCGGGTTGCTCGTATCTAGTCTAGCTCAGATCAACATAGAGCTAACGTCAACAGCGACAGCGTGAGCGAGCACAATACACGTTAACTGACGTCACCTGTGCGGTGTCATTCAGGCAACAATGCAGGTTATGAGAAACCTAACGTTTTGCTAACTTGCTTCTTTCTCTCTATCTCTAGTTGGTTTTGAGTTTTGGAAGCAGCTGTGTGCGGAGCATGGCATCAGTCCGGAGGGGATTGTTGAGGAGTTTGCAACTGAGGGGAACGACAGGAAGGACGTGTTCTTCTATCAGGTAACCTCGTGCACGCGGGGACTTGCCTCTCTCCGTTACCGCGCACGTCGCGCGTTACAAAAGCAGCATCTTGTTCTGCTCACCAGAAAAGATAGTAGTAGAAGTTCAGTCTTTATGCAACACCATTTTGTGCCACTAGATGGAGTTGTTGCAGCGCAAACTGAAGTCACTCAGACTCTGCGAACACACACACACACACGCGCGTGCGCAGCACCTCAGAGACTGTGCAGTATCACCAGCTGACTCCTGGTTCTTCCTAACACTCCACAGGCTGACGATGAGCACTACATCCCACGTGCGGTTCTCCTGGATCTAGAGCCGAGGGTGATCCACTCCATCCTCAACTCTCCCTATGCAAACCTTTACAACCCAGAGAACATCTACCTCTCCGAGCACGGAGGAGGCGCCGGGAACAACTGGGCTAGTGGATATTCACAGGTGATCGCTGGGAATGACGTGTTTCTTTTTGTGACCCCCCTGAAAACCAAAAATGTAACACATCTAACATTCCGCTCTGTTTTTTTTTTTCCCCCTTTTCCCTCTAGGGTAAAAAAATCCAAGAAGACATCTTTGACATCATTGACCGGGAGGCAGATGGCAGCGACAGTCTGGAGGCGAGTCTGCCGTTCATCACATACCGACTGTCCCTGGGGCTGTGTGGAATTTTATAAACTGATTTTAAAAGTCATGTGATAGTGTTGCGTGTAGACAGAAATATTACATGGTATAGTCAACTTACACTCTTACCCCCAAAAGCCCCCAAACATTTCAGATAGAACCTGTGGAAACAGAATGAGTTTTGTCCGAATAATGGACACAAACATGGAACAGACCCACCACTCCTACATTGGAGAACGATACCCAGACTGAAAGCGTCTTAAATCGACCCGGAAACGACTCATTTGTGGTTGTTTCGCGTCTTTCAGTGACATTTTGCAGGTGTAGCTCTTCGGCTCCGAGGCTTCTGCCCCGGAAAGGCCCGGTCGGTAATTCCTCCATGGTAATGAGTAACATCAGGGAACACTTGGTTGTACTCAAACATGACTTGCGTCGTTATTGCGGTAAAATGGAAATGAATTGCTTAAACTCTGTTAAAATGGTGCGAGTGCCTGACATCTTAAAAGTAGCAGAGAACCCAGCCACGCAAGTCACTATTATTCTTAGCCGCTTTTTTCTTCTTTTTTTTTTCTTTTTTTGGTGAACTTAATTCAGCTGCCAGCCTCCCATTTTAAAAAGAAGGGGAAAAAAACACTAATTTCCTCTCACGGTCTGCAATTTCTGTAACTCATTCACTTCATGACCCCACATTATTATTTAGTGTGTGCACTCACGTGTGCATCGGATAAGAAGGTGGGCCGAGCTGCCGTGAGCGTGTGTATGTTGGCAGGGTGTGGCGGGTAGAATGTCTGGTGATAATAGCCGGGCGAGTGTGGAAGGCAGGTATTACAGGGCTGTGTTGGGGGGAGGTGAGGGAGCCTATTTGTGAGGTGGGGCTGCACTCCCATTTATATAACTGCCAAGGGCGAGAGGCATTTGCTCACCCACACACATTTGGCTTTCTGCATCCGTAGAGTTTACAGTGAGCTTCATACACACGTGGCACATGCTGCAGCGGTAACTGTAAACTGTTTGTCTTTGTAGGGATTCGTCCTGTGTCATTCCATCGCTGGGGGGACGGGCTCGGGGCTTGGATCCTATTTGCTGGAGAAACTCAACGACAGGTCAACAAATGCAACTTGTTGGAAAACCTTTTTTTTTTTTTTTTTTGGAGGCCAAAACATTTCTTTGTGTGTGTGTATAATATACATTCTGATCTGCAGGTACCCAAAGAAGCTGGTGCAGACTTACTCTGTTTTCCCAAATCAGGATGAGATGAGTGACGTGGTCGTTCAGCCGTACAACTCGCTGCTCACACTGAAGAGGCTCACCCAGAACGCCGACTGCGTGGTGAGCCGCGGCGCCCGTGAACGGATGCCGATTAATCCCATTGCTTAACTTTTGCTTCATAACCGCAACCACGGCTCTGAATAACCTCACAGCATGGCTTAAAACACACTTTTATACAAGCCCTGGTTAGCTCGTACTTGTGACACTTGCACAAACACAAGTAAAAATGAAACTGGTGGAGGGGGGGGGGGGATTTTAGGAAGGGGACAATAAGCTGCATGTAGGCAAGGTTCACAATTCAAGAGAAAAGGTAAGACACAAGTCTCTTTACGATATTACATCTGTGACCACGTTTATCCAAATGTATCAAAAAGTAAGTTAACAAATGTCGGCATCAAAACGATAAAATGTCCATCCAATAACTAAATATCTTCGGTACCACTCCCCTAATAAGGAACCCCTTCTCGCTTTAGGAGACACTCGCACTAATAAAGAAGCAAACTGCAGTGCCAGCAATCAAACTTAATACAACTCAGTCTTACATTGCTGATTGTATTAGTCTGAGACGCTCTAGCAGCCTTATGGTGTTTTCTCTCTCATGCCTACTTCCTCCAGGGTATTGCATACGGCCCTCATGTTGATTAAGTTAGCCAGAGAGCTAATCGAATTTGCCCAATAATTGGTCCCCCTTCCCCCTCTGAAACTGTACAATGTGTGTTTTACATTCAGCTCTGCTAACAAAAGCTCACTGTATTACTCTTTAAGTCTTTCCACTGATACATTCTTTATGCATTTTTATTTTTGTTAACATCAGTCAGTTATCTCTCATTGTGTCTAATAATTGCCCTCCCATCTGCGTGTGCTGCATATCAGGTGGTGTTGGACAACACGGCTCTGAATCGCATCGCCACCGACAGGCTGCATATCCAGAACCCCTCGTTCTCCCAGATCAATCAGCTGGTGAGTGACTCCACCTCCTCCAGTTGTTTTCACAGCTCGTCAGTCAGCAGGTTGGAGTTGTACTTCTTGATGGCTGACTGCCACACTGTATTCAAACAAAGGCGGGTTGTCCCAGACGCATGTCGCTCACTTCGAAATATACAAGATTCATAAACTAGTTTGGCGAGTCGGTTGCACGTCAGACTGGATTTCAGCTTACTTGGAAATGGGTTGCACAAAGCTGTGCTGAACTGGTGCGTCAGCTTGCTTGACAGCAGCCACACTTGGAGATGTCAAAATCAATGAATGTACTCCCCAACTTGAACTCCTAACCTCTGTGGAAGCTCTTACCAGAGTGTGGTACATTTAAACCTTTGTGTCTGAGCTGAACCTTCGTACACACAGGTTTCCACCATCATGTCTGCCAGCACAACCACTCTGCGCTACCCAGGCTACATGAACAACGACCTCATTGGCCTGATTGCATCCCTCATCCCCACACCCCGCCTCCACTTCCTGATGACCGGCTACACACCACTTACTACTGACCAGTCGGTGAGTGAAATGAGAGCGCCGGTGGAATGTAATGCAAAGCAGTCATGCAATTAGCAGTTAATATTTAAAATACTGAAAGTCCCTAAGATGTTGTAAATGTGTTTCAGGTTGCTAGCGTGAGGAAGACCACGGTGCTGGATGTGATGAGGAGGCTTCTGCAGCCCAAGAACGTGATGGTGTCCACGGGACGAGAGAAGCAGCCCAGCCACTGCTACATCGCCATCCTGAACATCATCCAGGGGGAGGTCGACCCCACGCAGGTACGAGGGCGTTTCAATCTACGCTTGTATGAATTTCAAACAGCTTAAATAACTCATTGCACTCTACTGTAGGTGCATAAAAGCCTCCAAAGGATCCGGGAGCGTAAGCTTGCCAGCTTCATTCCATGGGGTCCCGCCAGCATCCAGGTGGCTTTGTCTAGGAAGTCCCCGTACCTGCCTTCGGCCCACCGAGTCAGCGGCCTGATGATGGCCAACCACACAAGCATCTCCTCTGTAAGCGCTCATCATAAGAGTTGCACCACCTCCATCTGTTCTCCGCCAGTGTGTATTTATACAGTTGAGACCTGTGTTTGTTCTGAGCCAATACTTGAGGACATGCATTATCCTAAAACTGAAGTTGAGCCACAACAGCAGCCGTTGGAGGGGAATTCCACAAAAAGACATCAATTTTTGGATTGTCATCCTGTCAAATTCCTCTGTTTCTGCCTTTTTTAGTGGTTTAAAACTACATGAGCTGTGAAGGGCAGCTTTGTGATGTCATTAAATGACTTTTTACAGACAGACACAAGTATAATGCCCAAGTCATACATGTCATTTTCCTTTCTGGTAACATGGAAGTTAAAAACAAAACAAAAAGTCCAGAACAATAAACTGAAACTTATCACTTGCATTCCGTTTTTTTGACTGCTGCCTCTGTTGCCGCCCCACAGCTGTTTGAGCGGACGTGCCGGCAGTACGACAAACTGCGTAAGCGCGAAGCCTTCCTGGAGCAGTTCCGCAAAGAGGACATATTCAAGGACAACTTTGACGAGCTGGACAACTCTCGCGAAGTCGTCCAGCAGCTGATCGACGAGTACAGCGCGGCCACGCGGCCCGACTACATTTCCTGGGGCACGCAAGAACAGTGAACAGACATCTTGTGTCTCGACTACAATTGAGTCGGCATACAGGCGTAGCGGGTTTATTCTAACTCAACTTCTTCCACTTTTCCAAAATATTGTCTCCTACATATAGGTGTCCCCAAAAAGACAGGTAATTGGCTATAGCTGTTTCTCTGGGGAATAATGTGTATTCGCTTGTTATAGTATAGCGTTGCATTTGAAGAGACTGATGGATTAGTGTTAACATCCTCTATTATTCTATTAACCAAAAAGTCAAATGGACTGAACTGTATCACATTCTTAAAGCCAGTTCAAATGAAACAATCCTCACCAGTTCAGGGAAGTAAGAGTTCGTCTTTCATGCAAATCTGTGCAGAAAGCATCAATATATCGTGTACAAAACAATCTATAAACGTCTGTTAATAGTTTTTTATTTTTTCCTATATTCAGCTTTCCTGCCTTGTAGCTTATTGTTTTCCAGCCCGTTTGCCTTGTTTTGGTCTTGTTTTTGTGCTGAGTACAGTACGAAGTCTTTGTGCAGTAGAATTACAGTCAAACGTCCACAGCCTACGACATACTTGCCTTGAATAATGGGAGTAAGCTTGATGGACTGTTGCATGATGGTTAATGCGAGTGCCCCAGGCCTTTCTGTCTTGGCGATTCGTGCCGACTGTCTGCTGCGGACACGCATTGCTCATTTGTCACCGCTGTACATGACCAACAAGAATGTGTCAAGTAGAATTTGGGCGTGAGCCCAAAAAAATGATGTTGACATTTCAACGGCGTTTGTCAGGTACAATGGAGAAAAGTTAACAGTTTGCACAGCTGAACATGATGTACAAGGATGTACCACTTCATCTCTATGCCTGTAAATATACTTTAAAAAAAGGAGTAGCTGGTTCACTGGCATTGTCTGTATTAAATTAATGTACCGTTTCACATTGCGTTTAAAATGCTGAATAAACACTTCTTTTTAAAAAAAAAAAAAAAAAAAAAAATAGTTTTCCTTTCGTCAAACCTTTCTACAGAATGATGAAACGCCACTTTGCCTTCACCTCGGGCTGCAGTGTTCTGGTGGCTGTTCATCCAACTCAGTTAAGGCTCATTACCACAGGGGAACGTAAGAGCACTTAGCAACGTTTGCTCAACCGGCTATTGTTTTGAACCAGAAACGCTTCGGGGGAGGCGGCTCTCAGATCTGCTGCTGGCGCGCCAAACGGCAGCCTTTTCTAAAGCAACAGTGTTGCACTGCTTCACTAGTCGAGGCACAAAAAAGCACATTTTCTGAAAATGAAATGAGGACTGAGGCTAAACAATACTAAACACTAGATATGGTAAAATGGTGCTTTTTATTAATTACATACAGTATTTATAGTTTTTATTGCACTTTCAAGTTAGTTTAAAAACAAACAATAGTGCAATTAACTACACACACACACACACATTACATTAAAAAAAAAAGGTACCATGCAGCGTACAAACGAGCGTAATATAAAGCAACAACATCGGCAGTTTGATTTATTTGCTTTTCAAACCGGTAGCTCGGAGCTGCCTGCAGCTGCAGTAGAAAAAGCAAAGACCTGCTTGTGAGCAGGAGGCTGTGCAATGACTCGTCAAGGCCTTTCATGGTGAGGCTGGTTATCGCATGGGGTTGTGGCGCAGACAGTACTCTAAAATTATATTTACAAAGCCTATCTATGGTATCAAGTTCTTAAAAAGGTAATCCACTACATTAAAATAAGGCGTACAATACAACAGGATGTCTTCATATTTGTCTGACATTCGAGTTTAAAGAAAAATGAGTAAATGTGACAACAGTCAAATATAGATTTGGGGGGCGATTTTACTGCTTTGGGATCATTTCTTGTTATAAAAGCTTATTTAAAAATAAAAACACATCTTTGGTCCATGCTCAAACTGACAAAACTGGCAAAACTTTGGCTTCACAAGACAACTCAAACAGTGAACACAAAGATGGAGCTACACAGGATTTACACATCTGAACTGCTTTTAAGCAGCAGAACCAAAAGCATGTATGGCTCTTGGTTAACCTTATATCAAAACACATCTGGGTCTGCATTTAAGACATAAAGAACAGTAAAAAAAAAAAAAAAAAGAAGCAAAGTTTGCATAAATAAAACTACAAAAGCACCCATGGCCTGATTAAAAAAACTGTTTCTGTTTAAATAGCAGGGGACTGATGTGGAACTGCATGGCGCCACTTCTTAAATGATCCAGATCTACGACTAAGGGTTTTATGTGTACTCTATGTTTAGTTTCTTACATTATATATATTCTCTGAAAATAACAATAATAAACAGAGAAGCCCCTGTTATATTCAGCAGAGTAGAGCTGTATTAGGAGGACAGTAACTGACATAAGCAAAATTATCCAATCAGTCAAGTGTTAACAAAGTTTCGTGTCGAGGATTACGGCCAAGACAAGCAGCACAACAAAGGACACATGAGAGAATTTCACGGAAACAACGTAGGAGCGGCTCCACAATCCTTTGGTTTCTGTGAGGCAACATTAAATCGGATCCTGAATGTGTAATCCAGGAAACGGTCTTCTTGATCAAATAGACACACACACGCACTGATGATCCCATAGGTAAGAGTCGAGATGGCGATGGCAGCCAAAGTGACTTAGCCACAGAGTCCAACATCTGTTTCCAGTTCCAAGCTCACATGGCTGACTGCATCAACAGTTCCAGGTAATGCAAACCGGGCTGAGACCTTATGAAAACTGACCGTCTCTGATGAACATGTCAGCATAAGGGCACGTGAGAGAGAGAGAGAGAGAGAGAGTGAGAGTGAGCGAGCGAGTGAGGGTGTGTGTGTGTGTGTACGACAAAGAAAGAGAGCTAAAGACAGGGTTGGGTGTGTGTGTGTGTTAGTCACTGAATGTTCTCAACACTATTCCAGCAGTGCATGAGGGACAACCGCCTTCTAGCAAAGGCAATACAAATATGGCACACTTTGAGACAGAGAGAGAGAGAGTAGTGTTTTCACTCCAAGCCATACCTTCATGAGGGGAGTACCACAGCTTATTGTCACCTTAAGTCCTCACTCTTGTGATGCCATCTCTCCCTGATGCAGCAAGGCTCATGCCAACGTCTCACATTGTCGAGGGGGAGGTGTGTGTGTGTGTGTGTGTGTGTGTGTGGGAGGGGGAGGAGGGGGTTGCCGTGTAGGGTAACAGAGGTGGTAGCGTGACAGGATGGGGTGGAGGGTGTGTGACAGCTCATCAGCAACCGCATTGGTTTCTGTGGGTTTCTGACCTCACTTGCAAAACAGAACCCCCTCGCTTTCCCCCCCCGCCCGTCCACCCCCCCCCCCCCCCCCCCCTCAGCCCCTTCAGCTGGAAAGCTCAGCAAGGGTTTATTTTCACGGATGGGGAGCGAAAACAGCCCTCTCTTTGTTTTGGCTGCCGTGCCGTTCCCAGCGGAGGAGGCGTGGTGTCTTGAGGACTGGGGCTCGGCCTCATAGGGGCCACGTGGAGGAGGAGGGTGGGGGGTTGGGGGTGTCCGGGTATGGGTCTCTTTCAAACTGGGTGCGAGGGCAGCTCCAGGAGGGTGTGTTTGTGTGTCGAGTCGAGGTGATGGAATCCCACCTCTGTGCTTCCTGTTCTGGTGATGTCTGCATTTTCCCCTTTCCCTCGCTGGCGACGGATGGCACTGAAATACGCATTCATCAGCTGCATGATCTCAGTCAGCTGTGACAGAGAGAGAGAGAGAGAGAGAGGTCAGATTGGTGGCAGTCTCAGTGTCTGTCTGGCACTGTCACACAAGGGTGGAGACGGATGATGTCATCCAGCTGGATCCTCCAGAAGCCAAGGATGATGTTTAGCACACCCCTTGATCAGAAAAAAATATATTCGTATATGGATATTTCATCACTTTGACATATTTTATCCAGCAGTTGTTACAGAAGAAAAAAAAGACCCTGACCTTGGTGGACATCACCACCAAAGCACCAGATGCCACCGTGACCATTACCCTTGCTTTAGTCCGGCTAATGCTTGCCTAAACATGGTGTGTGAGAACGTAGAATGAAACAGTCTCCAAGTTTAAACCTGCACCTACTCTTCAACTTTAACTGTCACCCTTGAATGAGCAGCAAATCTCGCCCTCACCCTTAACTCCCGGCCCAACCATAATCACCCCCTGCCACTCCGTTCTCTCGCTCTTTTTTTTCCTGCCCAGTGGCTCAAAATGCCTGCACATTCATGTCGGGGCAATATGAGACCTTAAGTTCATAAAAGTAGGAGCCTTACTGGGCTCTGCTTCAATTCGCCCGTGCGTCCAATAAATAAATAAAAGCCACTTTTGTGCCCCATGAGAGATCACAGAGGGATTTTTTGTTCCGCGTGGGAAGATGCAAGCGAATCTGCCCCGTGAAAGGCAAGATTTGTTCTCTTCTGAAAAAAAAAGAAGAAAAGTCTGTTTGGAAGAACATCCATGTTTCTGAGAAATGTTGCCTAATATTTTAATCTAACCACTGCAATAAAACTCACCCCCCAGATGCCATTTAATGCCAGGAAGTTAGAATTTTGGTGGTTAGCATCAGTTGGAGAGCAGGGGCAGGTTGTGTGCTCTCTATTTAGACCAAATTAATGAGTGTTTTTAAAGTGGGTCAGAGAGCTGGGGGGGGGTATCATGAACAGACAGCGTGCTTCTTTCACTTACTCTGCAGAACATTTCATGGTGATAAGGCCACTTGACTCTGCACTGTACACAAACTGAATACAGTAGAGATAGATTGTGTCCCGGCTCCGTTCCATTAATGAGAGATTTTACTTCCCTTGACCGTGAGACTGTATATGATAACCTGGGGTGTGAGCCATTGTACCTTGGTGGTTTCAAACAGCAGATCCCGATCCCCAGCTGTGATCTTGAAGGTGTTGCTATCGGATACGCCGTAAGAACAGATCTGGCCATAAGGGAAGGACTCCAGGGCCTCTGCCTCTCCCTGCCGATACACAGACACGGATGTAGCAGCTACACCCAGCCACAACTTCTGGGAAAAACTCCCTGTCGAACTCTGGGTGGAGGAACAGGTGAGGAGATGTCAGAACAGCTCACAGTTATGCTTTGATTCGTCTCTAGTGACTCTTCAGGGAGTAAAACCTTTCAGTCCGACGATACAACTAAAGCGGACCTCACGATACTCACAATGTAAAAGTCCACTTCATAAAGAGTGCATCCAAAGCCCGACCACTGGCGTGCAATTGTGAGGTAGGCAGCCATACTGTCCCTGCGGCTGTAGCCGGCCACACCTTTCCAACGCTCCAAGATGGATCCCATGACAGCAGCTGCCTCCTCCTTCAGCCGGCTCCGCAGGCGCATGTCCTGCTCCACCTTCTGCTTGTGCGCTGCGATCGCCGTGTGGCTCCACAGCGTCCCTGCCAGGAGACCCGTGGGGAAGCGCTGTGCCGTGGGGCAGTCCTGAGCCGCCACCTGACAAGGCGGCAACGCATGGGGTGCAGAAAGGGACATGACCACTCGAGCTTCTAGCATGTGACCTGGGAACAGCTCGTCCAGAGGAGGGTAGGGGGCGTGTGTGCTGAAGTCACCCATCAGACACTGAAGCCTCAGGGAAGCTAAGGACTGCAGGTCCTCATCACAGGCTGGCAGCTGGCCACGCACCACCATCTCATGGCACTGTAGAGCAAAGGCCAAAGTGAGGACAAACAGGGCGAGACCCGACAAGCCGAGAAGAAGGCACAATTTGTCAGTTATAGCCTCAGTCCTGCCATCAACACTTTCTACCAAATCTTGTTTTTTTTTGTCCCGTAACTCTTTTATGGGAGTCCTCAGGAGAAATGTTGTAATGAAGCCAGTGCTGGCTGCCTTTTACCCCCTCTGCACGACAGCCAGTGTTCTTAGTCATGCTTTTTATGCACTGTGCTTTATTGCAATCACAGCCCATAAGACATTAATGATTGTCAAGTAAAAACATAATAATCCAATGAAATGTGAGGAATGAGTCACTGCAGAACAATAAATGATATCTCATTATCAGCACTGAAATGGCCTCTCATACCAAAGGCATTCTCCAAGGAGAACTCTGCCCTTTGACGACTTGTGTTCCTGCTACATTACCTGCTCAAAGAGGAAGAGATACTCAATGCTGTCCACTGAAATGCTGTCAGCATCCAACAGGCAGTAGAGCTTGAAACACAGTTTCCATTGGCATTTAGACTCTGACTCTTTGGTGGAGAGGCTGCACAGAAGAGACAGAAAGGGAACAAATATAAAAACGGCATACCACGATTTAAAAGCCTCGATTTTAATATGTTACAATATACTGCACCCCAGCACTGTGAGTATGCATACGTCCCCCAAAAAACAACAACAAAAACAAAGGTCCCTTTTATTCCATCCCTATCGTTTAATTTTAGACTTTGCCTTGTGCAACCAAATGACATCAGCTTCACCGTGGCGATCCAGCTACTGGCTGGCGTTGCTGACAGAAAGAGTGACAAGTCCAGTTTCCCAGTGAGGTGTCATGTTTGACCAACAAGACCAGACAAGGTCACCAGTTATCAAGGATACTGGATAACACTGAGCATGGGAGTTGGACCAGCAAAGATAAATATACAATCCAGCACTCTGTTGGCATTTATCTAACGGGTGACACATAGATAAGAGATTCCTGCCAGACGGAGACACTGTGTTTTGATAGCGTGTCTGTCTGCGAGGTTTTATTGTGTCTGACTTCCCCCGGGTGTGTGTGTCTGCTCGGTTTTACAGGCTGAAGACTGACAATCACTTTTCAAACCTGGTCAGGGTGTCTGCGATCAGAGCGCTGCCAGTGACCGGCTGCTCCCACAATGCACTCTGCTCGTACAAGGCAAACGTGTTTTTGCTCTCTTGCAGGCCGAGCTTCACCTGCATCATTCGAACCACCTGGTGAGGGGCAACAGGAAGTGCGTTGAAAAGACGGACGGACGGACACACAAATGGTTACATTTTAAGAAGCAGAAAATGCAATTTCTGGTTATAATCGCGGTTAAGTGATGTCACTAGAAGTCAGACCGCACTAGAAAGTTTTAAACGGGAACGTGTGGGAAGCTGAAAGATTGAGAAAGTTGTGCTGGAAAGTAGAAAGCAGGGAAATGTGCCCAAACCTCATTGGCCGTAGTGTGCGAGCTGATGTTGAGCTGGCAGGACAACGGGCCAGGATAGTGCACAGTGCACAGCATCTCCTGTCGGCTCATCAGCATCTGGATCTCTTCCCAGGATGGCACACACTCCCGACACTTGGTCTTCTCCAGAGCCTCGCTGATGAAAGACGCATAGTTATCCATTTCAGACTCAGGACTCTGGCTCTGGATCCTGCAAGAAAGTGTGGGAGTTAGACGGGTGGATACATGTTGTGTGTGAGCGCATTTAGATGTCCTAGATATTTGCCAGCAAAAGTTATATTTTATACTTAAAAGGGAGAACTTTTTAATGCTCGAAATGTTAACTGTGATTCAAAGTCAGTGAAGTGTTATGCTATGATTATGGACTCTGCGTCATCCTTTTGATTCAACCGACGTCTTTATTTTCTTTGAGCTGGCAATGCTCAAAAGTCAATGAGGCGAGCAATGACAAATGTTCTCACTTCAGCTCTTAGGGACATAAAAGGCTCAACATCCATCAATCCTTCAAAGAAAAGGAAAACGGCTAAGAAAACATGTTTGACTTTGGGTAGCGCACGAAACAGGAAAAGGTGTTTCCGCTCCTGTGAACCGGAGTGACCCGCCACTTCCTCCCGGTAGAGTGTCCAGCAATGGAAGGTGAGCGTGTGTGCGCTGTTGTTTAAAAAAAAAAGAGGGGACACGAAGGCAGCGGACACGACACACTCCGACTGGAGCCTTGCAGTGTCGCACACTTTGCACAGCGTGCAAACACTACTTGATGGAGTTATGAGCTCAGCCCTGTGTAAACAAAGTGGAAATAGGAAGGAAATAATCATATGACGATACGACGAACGTCGTATGATTGAAAAAAAAAACACAAAACGGAGGACAGAGAAAGGGGAGCAGGAGGGCCCAAAACATTCTGCCAGACATTTAGAGGCCCTCCAACATCTCGCTCTCTCATAACTATATGGCCACAGGGTGGGATTTACCCTGCTGCAACATAATTAGGAATGTTCCACTGGGTCTGCGTGATCCTTCCTATACTCTCCTGTCTTCACCCCTCTCTGCTCTTTCCTCCTTTCTTGCCCCCGCCTCTGCTTTCTTTCTTCTGGCCTGTTCTCTCTGACAGCAGACATTCCCTGGGGGGTTTTCTCAAGGGTCTAGGGCAGTGGAGGAGGGTTTCTGGGCTCACTTCCCAGCTCCAGTCTTAGTTCTGCCCAGCTGCAGCCTCAGCACAGATCCAAAGAGTGAGAGAGTGCGTGAGAACGATGGCAATATGCATCAAAAACACACAGGCAGCGAGTCCCACAGCGTCATTATGAATCGCCATCGCATGCAACTGTTATATTAGCTAGAGGGGGATACCCATTACAGACATATATATAGAAAATAGTAGTGGTGTGATGGTATGGCGTTAGACAGAAAGTTTGGAGCAGGAGATTAGCACTGTTAAGAATTTAGATTAGCATGCTTGACAGAGGGGCTAATTCAGACCTGTAAGTCCAGCCCTAAAACACTGGATCTGTCCAGGGAGCACGCTAACAATGTGAAGGCATATCACGCTACGATATCTAAACTGGTGGTCTGTGGTGCTGGCGCCTGCTTTTTGTCCACTGTCTAGACTCTGTGTTCTCCGTGCTACTACACACGACCGGTTCACCCAGCATTCAACATGTTCCTCCTCATAACCAACAACGGACTCCCGGGCGGATGCGCTGTTTCTATTACTTTAAACTGGATTCACTGTCGTGTTTTGTCACAATTCATGTATCCCATTTGGATAAATTTGAGGCAGAAAAAACAAGAAAATGTTATATTTTTAATTAAAAGTAGGAGATGATGTAAACCTAAAAATCCAACCTAAAACTCTTTAAAAAACTTAAGGCATAAGCTGTGGCCAGTTACTGATTGTAATACGTACAAGCATCAATGTCAACTGTAATACCTCCTCAACATTCGAGGATCCCTTTAGTATCTCACCTCTTGAGGTGGAATCGCAGGTACTTGAGCACAGTTGGCCCAGGCAGGAAGGTGCAGCTCATGCAGGTGAGAAGCTGCCAGTAGCGGAGGTGTGCGGCAGTGTACGGTGCCGGGGTGTAGCTGGTCTGCTTCACTAGCTGGCAGTAGACCTCGTCGCGGAGAGGCCGCAGGTCCAGGCAGGTCTGCAGCACGCCCTGGATGATGGGAACCGGCTCCCGTGCCGACTCTAGCTGCTGCAGGCAGTTGAAGAGCTTCACGGCCTCTTCACGCACCGAGCCATAGCCTTTCCCACTGTGGTCTGGAGAGAAGAGGAAGAGGAGCGGCTCAACATTGTCTTATTCTTTGATTAGATGTTTTACTCCTTCAGGCTATCTGTATGATACTAACATTTTGTTGTTTAAAGTCGCAGCAGACGTAATATAATATTGTATTACATAGTATTGTGTGTGTCTTTTTGATGTATCTTTTGGTTTTGTGGCGTGCCCCTGTTTGCACTTGTTTTACTAACACAGCCTAGCCAAGAAAGGTCCTGCATTGCATTGTGCTAAAATCAGTTATTACTCTTATTTCCAATTAGCAAGGAAGCCCTTGAACGGTAGTTCCAGAAAAGAGATGCTAACTGGACATCCATACAAGCTTGAGTGGTCCGTTTCAGCATAAAAAACTATTAATTTAGTCTTCAAGTAAAACTATGTTTACCATTACTTGCATTTTTACTTGCAACTTAGTGTTGTCACGCTACTGGAATTTCTAACATTGATACAATACCTTCAAAATGATTTATATTTGTTACTGTGTTCGATACCATTGGGAGAAATGTTTATTCCATTAAATTTGAGATTTTTACGAGAAGTTGAATAACAGTGTGTGTGTGTGTGTGTGTGTCAACTTCCTGTCGGACAGACGAGAGAAAGCGCAGCTGGAACCTTTGTATCGTTTTGCTGAAAATGAGTTTCGAAACCGTTGCAAATATTCAGTACTGATATGTATAAATACTTCAATATTTATGACAACACCAGTGCAACGTCAGACATGCTAGCCATGATAATATGTGATGGGTCTATGTTAACTACTTACATGTGTGCTCCAGGCTGCCGTAAGGGAAGGGCAGCAGTGGAGCGTACAGAGGGCCCTGGGTGTACTTCAAGATGGGGTTGTGCTGGTAGATATGCTCCACGACCTCGGGGTTGAACTTATTCTCCTAGGAGCACACAAGTGAAACACATTGTGACGATGACATCAATAGACACGGTAAAGAACACACTTTCATCTGCTCTCAATATGCTTGCAGCCAACCTGGAAACAAGTCAGCGAGCGGGTGATAGAGTATGTGTGTGTTGTCTGTCCGGGGTGACCGGGGTCGATTTGACCAGGATCACAATTCAGCTCTGGCAACTTTCAAAACAGCACAAGGGTCAAGTGATGACCTGGCAGACAACACTCGCACGACTGACACGTTATATTTGATCTGCTGGTGTTGATGAGTTTAGTGCGCGTGTGTGAGTGTGTGTGTGTGTCTTTCGTTGCCTATGTGGAGAGATGCCTTTCAGCGGTACAGATGGCTTCCATGCTACTGCCCTCTAGCACCTGTTGCTCATTAGTAGCGTCGCCACTGCTCTGGCTCTCTTCTGTCTCTGCGCACCCTCAAACCAGCCACCCTTTCTCTTTGGCTATAAGACAAGCCCGCTTCCCCCCCCCTCCTTACTGGGGTAAAGTTGACACATTCTTCTGAGGTGTTTGGTGCACAATAGTGACAGACTTGTCTGTTTGAAACGTGGGAATGAGATGCTGCCTTCTGGATCTTGTGCAGCATGATACATCAACAACATCCCAGATTAAATTAATACTCTGTACGTTCATGGTTAGGTCCACTCTCTCATATTCCCTTTGGTCTTCTCCTGTATTTTGTGAAATACGTTTATTCTCTGCCTTGACACTCTCAAGTCTGCATGGTAGATATAAAGCTACAGCCAGCAGCTGGCTGAGTTATCTTGACACTATAGCACAAAGACTGGAAATGGGGAAGCAGGTAGCCTGGAAGCCGATAGCTTCATATATAGCATGTAGACGTGTGAGTGATATCAGCCTTCTCATCTAACTCTCGGCATGAAAGTGAAAAAGCAAATTTCCCCAAATATATATTTTTTCTTAAAGGTTTATTCTCATTTATTAAATATGATGGATATTGACAACAGACAGTCTAGGTATAGGTTTATAATGTTTGTCCTTTGTTTTTTAAATGCGATGGGAGATTTATGTTAGAGCATCTAATCTAATCTGTCCTTCAGATCTTCTCCATTTTTCTCTTTCACACATGGTCTCTGGCCGAAGGTCCAAGGCGAACACTGCAATCCTTGCTCTCCCTTGTGTCTGTGGTTGGAGCATGAATCTATATTTTAAAAGATAAGAGAGCAGTTCTGTTCACACAGAGCCTCTCCTGTTCATCCTCTCTTTGATGTTTGCAGCAGCAGTTCTAATCTCACACTTAAGAGGGGAAATACTTCGCCTATCTGAGAAAGTGTGCCTTTGTGTAAAGGTGAGGGAGTAAGAACCGACTGAGAGACAGTGTGAGAGAGAAAGACCGATGAAGAGACTTCAGGTGGGAAAGGCAAAACAATGAATGAGGTGCACTTTAAAAGCAGGCCCACCAAGCTCCTCCAAATGACAAACTTGGCCCCTTCTGGCAAAGCAGACAGTGGCAGCCAGAGGCAGGCAGATTAACCACTTTCTTTGAGATTAGAGACTCTCGTTGGGAGATTACTGAGACAGGAGGCCGGGCAAAGGACTGCTTATGCTTCACACCAAGTCCTCCTCCACCTCCTCTGCCAAAACTGCCCCTCTCTACTCCTCAGGGGCTGCAAGTCGAGTCATCTGTCTGCTCAATGAGATTCCAGCATGTTCTCCAGCAAGCACTGGTCTAAAAATATGTCTGTCCCTTATAAATACACTTCACTCTGCTTCCATGTGAGAATGTAAAGCAAAAAGCATCCTTTCAAATCCCACAAATCAAAATTTTCGGAGCACCCAATAACTGGATCTAACTTTATCTTGAAATGACCTCTCTGCTTCAGGTCTGTCATTATGTCGTGTTGTGGTTGAAATAAGATGAGATCATTCAAAAAGAGAAAGGCAAGCAGGGGAAACTTTGGACTCCAGGGCTAATGAGGCCGTGTGGTTTCCATGGTAACAGAACAGAAGGGGGAGCAAATTTTGTGTGTGTGTGTGTGTGTGTATGTTGCGTGGCCCACCTCGATGTCTCGAATCAGGAGCTGTGTTGGTGTTTCCACTGGTGCTTTGGTATCAATGATTTTCTGGATGGCACATGCCCAGTGCACTGCCTCGTTGAAGTGCTTGGTGTACAGTCTGTAGCAGTGCTTCCGCCCATAAACTGTGATGCTCCAGTGGCCTGCAAGAAACGCACACACACACACACACACACACACAAAAACAGAGCATTTGATATGATTGCCACTTGAACTTCAACCCACACTTCATCTGAAAAGTGTATGTAAATAGAGAAGAGAACAGTTAAGTGGTCTCTGCATGGGACACCCCGTATATCTGTTGTGAATCCCTCTTCCTAACTTCCTCTTTCGGTTTCATTGAGACTCAGCCTGTGAGAAACCTCAGACCATGCCATAACCAAACAATATCAGATATTCCATCGAAACCCCAAAAAGTGAAAAAGGCGCACTTCCTCCTTGTGCAGAGGAAGTATTAGATGTACCCCTGGCAGCCTGGCCAGGTCTGCAGGCCCACGGCTGTTATCAGCCTTTCCTGCTACGTGACTTGGCACCGTGTACGTCTTTGTTTAGGTTCTTGGTGAAGTACAAACCCAAAATTAGGTTTTACAACTCAGATTATGACATGGTGATGTTGACACTGCCAACTTTGAACCTGTTTGGTGTCCTGACATTAAACCTTCTGTAAAGTTTCAATGATGCTCCAGATGGAACCCTTAAGAGGAACTAATATTTTATGGTAAGAACCTAAAAGTACACGGAGGAAGTAAATGCTTCATGCAACTTTCTCAGTGATTTAGAAAGAACATAACATTATTACATAATGAAAAACCCAATAGTGCTTGTGACAAAGACACTATTCAAAGTGCACTTTATCCAGAAAAGTTCCCTGGCATATTTCAGTTAGTAAAAACTATGTTTGGGTTTAGGTTTATACAATGGTTTGGACATTTGAAGCGGTTTTGTGAAATCAGCCGGACATAATCCCCTCCATTGATGGGCAGACAGACAAACGTAGACAAAGGACATCGTGTTTGAGTCATCCCTGTCTCTTCCCGGACAGAATATACTTTTCCTCTATATTCTCTATATGTCTTTTGTTTCTTTCATCCCAGAAAGGGAAGGGGGAAGCCCCCGTTGATTACTAAGATGTGAGGTTTCTAGACCGACCTTGAGCCGCATCTTGGACCAGACACAGCGGGGGCTTCCCAAACTTAATCAGAATAACAGCACTCATGGTTAAGGGAAAAGGAACCACATGAAGGTACTTATATATAATAAAACAACAATTTTGATAAATGTCTATGATCACTACAACGCATAGGGAATTACCACAGGTCCCGCGGGCAAGTATACATGAGCGTGAATCAGCAATCTTCACCTGTTTCCTTGTACGTCTGCTTGTCTGGCCAGATGACAGAACAGAGGCTGGTGAGGACCAGCGTGCCCAGTCTTCGGGCTCCTTTCTCTGGCCCACTGTAGTAGTCAAGGGAGTCCTGGCTCAGTGCGAACCAATACCGCCGCTGCTTGATCCAGTTTCCTCGCACCTCCCGCAACAGCCACCCTGTAAATAAGAAGTCAACTTCAAAAATGAGATAACACGGTGGCTCTTCCATGATTATTTCATTCATCAATTCGGCGAATAACAGAAAATTAAATCAGGACGTTTTTTTTTTTTAGAATTAGGTTCATGGTTTATGTCAATTTAAAAAAATAAAATGTCAAACATGTGATGGTTTCAAATTCTGGTTATAGATTATAGTGATCCAAATGTATTTATGTCCTGGACTGTTAAATACAAGACATTTTAACCGTGGCTCTAGACATCGGGATGGGTGTTTTTCACCGTTTTATGATTTTTTTTTTTAGAGACAACAACTAATCGAGAAAGTATCTGGCGGATTAATCAACTGACTGGCAGCATGTACATCACTGGGTCTAGGAATAGATTGAAATTAATCAATGCTCATGCAGAAACCCTAGTTGTGGTAATAATGACAAATACCTTTTACTGAACGTTACTGTGAGAAATATACTTTATACCCCTAGTTTATTTAACAAAATAAAGCCAAAGTTATAGCACTTTTTTGCATTTATTTCCACCTGCTTTGAGTCTTGGGGCAATTTTGCCAGCACCGAGTAAGTTTGAAAGAAAACTTAAAAGGGTGCTAAATTCCAAATACAGAGCATATGTATGATTGTAGGGTTACCGCCACACGGCTCTCAACATAACGAACAGCAACAATGCTGACTGAGCTACCAGGGTTAACCTGAAGGGTAACCGGATAGTCGGCATTACACAACAAGTCTGTGGGTCGGGACGGCGTTATCAGCTGTAGCCGCAAAATGAGCACCTTTAACTCATACTTCTGGCACGCCCTCTACGATGCCTTCAGACAAGGACTTATGTACACATTAACTACACACCAGGACAAGCATTTCCCTTGAAAGGTCTGGGTGGTAGGTGGGCTGGTCTTTGAGCTACTAAACCAGTGCTGCCACACCATGTCTTCACTAAGAATAATCCCAACGGCATGTAATTGTCCATAAAGTTTGCAGCAGTCCGTATGAGAGTGCCTTGTTGGGGTAAATACTGGGGGATAAAAATACAGCCAGCTAATGGCATAGGCATTAAAGCCTGCATGCAGCCAACATAATTACCACTTTAGAGGTTGAGAGAGTGAAAAAAGGAGAAAGAGAGCGAGCGAGAGAGAGAGAGAGAGAGAGAGATAAAGAGAAAGATGTACTGGAACAGGGTGACAGAGAGAGACAGAGAGTAAAGCAGACATGCCTAGTTCATAATAAATATTTAATCAGAACAGTTTGAAAGAGCTCTGTCTGGATGGCGTCCGGAGAGAAACAAGACAAAAGGAAATGGAAGAGTCCTGGTAGGGGTCATAGTTCATCCAGAGGGCTATGGGAGAGACTGGCAGAGGGCACTAGCAGGCCACCTGGATCAACTCTAGGCAGGGTGGGACTATCTGCAGGGCATTGCAATACACTGGTAGTGAGCTGCATGTGTGTTCATATTTGAGAGTGGTTTTAAAGAAACAATTAGGCAATGTGTCTTCAAAGGAAATTGTGTGAAAATGACAATGACGCCACGCCAGCATCGCAGCTTCCTCTGCGGTTAGCAAGCTGTGCGCCACCTGTCAGACAGCGCTCATTTCGTCTGCTTCTTTCTTCCCTCTGCGCTCACTTACTTCTTATGTACTTTCATCTCCCCCTTTTCTCTTCTCTCCCTGTTTTTGTCCTTGCCTCAAATAGTTTTTTTTCCAAGGAAGTGCAAATCCTCCGCTGCCTCACTGCTGTACTCCAAAATAAAAAATATAGAGAGGGGGGGGGGGGGCTCAGCCTCTCAGACTATGTTTCCTGTTTAAGAAGGCTTCTATATGATACAAGTGGAAAGTTTGAACCCACCCAATAATAGCCTAAAGCAAAACCCCTGGAGGTATTTAACACCACATCAGAGGGGCAAAGCATCAAAACCCACCGTGAAACGGATAAATAAAAACCATGAGGTAAGTTGGGCTGAGCTTGCTGACAGATTGGGGAAGGCAGACAAGCTGACTGGGTGAGAGACATGGAGAGAAGGGCATGCCTGCTACCGTGACGCCTCGGTCACAGACATGGGACGTCCAACAGATGCTGCTCTTTTTGGGAACTTTAAAGGATAAGGAAAGGCAAAAAAGGAAAGAGACGGAAAGAGAGAGAGGAGCACAGTCCCCTGTACACCTCTCCCATGGTCTCCCATCTGGATTCCATCTCTGTGGCCTGCTAATGTCTCCCTTGGGGGCCACGGCTCACATTTAATTTGTTTCATTTGTGACCCCTGACCCCAAATGCCCTGCCCCCTCAAACACAGATAGTGCAAACAATCTCTCTCTGTGCATTTCCATCTCTTTACAGCAAACCCCCTGTCACTCTCTGAGTACTGAATGTTTGTTCCATTCATTTTTATATGACATTTTAATGAAATATAAGCATTGCAAATAAAAAGTCACGTCACATCAAAGTTAAATTCTAAAATGTGATCATGCACAAAGTTGCAGACATATGCATGCTGGCGTTTAACTGCTAACTTATTTAGGAATCAACTTAAAGCACTATTTCACTTCAGGCAAACCTTTTCCTCTTTAAACACTAAACTTGTAGATCAGCCCCTGAACCAAAATCCATAACATTAGCTTGTTTTAAGTTTTGTAAATACTTTTTTACTAAAAACTTTTTTTTTTACAATTATTGTGGCGTCAACCAAAGACGACATGGTCTGCTAATGTTCTTTATAAAATTATAATTTGGAATTTAACATTTTCCTTTTACGTGTTATGAATTATAAATTGGACCTGAACTTACATTTTTTTGTAAAAGAAACTCTTGACTAAACTTCACTTCCCCTTTTGGATCAAACAGAGCATGATAATCTCTGCATCATGTAACAGCTCATTTTAACTGTCATTAAGGGTATGGCAATAAACCTCTGTCTTCTTAACATCTTTTTCTTTAAGCAGTGCATGGCTTTACAATTCATCCCCTCATCATTAGTCTATAGTTTTAGATACTGCCCATCAACCGCTATGGTAGCCTCAGAATGTCCTTAAATGGAGGAACTGTTGAAAACATATCCAGAGAAAAAAGAGGGATTTCCAAACACCCTGAGATGTTGCGGTGGCTGTGATAGATAGTGTGGTCAGTTGAAGGATGAATCCCAAGTGACTGTAATCAATGGCCCAAGGAACGTATCTGTCCACTGTTTTGGAGGGAAACGCTTCTCTTCAAACAGTGAGAGAGGGACGGAGAGGGGACATCATTAAGGGAGGGGCACTGGCCAGGGGCGCTTAGTAACTGCTGTCAGAATTAGGCAATCTGACTAACACCATTCCAAACATCCAAGTGCTGGCATTTTACTGCTGCCTTTCAGAAGCAGGCCAAGAAAAAAAAAAATCACACAGAAATATCCTATGAGCTCATTCCTCAAAAGCACCAGACACTCAAGATGGCGCTCCTGATGCCAGTAGCAATCCTTTCATGAAGACTCAGTGGGACAAGGAGAGAGCTGGAGCAGCTGTGCCACATGTGGTCAGATAGGAGCCGACTTCAAGGCCACAGTCCAGCACGTAGGAAATAACAGTACTTATTCAAAGATTATTAGGGTAATGAAATATATACTTTAATTAATGTATACAACCAGGCACTGCAAGGACCTCATTTATTAACTCAGGGACAAAGTAGAAGTGTTAAATGTTTAGTCTGTAAAGTGTAAAAAGAACAATGGAATGATGTAATTAAATGTAAAAAATGCTATGTATATATAAGTATATATATATATATATATATATATATATATATATATATATACTTATATATAAATAAAACAAATCTTCCATTGAAGAAGCTGGAACCGCTGAATGTTTAGCATTTTTGCTAAAATAATGAATTGCTCAGAAAAAATCGATTGAGTGATTAATCCACATTGTTTTCAGCTGCATGACAATGCTGACCATAACTGAACATGGCAGGTAGATGCATTCAGGCGATGGAAGACCGGCGTAATGGTGGTGTCATGTGACTCACCTTTGACTAGCAGTTCAGGCTCTTCCTCCAGGCCCATCTTATTCTTCTCGATGATCAGACTCTTCATCTCTTCAGACACGTCTGAGACCGTGTGCCTGTGAAGAGGAGCAATAAGAGAATTTAAATAACTCCGCTTCCCTCTCAACTCAAGTCTTCCCCTGACTACTCCCTCCCATTGGATGGCTAATTGGCCCGGAGACACACAGTTGGCTGTGACCCCCCCCCCCCCCTCCCCCCCATGTGATACTGTGCCAACTACAAGCCCCTCTGATACTCTTAGGTGTGTGGGGGGGAGTGCCATGAATATCTGTCCTCGAGCGTTCTCCCAGTTTCTCTCTCTTGCATGCAGCCCGCAAGCACACAAACACACACTGACACATACCACGCCACTGTGGACAGCTCGTCTCTCTTTTAGCACTTTGGCCGCCACGCAGAGCGAGTGACTGAAAATAAACGTGACAGAGCGACGCCGGCCTGACTCCCAGCCAGCCAGCTCTCACCGGTCAGAGGAAGGCAGAAGGTTCAAGAGGTCACAGCCTTGGATAGTTAAAACCAGAAACATCTAAAAACATCTGTAAATCTGTTGAACCGCTGTCCTTTCTTTCTCCGTTTAGTGCCTCACGAACACATCTGCAGCTACCTCCATAAACATGATGCTTTAACATCTGGTCCGGCAAGGTTTTGTACTAATTCAGACTTTGTTATCTCAGGCCAAGGACCATGTAAAGTCTATTAGAGTGTTTGTAGGTTGTATCTCTATTCATTTATTTATCCAATTGCTCGTTTATTTTCTCCATTTCCTGTGTCTAATTAGCATGTGAGGTACATGTGACAAACCCCTCCTTCCTTCCTTCCTGTCCTCCTCCTGCTGGGATCATTGCTTAGGAAATGAATCAAGCCCTCCCTCCACGGGATATGTGGCCTCCTGTTACAAAATGCCAGCTGATTTACGTCCTTATTGATCTGATAATTCCAGAAGGTTCCTCCTCACGGAAGCCAGCGATAATCAATGAGTCCAAATATAGCCTTATCTATTTTGGCTCACCTTACATGACTGCAGAGGCCATTTCCTTTCACTTTGTGTGCGCTGACCTGATCCTGTCTCTACTATGGTTTATCATGTTGACCTCTTTGACATTACACAGTGCCTATTATGCTTGAATGCATACAATGTATTAAATGTATTTGCTGGTGAAGATTCTAACCGATTGGCATCAGCTTCTAATTTAGGCTAATGTTCAGACACGGTAAAACTCTATATAGCGGGCCAGTTTTTCTGTACTTGAATGTGAACTGGTTCACGGCGTCACATTATACTCAGTCAGGCTGTTTAACTAAGCCAGCTCGCCTGCAGCAGCAGCAGCCTATGTGGACCTCTGACAGTCCCTACATCAACAAAATCCACTAATAAGCATTCAAATAAACACAGACATGTGACGACGTCTCTTATTTGAGGTTATTAAAAAACCCTGCTACATAACGGAGACAAACACGCAGAGAAAATCTAAATTCAGCCCATAGGAGAGAGGAATTAGATCTGAAGAAAAACTATGCCTCGACTGGAGAATGTAGCCTGCTGCGCAGGTGTTTATGTTCCTTGGATTATTGCTATTGTCTGGGATGGACTTGCATCCAAAATGTCAAGAGCAATACAAAAATAAATAAAAGCCTTTTAGCAATTAAGCATACACTAATATCACAACTTGGCTTTCTTAATTTCGAAACTTGTAAACCAGCAGACTTACAGCAAATAACTTTTTTAAATGTACAGTTTATTAAAGAGGTCATGTGGTACACAGAGCTATACATCCTGGGGGAATATTAGTTCAAAATGAAATGTGACTCTCATGTGTGCAGATTTCTATGAGTTATAGGCATTTTGCCATTCCGCTGAACAGGACCTGAACAGGCCTGCCCCCATCTTCAACCTAAAATACTTCTACACTACTTCACTGCTTCTTTTAAGCCACATGGAGTAGGAGGGCTTAAAATACTGATTTTGACCTTTAGCAGCACAAACTAGCCTGACCTTCATTATAATTCTGTTTTAGCAGAACCAGTTTGATCATTGTGCTGAAAACCAGCCTAATGTTGATGTGGGGGCTTTAGATCTCCACAGCTGTTCAGCAGCCCTCCACCAGCCCCCCCATGCTACCGCCCCCACATTCCCAGAAGCCCCAGCAAAGGCCGTGACGGTGGGGCCTTTAGTGGGCAACTTCCTGTGGAGTGCAGGAAACAATTTGACATGGGGATTAAACAGCACAGAGAATATAGCTCTCTCAGAGAAAGACAGAGACAGAGAGAGGGAGAAGCCATAAAAAGAAGAGTCAGAAAAGAAGAAAAGGAATATTTCCCAAAAGTACAACCACACAAAACTGACTGTATAATACATCTGAAGCATACATTTACAGCCTGTGCAAACAGTGTAAACATCCTTGAGCTGCTGCACAGAAGTGAGAGGCTGAAGAGTGTAAAGCAAATTGTGTGATATGTGGCTGAAAAGTCATCATCTATCATCACTACTAGTTTATTAGTGCCTTACTTTCTCAATTTCACACATACATACATCTCTTTTATATCTAACTATTTAAAGAGGACACATTGAGGTCCACTGTTATATTATTATAACATATTCAGGTATTGCTGGACTCTCTCGTTGTACTCAATTTAGAACAAATAAGTTCCTTTTTTTCCTCTTTTGCAAACCCTAATTACTTATTGTCATGCATGCTGCATGGTGGGAGTAGGTACACATTGTCATACCATCCCAATAAAAATTGTAATTAATATTGATCTGCCAAAAAGACTGACTTGCATTACTCGGGCGATT
This sequence comes from Cyclopterus lumpus, assembly GCF_009769545.1. Lineage (NCBI taxonomy): Eukaryota > Metazoa > Chordata > Actinopteri > Perciformes > Cyclopteridae > Cyclopterus > Cyclopterus lumpus. Next base: position 15,407,126 of record NC_046973.1, read on the forward strand.
AACTGAGAATTACATGAAGTCACCAAATCCCATGTGTACTTGAAAGAGTGATTAGCTGTACGTTGTCCCGCCCTAACAGGTGTGACAAAATCAACAGTAGAATAGAGGAGATGTCAGTCAGGTACAGTCTGTACACGCCCACACAGTCCAAAGCTGTGACCCTGCCATGTCTTCAACCGGGAATACGTGTAATAACTGCAGTTGTTGTTGAGAGCAGAATTTTAAAATATCAAAAATCTCAGGAATCAGTAGCTACGCTTGTTTATGCTATGTTCATTAAACTATAATTGCAAAACTGTTCACGAGTAAGTAATTCCAAATCTGAGATATTGGGAATATCTGACATCAACAATATTGCCCCCAGAACTGAAAACAATCCTGAGGCAAAATGGCTGCTACGCCTTTATAGCAGGCAGTTACAATAACACCAATACAACTGACCTAGGGCTGCAACTCTCTTGCAACTCTTTCAAATGTCAGAAAATAGTGAAAAATGGCAGCATGGATTTTGTTTTGTAGTCCAATGCCCAAAGATATTCCATTTAAAGCACAGAAACCTTCCATTTAAGAAGGTGGAACCAGCAAATGTTTGTCATTTTTGCTTTAAAAGAAATTCTAAATCGGTTTATCAAAATAGTTGCAGATTTATTTTCTATTGTTGCACATCTCAAGCTAATTTAAAAGGATTAATAAAAACTGTATTTGTATCTGGTTTGACTTGTTTAGGAATTTGCAACAGCAAAAAAAAGCAGATAATTCTCACAATGGGGTAACCATATGTAAATACACAAGTCTGAACAACGGGACGTTTTCATGTTCTTCCCATCTTTATGATTTTGCGTGAATGCAGCATTATTTAAGCTGGAGATTGACTAAAATTAAACAGCATATGAACTGTTCGTCCTGTACATATTGTAATAGGGTCACCACAGCCGATGAGCATATTGTCTGCAGCCCGTTATGGTGACAATGATGGTGACACACTTAAATCCACCAAATGTGAGGAGCACAATGAGTTGATTAGTTTGCGAGTGCCTGTCTGGTGGTGGCTGCTGGAGCGATGAGTAATTGATTTCAGTCCGGGGTCTAATCAAAATGCCGAGACGCTAATTAAAGTCATACAAGTTGTGTCCTTGCTCTGGGGCTCGGATGACCGCAGTGGAGACATGCTCCGGCACACAAAGCGGGTCCTTGTAACCACAAGAACATGCACAGTTGCAAAAGTGACCCTTGATGCGTCACTGAACTACTTTGAGATTTATGTGATGGATGAAATGTCTGGCCCAAAAGGCATTCAAACAAATGACCTCAAACCTCACCAGGAATTGATGAGCCTGGACAGCAAACCCTGTTGGTGTCCAGGCTCATACGTGTACACAAAGGACAGTCATATCTCAAGTTATACACTTTATTAGACATACGGGGGGAAAAAAGCACACAGGATGAATAACACTATCTGAGACGACCTTCATTAAAATACATTGGGTCATACTGTAGCACTAAATAACCAGCTCCTCGTTGCAGAATTCCATTTCTCTAAAAGTCTTGATCCCCTCCCCCACATTCAATGGGCCTCTGGCTGAAGCTGGGCTGGTGGGAAAATGAGAATGTGGTGATTAAGACTGGGCCTATATGACCTTCCAGCTAAAAATATGCTGTTTATTCAAGACCACTGCCAAGAAACTCTGGACTAGGCAGAGCGGCGAGGGGAAAAAAGTAATGTTTTGAAAAAGGAGGGGGTGTCTGTGACAGGAAGTTTGTGACTGAAGGAGCCTTGATCAGCAAGACATGTTATGATGGAGAGTAAGTGACTTCTTTGGTTGAAGTCACTCTGATGGTATGACTTAGTGAATTCAAACTGTTGCTAATGTTGTTAACACGGCCAGTTTGCGATGGTTGGACAGCTGACAGACAGACAGACAGGCAGGCAATTACTAGGGGCCCCACTTCTAAGCTTTCTCACGCACACATCCACATGGTTCATGCATGCTCACACTCTCTCTCTCTCGCACACACACAGAAATTCACACACATGAAATTTATTCTGAAACATTGGTCTCTTTCAGCCACACCAAAAAAAAAAAAAGAAGACCGTATCAAGCTGTCAAAGCAGAAGGGGGAGGGGGGGGGGGGCTAGTGTGAAAAATGACGGTGAGAAAGGGAGATGGAGAAGTTCTCAAGTGTCTTAATTTCCTTTTGGTACAGTTCTTACTCTTTCCCTCGGCTATGAGAAGGAATTTAAGAGTCAGGAAAGCAGGGATTAAATAATTGTGATGATGTAAGACAGAATTGAGTGTGAGCACAGCAGGAGGGAGCGAGCTGCTCGGCACTTTGTGCTGACTGAGAGACAGACAGAGATACAGCTGAAGAGATACATCCATCACCCACACCCTCAGTAAGCTACCTGCGAGAGGTCAGAGCAAACACACAACATATCTATTACAGGACTCCTGACATAGGCCAAACTAATATCATCATTTGAAAACTGGGTTTCCCGGCTCCCCAGAATGGTCTCTGCATTAAGGGATGGTCATCTTTTTCAAAAAGAAATTCTTATATTTGTAAAATATATACATTTTCTTTTACATTTGAATCAATAATTCAAATGCACTGCAAAAAAAAGGAGGAGAAAATGATCCGGTATCTCTGTAGTGTAAAAATCCCATCCAATCATTTAATTTGGCTCATTTCAAACTTCACGTTGCAGTTCCTGGATTCACCAAAGATAGAAGGCCTACCTGCAGAACCAAGTTACTTATTAAAGCCATGTCCAATCTCTTGAAGCTAATGCAGTCCAATGTCAGTTATCACAATGATAAGAGTATATCTTGTAAAATAAAAATCTCTCAATAAATGTGTAACTTTCCACCTTGTTACTGAAAATGTACACTAGATGCTCTGTGTCACATACAGTAGATAGTCAATAGAGTTGACTGTGCATGTGCGCTGTAGCTGTGTTTGTGTACTATAAATCCTGCTCAAAGCCTCAAAAAGGCATAACACAGACAAAATATGGTAGGTTCAAAATTTAACGTGACACAATGTGAGCATACTGTCTACTAAATACATTGGTGATACTCCCTAGGTATTCTGGGTAGGCCCTGAAATGGCTCACACTCACATCTGTCTGTACCCACCACTCACTATTAACAGAGGCCGGCCTAGCACCCTCCCTAACCACATTATGCTGGCAGCACGATGAATGATCCAAGCATTACCATAATAATCTCAGTCTAGTCGGACAAACATAAACCCCTCCGATTCATCACCATGACATCTGGGCCATTATTCAAAACTAATAGTTGAGATTAATGTCACCTTCTGGACAGTGCAATTCAATAGCTTAATAAAATAAAGTAAACCTGAGCTGCCCTGTCTGTGACATGTGACTGAAGATGAAAGGATATGGAACCATTTGCTACGTCACAATGCCCGACCTATCAGAGCCTGGCTTTCCCTCCATACAGTTGAACTTCTGGGCGTGTCCTGTCATTGGCCAGGTCATGACCATGCATTACACTCTTTAATCTCGGCACTCAGTGTGATAATTACAGCCAGGCTTTTTAACACACTCCCTTCAAAACCAGTAGTTAATTAGGCCATGTGGCCCGGGGCCACCTCCACTATAATGTAGAAGCGGCACACATCCGAGCCACACCTCTTCTAGGAGTGGTGCTAAGGTAGGACTGAGTCACCCTGTGCAGTAAGCCTGCTTCCCTTCTTCCTTCTTCTCTTCCCCTCAAGATTGAGAGACAGCTAGTCCTGTAGGACTGCAACAAAATGTCACATCTTCAGCTCCCTTTCCCACGTCCTGATGCAGCTCTTCTCCTGCTGAGTATTGTTGCAGACCCGTGTCTATAAATATGTGGGGTGTGATAGTCCCACAAGTTGAGCTTTGTGACTCATTGCCTGTGAATCGGCAGACGTACAGGAGAGATTGCAGATGAGGGAAGTGGGGAAGGGGGGGATGATCAGGGCATGATGCCAGCAACAGAGTGGAGCAGAGCCTGGCTACATCACTGTCTGAGATCACAGCCCTGCACTAATAGTCTGGATGCAGCCTACCATGAATCACTCCTTTTCATTGGCACTAGCAATCACTTGTCAGCCACATGACTATTTGAATTTCATTATTCACGAGACGCATAGTGGTTCCTTGTAACGAGCAGTTGGAGTATTTTTTTTTTGCTTGGTTTGGTTTTTGCAAAAGGATGGCTTATAAAACTACTAAGTGTACGCATAAGCACCTTTTCAGTTGTTTCTTTCTTTTTTTGTATATTAGATTGTGGCTTTATTTATTGTATGTAATGATTGACTGAATAAAACACGTATACTCAGTATACAGTATTGTAACTAACCAGGCATTTGGATATGTCGGTCTGGAAGCTGGAACGAGTTAACCTATAATTGGTCACAATATTCTAGTTTGAAGATTGACATATGACTGGCCACCGTGGCCCCAAACAGCTGAGCCAACCTTTGAATGGCAAATCAAAACAGTCAAGAGGTTAATGAGCGAAAACTGACAGCAGCATTAATCCATAAGCAATCAAAGTACCACTGCAGCATGGACATGTCATCTGAGCGAGCTCAAATTACTGTCAATATTCATGTGAGTCTGTAAAGCTTGTATGTGCACAGATGTGAGCATCGGGGTGGACTTGTGGTGAGGCACATGTGGCACGACTAGACACATGAGGAGAGCCCCGTGAGAGAAAACATACACTGCGGATGAAGAGAACATCAAGTGATTGGCCTTACACATGTGCCTGTCGGGTGATACAGAACTCAGAGGAAGTATATGAGCAAAATAAGGAACTATTACTTCCTAAAATTCAGGTTCAAAAAGTTCTGTTTCTATTTCTCCTTACCCATTTGTTCCGTTTGCTGTGCGAGTTGGTTGAGAAACAGTCACTTCAGCTGGACTCTGTCAACAGAAGAGAGAGAATCGGGGTAAATAGATGAGAATGCAACACAAACAGCAGCCTGTCCTTAAAACTAGTCAACAGGTTGGAGGGATCCCTCAATAGTTTGCCTTCAGTGGCCATGTTACAGTAGAGCGTGCAGCCGTTCTTGGCAGTCTCAGCACATAGCTGCTCTGTTCCTGCAATGCTTGGCTTTCACTTGCAAGGGGTGAGCTGGTGGGGAGAATTATGGCATTCAAAACAGGCTCATTTAATATAGGAGTGGGGAACAGAGGAATCATTTGTGTAATAGCTGCGTGCACCCCCGACCAACAAACCCCAAAAGGCTTTTATTCAGTTAAGTCATTTCTCTGAGAAGGTTGTGAACCTAAAAATAACCCCAGTCTTTAAGATTGCACTCATAACAGGAACGGTTGCCTTCATCTTTTCTATCCACATGTTGATAATGTCACAAGTTGGCTTTAGCTTGATGAAAACAAGCCCCTGGATTGATTGCATACAAAGCGCACTCACTTTGTGAGGTAAAATGATGGTGTACTAATGTTGATTATCTGATGAACACAGCCACACGTCTTATTTTATATTACTTATTTCGAGCTACAATAACTGTTCGAGAAATTATCTCGACAGCTGTTCATATCAAATCGCATTCCCTCTTTCTTGGGTGTCTGTTTTGTATGGAAACTTGGTTTAGTGCTTCCACTGACAAATGGCAAATGGGGCTGCCACTGGCAGACACGTACAAATTTAATTTCACGGCTAGAACAATTAACTTTTCATTCAAGGGTTCCCCTGTTAAGCAGAGGATAGGAAAGGATGTTTCCTTTCACGGAGCTCAGACCTTGGAAAACCCCATCAGACATCAGAACTTGCCTGTGTGCAATTTGAACAGAATCCCTGGTGTGCAGGGTAACACTGAGTGTCCTGACTAGTTGTCTCTGAGCCACAGCCTTGAGCTCCTGTGTCTGCCCCGGCCCAGCTCAGGGGTGTTGGCCTACCTGAAACCCTATCCAGGTCAGCTCTGGGCCCCTTACAGTTCACACACCACACTTTACAACTACTGGGCACACCAGCCTAAGTATAGCCATTGCCCTGCAAACAAAGTATACTCCTTCTTTTTGGTTTCTCAAAAATATCAAAGAAAACAGGAATTGCAAATTTAAAGACGAGTATGAAGTCTGTGTTATATTTATAAAAGACTAATGTTTAACTCCTAACTTTACAGGCAGCCTACTGTAAATGTCAAAACTGGGAAAAGGCAAGAATAACTGAAGAGTGTCAAAAAGTACCTTGTGAATGGAATAGATTGTTCATGGTAACCCCACCTTCACCATACATGATTTAACTAAGCCTACAGCCCCAGAGAAGAACATCCAGACAGGCAGCCATCACTGAAAACAACTAATCAAAACTAATCACATCAGCAACTGCAAAGTTATAATTCCATGATCTAAGCTAATCAGAGAATCAATAAACTAATGGTTCAGGGAGATCAAGTTAGAATATTTTGAATAAGTCTTCCGCAAAACGTGCCGATTTAAAGAAAAATAGCTTTCCAATAGAGTTAATGGGCTGTGGGATGGGGAACAAGGATAGCGTGCGATGCAGAGCCCTGGCAAAAGCTTTCCCTTTGGACGGGAAGGGGATGAATCACTCCAGACTAGAGCAGAGCATGGAGGGAAAGATGCCGTTATGTGTTCGTTCCGTGGCCCGACTTCCGCTCCCGCGCTCTTCCCCCCCCCCCCCCGCCCCCTCTACTCTCTCTCTCTCTCTCTCTCTCTTGCTCTCTCTCCCCCTTCAGCTCTCCTGGGAGGCTGAGTAACCAGGAGGAAATGCTTGGGCTTAGCCAGTGTCGGCCTGAAGACCAGATGTGTGGCCTGGAGGTGGTGAGGCAGAGACGCAACGGAAACCAAATATAAACCAGCGTACCGTGACACCTCTGAAGACAGAGGGCAGTAGCGACGTTTAACAGGACCTGTTCCAAAAAGGCCAGACTGTGACCATTTGTTCCAAGAAGCAGGATGCAGTGCAGTACTCATGCCCACACTTACAACTGCGCAGGCCTCAATACACAGTTTGTTGGTTAACGTGACATAACGTTGGATAAGAACTGAATAAAGTTTCAGTGGAAACATGGACATAAGAGAGAATGACGGATAGCCCGTCCTAAAATGAGTTCCTTGCTGTCCCAAACACTGGAAGCATTCAGCTCCGTTTGACTGGTTGGGCAGCTGTTGGAGAGCAGTTTCTTTGAATGAGGACTGTAAACATGCAGTGGAATGGTTCTGACATGGCCCTGTGCTCTCGAGGGCCAAGCCTACACAAATGTCAGCACTGACTCATGATTCCAACCTTAGTGAGACAAAGTCCTGGCAAAGAACAGGGTGTCATCTATGGCTTTGGTGCTGTGGATGCTACGCATCGTGGCATCCTCTGGCAGCTTGTTGGAAAACGACGCAGGAGATGGCGGTAAAGGTTTTGGATGTCGAGTGAGGGAGACTCCACCAGAGCTGTGGGTTACTGTGGTCAACCCTGGCAGGAGCTGGAGAGAGGCCTACTAAATGGAGTATTTTAATGTTACGAAGCCCAAAAGAGACACATACACCCAGGGCGGTCTGACCTGCTCTCCGAAAATGTGGCTTCAAAAATGAAGCTCTCTGGTTAAACATTGGAACGTAGCCTTAAAGGGGCTTTCCCTGGGACTCATTGTAGTCATCTTCAACCCTACGCCCCACCTCCTCCGTTGCCACCATGGAAAGCCAAACAGTATCAGTTGGTTACGTACATTTTGAGGGGAGGGGCTGAGAGGTGTGTAACAAATTGGGTGGTTTAAGAGTGGGTCAGTTGATGATATTGGCTTTGCTTAGAATGGTTCAGCTGTGGTTTTAATTATTGGCTAAGCGTGAACTATTGACATAGAATTACAACACCCAGCATGCGCCAGTGACACAGATCAAGAGGAAACAGGATTTGAGGAAGTCGATTGATTACCTGTAAGCAACAGGGAATCAATAAATCAATAACTTAAGAACACCTGGGTGGACTTAAAAAAAAGAAGAAAAAAAAGACTTGGTAGTCCAAAGGTGCAGTTTACTTTGGTTACTAGATAAACTGAACAGGCATAACCTTGTGATAGATTAATAAGAGACTGTTCCTCAAAAGGGAAATATATCAATCACATTAATCCAGGCAGGCTATTATTTTATGGCTTTTCAAGTCAATTTCATAATTATGAATATTTACGAGCAAGAAATCTATAGAACCAACACTCTAACTAGTGATGCAACACCACTGTGGGGCAGAGCAGCTCCAAAGACATAGAAGCCTTATGAGCTTCACATGGGTCAGTTGTGCACTGTCATACACAAGCAATGCCAACAATGATAGATAAAGCTTTGTTGTGCGACATATTCTTGTGTTGAAATTAAACCAGTTCAGAAATTTGAACTGAACTCATAAATAACAATTAAAATGCTGCAGTATCATATGGGACTCATCTTCTAGGCAGGCCAGAATGCCAAGTCATAATTTCGCAGAGCCAAACCTTTCTCCAAACAACACGTCAACAATTCAATAAACCAATGATAAACCCAAGTACCTAGAAGAGCACACACTTGCAGATGGGGCAAAAGTGGAAGTTTAATCCAGGATCAGGTATCCAGGAAAGTTACAAGCAAAGGAGATCTCTCTCTCTCACTTTAACAGGCCATCAGGCGTCTCCATTTAAACAGGTTGCTATGATCTCATATTGATCGGGAATATGGAGCGCAGTTGGGTGCCTTTGACCGCCAATTGCCAGGCAGATGGTACATTACGACCAAGACAGGGATGTTTGCTAAGACGAAGAGTGCTACACACCATCACCTCACTGGATACCCCTGAGCAACAGATGTTTCTCTTATCTGGCAACTGCTGATACGGTTAGTTTTCTGTTGAGGCAATAACTGTGTAAAATGTATTTGTTCCCAACGTTTTCATGCAAATCTCTGGAGGTGTCGCACTGCTTTGGTTGCAAGCAGACAAAAGGGCCAGTTAATAGATACGCCTGCTATGCAAGTTATGGCTCTAGGTTATATTACTTACATCTACAAGGCCATGATTTTAGTGTAGAATACCTAGGCCTATGATGCCATGTTACAGATAATGCAAATTAAAATGCCAACATTCTCCCGATTAAGAGTGAGGGTTATGTGAGGAAAAGCACACAGCTCCAATACATATTTAAAGGGTGGATTTTTTTCCTAAGCGACTGTACATAAAGATCTGTACGATGGGTCATACAGATACAGCCTACCTCAATTCAAGGCAACAATGCCCCCTCACAAGTGGGCGGACAATGCTGAACTCTCTGTGCCTGATCAGATGACTAACATTACAGAGAAGACAAGGCCGCAGTCTTATTTGCAATTGAGCAGACGGAGGCCAAACAGACAGGATCACTTCAACACACTGGGTTTTTTACAGCTTGCATCAGTGTGCGTGTGTGTGTGTGCGTGCGTGCGTGTGATTGCTCAATGTTCCCCAAGCCTTCAAGACTGTGCAAACCTAAAAGTCGAGCTCGCCAGCAGCAGCAGCAGCAGCACAGTGTCTATCCTGCATCAGTAATACAGGCTAGTATGTAACAAGTGTATAACCTCCACAAACAAACTTCACAGCTAACACGGGAACACTGTAGACTTCGTCAGAAAAAAAACATGTATCATTTTGAATTTCTCATAATACCTTTAAGCTCAAATACATATTTACTTTTCAAAAGTTATCGTTCATGTAAAGAACTGAAACCACATCCGTTTGGACAGAACTGAAATGATGCTCCTGAAGTTGAGCCCGCTTGAGAACAAGTTCAAAGTATAATGTGCAAAGTAGTACAGGGCAGTTTTACAGCCATTATTTATCATTTACAATCTAAATAAGTATGCTATGCTGTAGTCTAGTGCAGGTGGAGATTTTTTTTTTTTTTTACCCGTCCATTGGGAGTCAAGTCCTCCTTGTTGCGCAATTCAAAAGACTCTTCCTCCTCTTTCTCCCCATAGTCTCGTCCGAGCAAACTGAAGCCCTGCCTGCAGCACAGAAACCAGCAAACTCCTTGCAAAGGCATTCAAATGAGGTTAAGTGTGTCGTCTTCTGCTCTCCAGGTCGGTGAATTCAACATTCACAGTGCTGTCTCGGCCGCAAGTCACTCCGAGAGCTGCGTGAGAGCAGACAGGACACCCTCTCCATAGATATCCAGCGCGGAGGATGAAGGGGAGCATAAGCTTACTTTCTCCTTTCGGTCACAGATAGTCTAGTAACTGGACCTGACAGCAGTCATACTCCAGCAAAACCAACAGAGAACTGGTTTCAAGGAAAATCCACCCGGGACACCTTTACTGTCCCTGTTTGAACACCACCAAAAAAAAAACAATTTAGTTTCCAAAACTGGCACTGTGGGTGAAGAGATGCATCCAGTTGAATGCGCCTGACAAAAGCGACGGTGCTGATGTCAGCGTTTTAGAAGTACATTTGGTGAGAAACGTAAAAACGCGCACCTCTGTGAAGGCTCGACTGTCTGTCTTTCTGAGCTTGAACAAAAAGCGTGCTGCAGCTGGGACGGAATAGTGTGGGAGGAGAGGCCACGCCCCCCCCCCCCCCCCCATCCCCCGACCTCACGTTTAAATTGTGATTGGCGGAGCACAGACACTCCTCGGAATGCTACGCCCATGACACACGCCCCTCCACACTGGCGAAGCGTCACATGCCCTTTATTACACTAAATCAATCATATGTTACAGAACATCTTTATAGTGCTCATTAGTAAGGACTTTTTAAAAAAAAATTTTTATCACTGCTGCAGTATTTACACATGCAGGGAGTTATTTTTATCCAATCACTTTATTGCACTTGATAGTGAAGTATTATTAATTAAGTATTACTATTATGGAGACGTATTCAGATCATTTATTGAAGAAAAAGTAGCAATACTACACCTCATTACAAGTAAAACCTGCATTCAAAATTCTGTTTCACTCACTACAGTTTGTAAATATGAAGTAGTGGTATTGCTGTCAGTGTTATATTTCATTATTGTGCTATTGGATCAATGCTTCAATAGTCGGTTACTTTACTTATTGGGTTGTTCAATATATACGAATGCAAGTTTATATTTTAATTGTGTATTACAGTACTTGAGTAACGTATTTAGTTTACCATTGTACAACTATAAATATTATTTTTTTACTGTCAGATATTTGGCATTAAAGATTTTTTAAACTTTTCTTCTACTTTAAAACGTTCTTCATCAGTACTAAGTGAACATTACTGTACAGCATAACTGACTGACTTTAAAACACACTTTATTTGAAGGGGAGATCAGATATGACCGTTTCACAATATCACAAACTATCTTCTGTTTCATGGATTGGAGTTCCATTCATACATTGTCATATTCATGTAATGTGTTTATGTAACTTTGTAAATGCTGTTCATTCTGTACACATGACATCTATTGCTTCTGTCCATCCGGGGAGAGGGATCCTCCTCTGTTGCTCTCCTGAAGGTTTCTTCCCTTTTTTCCCTGTGAAAGGTTATTTTTGGGGAGTTTTTCCTGATCCGATGTGAGGTCCTGGGACAGGGATGTGGGATGTGTACAGATTGTAAAGCCCTCTGAGGCAAATTTGTAATTTGTGATATTGGGCTATACAAAATAAACTGAATTGAATTGAATTGAACCTTGATCATTTCGTTAAAGGCCTTTCATGCTCCCTCTTTTATTTTTTCTGCATATCTCATTATTTCTAGTACACACACACACACACACACACTCCTCCCCCTCTCATTCCTCTTTCACTTTGCTGAACAGTCTACAAAGATACGGCAGTAGGAGGTAGGAGGACTGGTGCTAAATCCAGACACGTGATATATCCGAACCCTTGTATATGCAGCCCCCTCGGCGCTCGTGCTTATTTCTCCGTTAATATCCCTTCATTTCCCCTTCTCTGCTCAGTGCTAACTCCCCCACACACATCTCAGTCAGCTGGGTTTAACTCGTTCCTCACCAAAAAGAGCTCTTAGCTGCTGGTCCTCCCACTTTAGGTTGATGGATACGCTCCTCTGATTCAGTTATCCCCACAAAACACACACACACACACACACACACACTATATGTCTTTGCCATGTGCATGCATAAGCACAGTGCCCCCTCAGATACTTTTAGCCCTTATCCCTACTTGTTCCCTGAGGGCTTTTTGTAAATCAATAAAAAGCCTCATGGCTGCACCTTTTCAGATGGGGTGTACTCAGCATTATGGACAGTAATCCTGACTGCCCCTCACCCCATCTGAGCACTCACACTCAGACACGTTCAAGTAACAAACATACTGCCCCACATTTCAACCTCCAACGGTTACAGGAGAGGAGAGAAGGCGATCTGCACCAGTGAATCACATTTACTTTATTAGTTTCCTTTTCTTTTGACATGTATACAGTACAAAAGAGCGTGCACACATTCATATGCAATAGATAATAATCTTTCAACTCTTTTTCTTGAAAGTACAGCAGCCCTGCCCCCTCTGCCTGTATCCACTCCTCTCTCTAGGCCAGATCCTCCCTGTCCTCCCCCATATCCCAAAACAATATGCTGGGGGCCCCTGCTTCCATAGACCTGGAGGAACATATGTTTTATTTTTAGAGCTCACTCCTTTAGCCCACGAAAGTGAAGAAAAAAAGAAAAGAAAAGCCCTCCCTTCACACGGTTTCTAAAAGAGCTGAAGTCAGTACGAATAAAAAAGCACAATCCTAAAAAAGCAGTAAAATCCATCCCCCAAATACCGTCTGAGATTGCCTTTATATAATTTAGTGAGAAAATAAACAACTGACGATATTCTCCAAGTTTCTCTTATAAACTCTAGTCTAGTCTTCAGTCTCGGTCACTGTCTTCCTCTTCCCCCTCCTCTGTCATTCCCTTCCCCTCTTTCCAGGAGATGACACATGACTCTCCATTAACACACACACACGTTTGGATACACACAAGATAACCTGATACAGTGTGCCAGGTGGAGGCACCAGATCAGGAGAAGGGCAAATAATTTGGTTGGCCTCCCAGAACACAAGCCAGGCCGGACAGACTCGAGCCACAAGAGAGGAAAGTGTGAATCGGGAATACAAGAATAGTTATTGAAGGCTTATAACATAATGGGATGTGGATGCTGGATGTGGTGGAGCGGCAAAATCCGGCCAAATATCAGTAAAAAACTCATTGAGAACACAAAGAAGTTGACATGACTCTTTTGTTTTTGATATCTTAACTGCGGTGTTAATGCAACTTGGTCCTTTATCTTTTCTCTCTTTTTTTATTATCTCTGGCTGGTCCCACATCCTGCCTGCAACACCTCACAACACCACTTGTTGCAATTGGCGTGTGGGGTTTTCAACGGCGACGTAGACACAAGTTGCACATGTCAACTTGATCGTAGACAGAGCAGAGCAGTGCACTGTTCCCTCCCTTTTCTCTCTCTCTCTCTCTCTCTCTCTTGGTGTCTCTCTGTGTCTTTCACTCTTTCCTCTTTGAGTTTCTTCCTGCAGGATCCTGTTTCACTGTAGCCCACATCGCAGCCACACTCTTATGTTGGTGAACCAGAGTGATCGTCAACAGAAAGGGATGAGAAATCTAGTCTGCTGAGGAGCTTCCCTGCATGGTTCACATTTGGGTGTGTTGTGTTTTTTTCTTTCATGTGTTCTCTGTGTGATGATTGATCATATCTTTTTGAGATGTTTGAGAAGTTCTGTGGCATTTTTGCATTTGAAGTTCTATTTGAAACAGGGCCTCCGATGTAGTCTGCTGGCACATATTATAAAAATCAATAACGAGTTCTGTGTCTGTTCAAGACAGCTGCTCTGTCTTCGGTGATCTACACAAATATATTTTCAGAAGACCGGACCAAGGTCAGAGTTTATCTGACAACGCCAAGCTAAGGATTTAGGATAGGAACTGACCTTCAGCGACCCCTCACCCAAGACTCAGACAGGACTTCCTCCCCGCTGTGTCCAGTGTTGGACTTAACCCTCATCCTGCCGTGCCACCACCCCCGTTACCACCAGCCCAGTGTGTTTAGGTCCAGCAGAGATTTAGCTTTTGGGTTAGTGAACAGAGGACTGCTGTTTGACGGCTGTTGGCCCATGTAATGGGATAGGGCTACTGCGGAGGCCTTTAACTCCTGCACCACTTGACCTGAAGTTCCCACTGTGAAACATCCAGCTGTGGATGTGGATCGTTTGTGACGGACAGGCTTTATACGTAAATTGGAAGAAATGATGGAAGATTCCACTAATTAAATGAATTATAAATACATTGGAAAGATCTGCTTTCAACAGCACTCACACACGCGCTGCTACAGACTCTTGTTACAAGATTAATAAAAAAGATTGTTAAGCACGCAGTCCCATCGCTACCCTGTGTTTACCGGTATCAGGGACAACACAGGGAGGTGTGTCTAACCCTGTGGGCACATCTGTTCCCGGGGACTGTGTGGCACACAGGCTTGTGTCAAGGAAAGGCCAGGCTGGAGAAAACATTCCCAGCTTCAACTTCTGACCCTCTCTCCCCAGTTAACCCCTCGCATTCCCCCTTTCCCTTGCTCGCATGGCTTCATTACAGTACCCTTAATGCTCCAGACTCTTACACACTGGCTCAGTCTGTCAACACATAAACTGCCTGCATAACTTGTGCAATGGATGAATAATTGTGTTGGAAGGAGGTCTCTCAGGTTTTAAGAGACTGGGTGATATTCTATACCTGAGGCATCTGTCTTGGTTACCATTAGACTATGGATCCATTATTGACCGCATATTACAGCACAAAACTATTTCTCTACTATATCATGGAAAGAAAACACAAGCAGTTACATAGTGCAAGGTATTTTTTAAAAGTCCTGGTTGTTTGTTTAGAGCAGCTGTTGGTGGGCAGCAACTTGCAAATGTCAAAGAAACACGTCATATCATCCGTCTTTAAAGCTATTTAAGCTTGCAAGCATTTAGACATGCCAGGACCATCCATTAAATCCATGTTGTTACATAATTCAGATTTGCATAGCTCTGCACCACAATTTATTTGAAAAGCAGACATTCCTTAGCATGGGGGAAAATGTAAATAAGAAAGGGTTGATGGCTTGTTGGACAGTCAACCTGTCACGAACAAACTAGGGACCTCAACCCAAATGCACGACTCGAGAGGCAAAGTTTCAACAACAAAAATCACAGTTTATTAAACTGGAAAAACAAACAGAAAACAAATAAGAACAAATAGGCAAAATAACAAGACCTGGCAAATGGCAAATGGCATGGATTACGCTGGTTCTCTGGCACAAAGGACAAGAAGAACTGGCACAGGTCAAAGGGAGACGCATATGTATATATATAATATATACATATACAAGGGCACAGGTGGAAACAATCAGGGGCGAGGCAGACAATCAGACCAGCGGGGAAACACACAGGTGAAGGAGCAAGTTTGCCTGAAACGAGAGGAAAGTTAACTTTCAAAATGAAACAGGAAATCACGAGACAACATGGACACAAGACACACTGATTACATTAACTTAACAACGTTTCTTGGACATGACACAACTAGAGCAGATAGAAAACCAGGAGAGCACAACAACTTACAACTCAAACAAACGGCAGAGAGATGCCCTCATGTTGTCTGGCCTTTTCACATCAAAGAAGAAATTAAACAAAACCAGATAGCTTCCCCCCAAACAGCAGTGCACAATGAGTCCTCTTATTTCTAGTTAAGGATTTCTAAAAGGCAGTGAACAATCAAGTCATCCCGTCCTTATTCCTCGGAATTTTCCTTGATTTTAAGGAAACTTGGAGTATCATCACATACTTTAGGCAGTTTACAATTAACTTGTGTTGTTTAAGAAGGTTAATGGTTGTGGTACTGTAAGGTTTTAACGTTGAGCGTTAGTGCAGGGGAGATAACTTATTGACAGTTAGGGAGGCCGGGCAGAGAGCCAAAGTCCTTCAGCTATTTTTAGGATGCTGACTGTGTGAAAGTATGCTGAATACAGTATTGATGTAACATTGCCCAAATCTGAACCTGTGCTGGATTAGAGGTGTCTGTGTGCACTTGCATTTTGAAATGTGCACAAGTGCTCTTGAAGCACATGCATGTGTGTGTGTGTGTGTGTGTGTGTGTGTGTGTGTGTGTGTGTGTGTGTGTGTGTGTGTGTGTGTGTCTGCATGCAAGGTTGTGTGTTTTTACCATGGAGAACAACTGAAAGGATTTGTAAACTCATTAGAAATGGTCTGCTAGTGAGAGAGTCTAGTCCTGTGCGTCCGTGCTCGGTCCCGCTCTTGTTTCCTGTGTTTAGATATCAGCCTTGAGAGTGGTTCTTAGCAGTTATAATTACTGAATATGGAAAAAGTGGCCACTGCTTTACCTCAGTCTGGGCAGCAGCCCTTCACAGAGCAACTGAGTAAACTGCTAATCTTTTGGTCCAATTTGCAAGTATGTATTTGGGTGTCTTTACAGGGAAACCCATCGCAAAACATAATTGCGCACGCCTGTGATCTTCCACACTTGTATTTATTATTGTATACAGGAACTCTCACAACAAGAAACAAAGGCCAAGGCGTCAGTGACAATAAACGTGAAGCTAACCTTCTGCATAGTGACCTATCTTGTTTGATTTAATTACATTTCAATTAGTTTGGTTAAAAAGTTCAAAAGAGTTCCGGCATTTATAGTGGCAGGAAATCATCAAACATAATGTGACACTGGACACAATTAAACTCTGCCGTTCATAGTTAATAGGTTCGCTTGAGAGACTATAAAGAAGATGCAGCCTATACGAAGCCTTTGGTCTTTGTAGTTTAGTTCAAAGTAGAGAGACAGGATCGACAAATAATTTGTAAATCTAAGCAGGACGTTAAGTGAATCTCATTCACGTACAACACTCTTGCATTGGTATACCAGTTCATAGCCTTTATAAATGAATGCTCCAATGAGGTGATGTCAAACTTTCTTTATTGAACTGCTATTTTCTAAAATTAGCCCACACAGTCACAGCTATGCTTATTGGCTAAACGGTAACAATTAGGGCCGTGAATAGACACAAAATAAATAGTGCTGCACCTTCTAGATGAGCAGCAATTTAATCTCAGCCAATCATGCAGACACATGCACACAAAAAACAAAAATTTGTGTCCCACACTTTACTCTACCAGGTCAAAATCATACAGCAAGTCAACATGATGCCTGGTGAGCCGGCCTCCCGCGGTGGCCCTGCTGATGCCCCGCCCCCTCCTCTCTACCTCCTTCTGTTTCATGGATTGGAGTTCCATTCATACATTGTCATATTCATGTAATGTGTTTATGTAACTTTGTAAATGCTGTTCATTCTGTACACATGACATCTATTGCTTCTGTCCATCCGGGGAGAGGGATCCTCCTCTGTTGCTCTCCTGAAGGTTTCTTCCCTTTTTTCCCTGTCAAAGGTTATTTTTGGGGAGTTTTTCCTGATTCGATGTGAGGTCCTGGGACAGGGATGTCGTATGTGTACAGATTGTAAAGCCCTCTGAGGCAAATTTGTAATTTGTGATATTGGGCTATACAAAATAAACTGAATTGAATTGAATTGAATTGAACAAAGTTATAGTTTTTTCTGGATGCGCTAGGAAAATGCATGCTACTATATACACTGTGTGTGTGTGTGAGTGTGTGTGTGTGTGTGTGTGTATGTGTGTGTGTTTGCCTGTGTGTTGTCTCATGTTTCTTTTAGGACTGGATCCAGGCTGTTGCTAGGTGCCGTGACCTCCAATAGCAACATTCATGGATGCAGAGGGTGATCCCTGCAAGGAGTGGGGCTTTTATTTCTGCACCCTCCCCCCAGCCCTAACACACATCCTGACTCACACACACACTGTACACCACACACTCCCCATGGGCTTGGCCTGTTCACCAATGGTTCATAATCAGGCACAATATCCACTCCAACCACAAACTAATGATCTGTCTTTCTCCTTTTGACCACAGGAAGTAGAGGAGTTTCTGATTTTACGACGTAGGGTATTTCAGTCTTTTTGAAGAAAGGTTTATGCATGACATCATTGCAAACTGGTCTTAAACACTTAGTTCCTACACTAGAACTGTTGGAAGGAGTAGGTCTCCCCTCTATCAGCTGTATGGATCACTGCCCTCCTGATGCCTCAACCCCCGCCCCACCTGAAAGCTGTGAGTGGAGTGGGGCCCAACATGAAGAGGACAAGCCGTTCTGTTGCCTTGCTGCCAAATGTGCTTCACTCCAAGGAACTGAGCAGGGGAGGGGAAAGACACATTTTGCATGTCAGGCCAGATATTTCAGTGTGTGTGTGTGTGTGTGTGTGTGTGTGTGTGTGCGTGTGTGCATAAGACAGCACACTGTGGAAATGAGCCAACCGAACTTCTAGGCCTGCTTGCAAACTTGAGAAAGCTCTTGTCCGAGTTAATTTGTACGACTTCTTTGTGTCCTCCTGTAACTGAATGAACCCACACGCAGGAACATTGCTGTCTATCCAACACGGACACCTTTATGCTCTGTCACTTGGCGTGACCTTTTTCATCCTCACTCATCATCCTCCCAGCTGCAACTGTCATTCGCTACAGTCAGCAGTTCACATCAAACAAAGTCCAAGGCAGAGCAACAAAAGAGAGAAGACAGTGGGCAAACAAACTGGAAGGCAGACTAAATAACTGCGGCTTGTCTGATGCGTGAGGGAAACAGAAACCAGTGTGTGTGTGCGTGTGTGTGTGTGTGTGTGTGTGTGTGTGTGCTCGTGTTGGCAGCAAACATGAGAAACAAAAGTGTCTCAGCTCCATGCATCTCCACTAGGTCGCAGCTGTTTTTGGTATTTAAACTTAATGCAGGTGTCCGTGCTGTTGCCTTTGTGGGGCCGTCACTGTGTATATATCTTCTGTGTGGGTAAATCAACTTCAGCCACAGGAAAAGGTGTCATAACTTGTACTTTAACACGGTAAAGTGAAATCTGGTGAGAGCTCAGATGGCTTACAGACTGTGCTGTTGTATTGACCCGGCACACAAAGGAATAACCTTTCAAACTGGATCTCTTATATTTCCAAAAGAACAAATAGCGAAAACAATAATGCTGAATAATTTGATTACAAGATGGGTAAATATGAATCTAGAAACTCAGATTAAAACAGCAAAAATGAAATGTCATTTTTTTATATACCTCTTATCAAGATAGCAATTCAGCATTATTTCCCCAAATCTCAAACTATTCCTAGATATTAAGCAGAAGTTTGTTTTAAGTCTGTTAATTTCTCTTTCGCTTTCTTGGCCAGGGCTCCCTTGCAAAATATATTTAAAATCTCAAGGGGAATATTCTGGATAAATAAAGGATAAAACAAATAAAATAAAAAAGCAAACTGTCTCTTGGTTTCGTAACATTCCCATTTAGTGTCCTAAACTAAGTTTGTTTGTCATCCCTGTAGAGTGAGTGGTTGAACAGGTTGTAGCAGCTGTCTTAGACACACCAGTTGAACTAATACTGGCGGGATATCTTCAGAGGTGGGATCCCAGTCTGGGCTTCCCCAGCTGGGCTTGTTTTCAGATTGGCCCTCGCCAGCGGGAGGTCATACCATTGTATGGACACCTGAGAGCCAGCTGCTTTAATAGCCCTGTTTACAGCAGATCACCTGCCAGTATGCAGCTAGGGATGTCAGGTTCCCATAGATGGTGGCCAAAATAAACTAGAATACAATCCAGCTGAATAACCCATTTTCTAACACCCCTTTTCAAACCAGCGACCGTCAGCATTACTCACTCCTGTTTTGTGTTCGACACATCAGATACACATACATTCGGCTCACCACACACAACTTTACAGACTCCATCATCCATCTTCATGACAAGTAGCACTCAGCCATGATAACACATCAGCAACACTATCTCTTGGAAACATCTGGCCACGAGTCATAACTTGACCCCTGTTGGTGAGTGTGTACTGGTGGTTGTGGACTCGGCGGTTTATGTCTATGTGTGAAACTGCTCAGTGTTAATGTGTGTTTTCGTCCTTGTACCCTCAGCACATGTCCTATGCAATGTAGCCTGCAGTGGCGCCCCCATGGAAAAACACACACGCACACACAATGCTAATGGGGGCATCAAGTACAATCTGATCCCACAAAAAAAAAAATCCCTGTGAGAAACAAGGCCCTCACGGGTATCCACCTGTGAGTTTGTTTGCGCATGTGTGTGTGTGTTTCTAAAAGAAGTTAGAGGAAGACAGATAGTGTGACCTGTGTGTGTGTGTGTCTGTGTGCCAATTAGTTCAAAGTGGAATACAGACTAAAAGTAGTACATCATATCTCTTGGAGATGGGCATATTTTAAGCTGTTTCGGTGAAACATCGCATATGGCTCATTTGGCACGTCAATGATCTGTCAGACTCAATTCTTAACCCAAACAGGTACCTCGATTGAGAGCATTTCGTTGGCCTCCCAACAGAAGGCGGATCAAAGCTGATGGTGCTGGTTGGGCTAAAAGTGCAAACGACGGCAAAAATGCTGACAGAGTTAATAGCGTTGACCTGGGGGGAAGCTGTAACTCCCATTATGAGAGCAGTGACGAGCTTCGGCTGTCTGCTAACCAGTGGGGCACGCTCACATGCACGAACGTGCACTAAAAGCACGCACAGCCAGCCCGGCCATGTACACAAAAGCACAGAGAAGCTCAGATCGCCACACACATTAAGTGACGTCACTCTCTCCTCAGACTCCGATATATTTTTACATAGCAAATCGTGGTTTGCTCCTATATTAATGCTCTGAATTTTAAATAAAGTTTATTAAATGTGCAAGTTTAATGCATTTTGATAGCAGCAAACATTAAGAGCTGCAGAATAAATGTAAGTGATTGAATTGAGGGAAAGAGTTGTGTGAGAAACAGAGATCCATGTATGAGCTTAGTCCGACATCTAGTGGTCAGTGGTGGTTTAACTCTGAATCTACTGCAGCAAACTGCAAAAATGACAATTTAGTTCAAATAATAAAAAAAGATATTCTTATGAATCGGTTTTCATTTCAATTACTACTTATTGACTGACTCTATGTTTCCATTCAGCTGAACTTATTGGTCTAAACAAGCTATTTCATTATGTATCAACTCGTATGTAAAATGTTAAAGTCATTTATAAATCCTAAAGTGACAACTGTGACAACTGAATATGAGTTGAATTTATTTTGTGTTCTATGGTTGTAAGATATTTAAGTTGTTTTTTTTTCTTCTTACCTTGAAACAAGTCAGTCTTCATTGTGAATAGGTGGAATTATTTCAACCCATTGCAGAACTATTCTTGTAATGAAAATAATAGGATTGTAGGGCTGATTTTGGATATTTGGGGTATGTTTTACAGCAAACCAAAATAACTATTACTTTATGAGTGAGGTTTGGCGTTGGGAAGCATAAATTACATTTGCCAGGAATTCTGTCCCTGCCTGGTTGCTCTTGTTAATCAGTTTATCACTTGAGCTTTTGTGTTGTTTCCCCCCCCCCCCCCCCCCCCCCCAGATGTGTGTTTTAACCCCAAACAGACCTTGGATTCCTCTCAACCGGTCTCTATGGTTACTATAAGGTCAAATAAGATCAATGGGGAGACAGATGGCAGTCCAGCCTAACCACAACACTCACATCTATAAGCTATAGGTGCAGATGTGTGAGAGAGAGGACGTGCATGTGTTTGTGTGTACCAAACATGTTATCCGAAGAAAACAGAGCAGCAGTATCAGACAACAACATTTGTTCTTAAACCGTTTCATCCATGTTGTCTAATAGAGATAACTCAGTAAATCAATAAAATAATGTTATTCTTATCTTGGTTTACTTTTAAATAGGGGGAAATTAGTCTGTGATAAATTGCATGGCAGTTTTGTAAAATAATTACACACTTAAAAATGCGATTGCACCTTGTTTTCTATTGATTTCCACTGCAATTGAGAACACAAATGTGTGTGTCCCTCTCTTGTCAGGTAAATAGAGGATGATGTCCGACTTTGCACTCCACTCTCATTTTCTTCAGTTTGCCATTGTTGTCTCTCTGCAGATATAACTCTATACTCTTATGGTATTGCAGGGGGAAAGCCAGGCAGGGAGCTTACAAACAATCTGATTTGATTGAAAACACGGTAAATCCCACGCTGGCCCAGGTTTTCAATCTCGCATCATCACTGACACACTGCCGCCCCATAAACCCACTTCTTAATCCCAAAGCCTTTTTTATTTTGTGGTCAATGTGCCACCCATTGCCACAAATCCCCCTCTGCCTCAGCCGTACCCCGCCCCCACCCCCCTGTTTGTGCGAGTGTGTGTGTGTGTGTATGTGTGTGTGTGTGTGTGTGTGTGTGTGCGTGTGTGTGCATGGGGATGAGTCTGTGTTCAGGCACAGCTGGCATCATCATCCTGTAACCTGTTCTTCTCTGGGCATGTTAGTGAATGCACTGGCATGAACAGAGTACCTGGACAAGGTCAGACAGAGCTTTGCAGCCTGCTGTCTGCCGTGGTTCTCATTCTTCATGGTTCTGCTGCTGATACAGGATATTAAACTTCCATCCTTTTTTTGGAGTTCCGATCTGTTTCCCTGGGGAGAAAGACTTCTCAACCAACTCCTTCCTGTTAGCAGCCACGAAAAGTGAGCCACAAGACGATTTGAGGTGCCATAAGAAGATAAGAGGACTCTTTTAGTCCATCCCAGGTGATTTTGTTTTGTTTTTTGACCAGTTCCACAAGACTTATTTGGAGATTGAAGACGACCTTGTTCTTAATTTTTCTGGAAATATACTATCACTGCTCCGGACAGAAAAAGTTTTCTCCCCCCCCCCCTCGAGTCTCCTCGTGCATCCAGACTCCTGCAGGAGGGTCGCAACAGAATCCCACTTCCACCTGATCTACAAGCACTCTGCTCGTTAACAAATTATATAATGCAGGAGCCACACCATTACATGATGGTCATGTGAATTACAACATTAAAAGTCTAATAAAAGAACAAGTGCGCGCTCTCGACGAAGTGCAGCATCGGCCCCAGCATCCAATGCGCGTCCCCGCCCCGCAGAGGCTGTCCGAGATCCCGGGAAGAGGAGTTGGAGCTGCGCGAGTTAAAGTTGGGCTAAAGGGGGGTGAGAGGATGCTGCAGAACAATCTACGACCTTTTTAACATAGCCTATTCGGAGAAACGTGCACTAAGTAAAGGATGACTTGCAAAATACTGAGCATATGCCTCTTATTTTTGGGTTTTCAACATTCCTCATCACGTAAGTCTTGTAAAACAGCAATTGTTCCTCTATTATCTTCAGCTAGAATATTATTAAAATATGTTAAAGCGTATATACATGCCTTATCTGCATATTGTGTATTGTCTGATCATATGCGTGAGAAAAAGTTGCAAGATAACATAAGTGGAAAATACCACTGGAGGGCAAAATGGTGTTTAGATCGTTGAAGGGCACAACACACGTTGCGATACAACCAGGCAGCCTTGTTTTATAGCACAGGTCTTTACATCTCACTGCTTGTCTTTTTTGCGGCTGTCATTTTAGAAAAGCATTGTTTTGTGGGATCACGCAAACCCCCAAAAGTGTAGCGGCACGTCGCGTGGGTCCTGCGGAAGGTGCGCATGGTTATCGCCGTCGCACTGCTGTCTGCATTGCGGTGCTTTCGCTCAGCCCGCACACGCAAGTTTCTGCACCGCGATGGCTTCGACTCTCGACTTCTTTGCAAAAAGCACGTTGCAGATCGAGACTCTTATTTGACGTTTCTGACATAATCATCTTCAAATTGCTACATGGCCGTGTGTGTTGCGGTCATAAGGAGAAAATCCGCTGAACACATTTATTCAAAGTGGAGATGGCCGGGCACAGCGTCCTGACCGGGACCAGCCCACTGCAGTACTTTTTTCTTTTTCTTTTTTTTTTTTTTTGGGGGGGGGGGGTTCCCACCACCTCTATGTGAATTCCCGCATCCTGCGTGCAAACGACGCGCGTGGATCCACCTGGCAGGTGGAAACCATTACTCGCTGTTACTTCGATAAGTGAAGCGGCCATGTGGCGGGTTTATTTTGGACATAATGTGGGGCTGATGTGTTTGGAGCTCAAATTGGGCTCGGGAAAAGGTGCCATGTACACTTCTATCACAGAGTGTTTATGCATACTAATACGCTGCATGCGTGATGTCAGTGTCAGGATGACTTCAAAGGGCCCTGACTGTTAATTAACCCCATGCGCTTTGCGTGACTCATACCTTTTTGGTATGAGTGGGAGATCAGGGGGAGGGATGCTTTGTCATGTGACTTCCTATAGACAACTGTATTTTCAAGCTGAGCCTATGTGTACAGTATTAGTTATGGGTGTTAATGGGGATCCACCTTTCTGAGCTCTTTCTTTTAAGTTATTCCAGGAAGTTATAGACCGTTTTCATATGATGCCATGCTATTGATTAGAAACTCTGGCATATGGCATGCTGAGAAGTGAATGGTGCTATCTTACTGTCGTTATTAATAAGTGAATGAACAGAAAAGGCTGCAATAGAGTGGAAGTTTGTCAACATCATCAGAGAGTGCTTTCCAGTAAGTGTAGGTCTGTGGGTTAGGCTTGTTGTGGATCCTGTTGGTATTGTATTGGCCAGGCTGACTGTATATGTGGAAGCCTGCCAGATATAAATGGAGGCCCAGGTCCCGGAGTACAGTCTGCTACAGTGACCCAACCTTGGGTGGGGCTGAGGCTCACTCAGTAAGTAGTGTGTGCGTTTGAATCAGGAGGATGTGATGCATGCATCTCAAGTTTATGCTTTCTATCATGGTTAGCAGCACAAGCAGCAGGAGACATGTTTGCTCCATGTGACAGGAATTTATATCTAGAAGGAAGCGCATGTTGCTTCGCGTGGACATTTGGCTGTTTTGTTCTTTCAGACAGACGATAAAGCAGTTTGAGGTCTGAATTTGAGTCTGAATGTGATTCTGATGTGCTGCATGGCAGACACCACCAACTGTGATGCCTGCCTGGGAATGAATGATTTATGAAAACCCCTTTAACAGAGCATGGTCTAGTTTGCAGTATTTGCAGCAGTGGTTTGATATATTGTTCGTGGACATCAGCATTCAGTTAACATCTGCACACATACAGGGTAAGGCTGCCTGGATCCTCAGCTGTCACACATCACAATCTAGCGGCAGCCAAAGGAGGTGCCTCTCTGCATATTGTATGTAAGCAGCAGTAAATGATGTGTCACACACCAGCCTCCACTTACAGCGGACTGATGATTCAGCAAGAGTCGTGCTAGTGCTCCCCACAGCCCCTTAATGATAAATGGAGAAAGAGACTACTCTGTGTGGTGCAGAGAACGAGGGTGGGGATGGTGCAGGATCACAAGAAGAGGGGTGAAAACCTGGTGACTGGCTGCTCTGCACAGACTTCAGGTACACTTTTGCTGCTGCGTCATGACAACGCCCACTTGGGTTGAGAGAGGCAAAGAGAAGTAAAAAAAAAATAGCAAGACGACGAGCGAGAGTATGAGGTAATGGGACACAGTGATAACAAGAGAGACTGTAGGATTCAATGGAGGTAAGAAAAGAGAGAGGACTCAAGAGTGAGGGAAAGGAAGCAATGCATTGAAAAGGTGGGGGTGTCTAGCTCGTGTCAGTCTTGCCATGAGGAGGAGCTGAGGAGCTGCATGGCCTGGATTTACCTGCTGTAGTCTGGGATGCAGCCACTCTTCACGTTTAAAGTCAAATTCCCCTCCTCTACTAAAAATTGAAGGATACAAACAAAATCAATACACCGTCAGGCATTAGTTGGAGATACATATATAGCCTGTGTAGCTGCAGCAGTGATGACACATTATTTTACATTTTTGGGAGCCATTTGAACAGTGACTCGTGTGAAATGGCTCTACGGCGTAGTGATGGAGTGATGCATCATCTGCAACATAGCAGGGGATTCTGTATGCTAAAGATGGAGAGAAATCCTCTCCGTGAGGCAGACACAGAGACAGAAAGTCAAGGTCACATTTCACTTGCTCAGCACATTGCCTCCACCTGAATGAGCAGCGTGTCCTTGCACGGGAGGTGACAGAACTCATGCTCATGTGACAAAGAAAGAAAAGAAAACGGCATATTCGTGCTGTATATAATGTCTCTTCTATATAATCATGTGTTATTTAAGGCAGAGGATGCAAGCTCTCCACTTCATAATTTCTGCCCCTCTCACATAGTTATTTAAAATGTGAATCTATGCAGCACCTTCCTCATCCTGCTCCATCTGCAGCCTGCATACTAATTCTGCTAACATCTCCTGTTTCCAGCCAATGTCTATACCGTCCATGACCTCTGTGATCGTAAGATCAGGAATTACAATGGCAGAACTCCTGTTTCCTAGTTAACAACTCCAAAATGTTTTTTAATGAGGGAGAAGGGAGAGGAAGGCCAGTTTGGAGCGGCTCCCAGTCACCTTTTTTTAGTTGGTTCTTTGCTCACTCAGATTCAAACTTTATTTATTCAAATAATTATTTGTATCTGCCATACCTTCATATTCAAGTAAAACCTGTAGCCTGTCTATATTATATATCTTGTGGGAGTGTCAGAGTGCATATTTTGGCACTTAAAATGAGACAGTGTTTCTCTTGCAGCTCGAGGTGAGTGCATCGTACATTTATTCGCAGCAGTGACACAAGCAAGATTAGGTGGAATTATTGTCAGTTTTAATAGCCGTTGGCTGGGGAGC